>NC_136291.1:10183047-10510663 GCF_964198595.1 Lampetra fluviatilis | reverse complement strand
AACCATAAATAGCAGAGCCGAGGCCCGCTGACAGACAGCAGGCTGGCTGCCTTTACAGTAAAATATATATACATACAAGCAGACTTGCAGTCTGTCTGCTCCACACATGAATAATGCATTTAGTTCGTCAGCCGAAATTTGCTCGCCAGACCAAGATTATCAGCAGCACAATATTTTTGTTAAAGCGAAACTGTGGCCTGGCTTTCGACGCTGTGGGTCTCATCAGCCAAGTCAGGATTGTTACATAGAATGCTGGTTAGGGGGGGTTACCAGATGTTGTTGGCAAGAGGACTCCATATAAAATACGGGTGGGGGCACCTGTTCAATAGATACCAGTGTTCTTCGCTCACGTTCAGAGGGGTGGGCCACTTTCGCCGATAAGACATCACGAGTGTGTGAGGGCCGCCACATATTTGAAACCATTTGGGGGTTTGACTGCACGATGATGGGGGGTGTTTTCACATTTTGTTTATTTGTCGGGGGCCGCACGCCGGGACCCGCGCTAAAGGCCACAAGGGGCCGCCAGTGGCCCGTGGGCCTTGCGGTGAAGAAGCCTGCTGTGTCCAGTGTGGTGGTGGTGGTGCCCAGATAATTGTAGATTATGAATAAATGGTTCACTACTTTAGCCCACCGGTGTGTTGAAGAGTGATTCAACATCATTTACAATTTTTGAGTACGACGTTTCGCTGGTAATTACATCCAGCATCATCGGGCAATTTGCCAAAATAGTGAAGCCCTCCACTTGCTCCCCGTCTTAAATAGAGCAGCAGCGGGGTGACGTCATCATTTAACTAAATCTGGTGCAGTGATTTGAGGCGGTATAATACCCTCCCCCTCTCCGCCTCAAGTCCTGGCGTGCGGCCCCCGACAAACAAAATGTGAAAACACCCCCCATCATCGTGCTGTCAAACCCGCAAATTGTTTCAAATGTGTGGCGGCCCTCACACACTCGTGATGTCTTATCGGCGAAAGTGGCCCACCCCTGTGAACGTTAGTGAAGAACACTGGTACTGTATCTAACCATAACCCCCCCCCCCCCCCCCCCCCCCAGTATTCTATGTAACAATCCTGACTTTGCTGATGAGACCCACAGCGTCGAAAGCCACGCCACAGTTTCGCTTTAACAAAAATGTTGTGCTGCTGATAATCTTGGTCTGGCGAGCCAATATCGGCTGACGAACTAAATGCATTATTCATGTGTGGAGCAGACAGACTGCAGGTCTGCTTGTATGTATATATATTTTACTGTAAAGGCAGCCAGCCTGCTGTCTGGCAGCGGGTCTCGGCTCTGCTATTTATGGTTCTGTTACAAGGCAGTGTTAGTGATGGAGGTGCAGAGAGATTTTTGCTGTTGTTAATTTGTCCTTGTGCCTCCCGCTGTCAAAGCAAAAGTCCTTCCATTTTGGCGCGTGTGTTGTGATTATTGGTTCTTTCCCAACGGTTGGGGTGATAGCTTTACGGATTGTGTAGTCTGAATATCCATTCATCTTGAGAGCTTTGTGTACGAGTTCCAGTTCACTGGCTAGGTGATGACAGTCGGGAATACATCGAGCTCTATGGTGTAGAGTTTTGATGAAGGAATTCTTCTGGGAGTCAGGTTTTAGGTAGGCATCCGTATGGGTGGCTTTCCTGTAGACCAAGTGTCCCATTGAGCCATCTGGTCTATTTTCGATGAAAACATCCAAGAATGGTAACTTGCCATCCTTGTCCACCTCCATGGTGAATTTGATGGCTGGGTGTATATGAACTGGAACACGTACACCAAGCCTTTAAGATGAATGGATATTCAGACTACACAATCCATAAAGCTATCACCCCGACCGTTGGGAAAGAATTATCTGAGGACCCAATCAAAACCATCACCTTGCCATACATAGCAGGGGTCACTAAAAATATTTCCAAAATCATGAGCAAACACAACATCCAGGTTCGATTTAACACTGCATAAAATTCGTGATCTGATCCCATCTGTCAAGGATGTGATCCCTGACATGCAATACCCCGGCGTCTACAAACTAAGCTGTGTCTGCGGCAGTAATTACATTGGGGAAACTAAGCGACGTGTCTCGGACCGTATTCGTGAACATAAGGCAGATCTGAAACACGGTAGGACCAATACCTCGGCTGTGGCTGATCATTGTTTTAATGCGGTGGGCTCACACGAAATTGATTCTCTAAGACGAAGGTACTTTGTTAGCCCACTGGCTATCAACAAAGATTCGTTCATGAAGCCATCCAGATATATAAACACAGACACAATTTCAACCGAGAAGATGGGTACAAACTGAGCAATCATTGGAAGGACGTTATCAACCAGTTTAAGTCATAACTGGCTGTGATGTTCACATCCTACCACCTTCCGATGTTAGTTGTGCTTTACGCCCATTTCAAACTTGCACTTTCACAGTCACTTCGCGTGCCGACCCCTTGGTTGTGGCTCTGCGATCTCCCATTAACATACTAATCTCTCTTTAACTTGCTGATTTTCACCTGGCAGCCCTTTGATTGGTGGAAAACCAACCACCGTCGGGTTGGCTGTCCACCACTTACATTATCATTGGCTGCTGACATTTGGGCTACGCCCATTTCAAACCCTTATAAACAGTTTGCCTTGGAAGCTAACCCCCCTTTTCCTGAATACGACCGCTTGTGTTGCGATCGAAACGTCGTAGTTTTTTGTTATTTTTTTGTTATTTTCTTGAACCTATCTACGTGACTTTACCGAAAGACTAAAGAATATTAAAGGAGGTTCCTCCTGCAAACCTCGTCTCCGAATCACTGACACTACACTTATATACTTCGTTAAATTGTATTCATATAATGCTTGTGACTTGCTTACCTATACTTTGCGCTCCTGTCGTAGTTTTGTTTGTATTGTTTGTTGTCGTAGCTTGATGACCCGCCCCCTACTGGACATCTGTGCAAAGAAGAGCTTCACAGCTCATCGGATTTTTCCAGGAGATAAACAAAAGACACTCATTCTGCTAATCCTGCACTCTGGGGGAGGTGGCCATGAGTAGACTGGATTGTCTCGAGCTGTGGGTTTTGGTGCCGAATGGATGAAAATCAGATGGATGGAGAGAAAGAGGAATGGGGATCTTCTGGGCATGCGGTAATAATTGAGCACATTCTCAGAGGTGAGAGCAGAATGAAGGAATCTCTGGAGGGATGTTAAGAATGATACCAGGAGGCAGAACAATACATTCCGTACGTATGTGTGTGTGTTGGACTTCTTTCGCAACGAACGTAACCAACCGTGCTAACCGATGGTGCCTTTGTCTCCCCGGTGACGACTTGAAGGGAGGACGAGAGGGGTTAGCGTGAAATTAAGGAGAAAAAGCTCTAGATCGGAGAGGATGGGGGGAAAGGTAGGCTTCTCTTGTGTAGGCCAATCCGTTTCAAAGGCAATGCATATATAATTATCAGAGCACGTTTATTTGCATGTTCGCCACAAGCACTGTGTGTGGTTAATGCAGACTTCATTCCTTGCAAAGGTATCTGTTTGATGTTTGAACATCTTAACACTTCCTGTTTTATTGCCTGAAAGGGTAAAATCTATTGAATTGTTTTCATGATGGAGAGAGTTTGAGGCCTAGAGGTGAATCTGAGGCTTGACGCGGATTAGAGGAGTGGCACATGACTGATGAAACCAAACTATTTTTTTATTTTACCAGGTAAGGCCCAATGAGCTATATCGATGTTTTTCAGAAGCGATCTGACCACAAATGACAGCTCAACGAAGTGTAGCTTATCAAGTGGCAATGTATATCAGCCAAACACTCTAACCGCATGATGAGTCTAAATGTGGAGGGGAAAACCGGAGGACCATAGAAAAATCCACGCGACCAAGGGGAGAGAGAGCATGCAAACTCCAAATATACAGACATCAGGGTCGGAATCGAACCCACGACCTCCTGAATACCAGGTGAGGTAATTAACATCTCGCCACGGTGAGGATTATGATGATGAGAAAGAGAGACACGCAAACTACAAATATACAACAGGAGTCAGGGTCGGGGTCGAACCCACGGCCTCCTACATACATCTGGCCACCGTGGCACCCACATGGCGAGATGTGTGTAGGAGGTGTTTCTCCACGCTTTGCTGCCGGCGGCAAAGGGAGCCGTGTAGACCGTGGGCCTCCGTCATAGGATGGTGGAACTTCCACCGTCTGGCCAGGGCAACCAGCAGAGGTGAGGGCGGCCTTCCACGTTTCGCTTTAGAACAGGAGGACGCCTAGCTTTGGCTGGAACATAAAACTGCGATCTTGTGATATTCTAAACCGGTGGTGGAATTTCCCCATTCCTTTGCCGGGGCGAAATGTGGCTTGGAATATATGAATACGTACACATGCATTTGTACACTTAAGGCGAAGTTCAAAGTTCGTCCGTGCTCCAATGAGCGTGGGGGTCGCGGTGCTCATCTCCACCGGTGGCACCGAGCTCGCGTTGGATATTCCGCATTCAACCCCCTGCGTGAAATGTTCCAGCAAAGCTCTCGGAAGTGATGAAATTGAGAGCATACGAAGCCGATATTTATCAGCATCAATGTCACATACCTTGATGTCGCCCCATGGCCGTGTTATTGAAGCCGGCCTTGTGCACACACACACGCGCACGCACACCTGCATGCACGCACACAAAGACAAAGATCCCCCATAAAACCTTAACGGACTGTTGGGGGCAAGTGCTGTTAGCGAGTAGCAACTATGAAGGCCGGCACAGCACACGAGGGGGGTAGGTGTACCAGTACCACGCCCGGCCGCCTTTGTCTCCCCAGTGGCGATGTTTACACGTTGCACCGGTTGCTCATTTGAGGCTGAGTCGACCTAGGGAAGGCACATGGCCAGTTCAGATAATTGTCACCGGTGTTGGCCGTGAGCGGGAATCGAACTCGGGTCGCCGGGTTTGCAGCGCAGTGTGCTAACTGCTCCACCACCGCTCCCCACAACATATATCCACGCACAAGCACCTCCGATTGGCTACTTGCGGTGTGAATAAAGTTCAGCATCATGCACACAATGGGGTGACACTCATCTCTGTGGGCGGCCGTGAGCTAACAGCAAAAAAATTCCACATTCGCATGCTAGAGGCCAGTCGCCCCGTAGGCCAATCACTGTTGACTTCCCACAGAGGCACTCAGTTCAAGTGAATGACAGACGTTATGAATTGGAATTTGTACATGCACAAATACACACACACGCACGCGCGCGCACGGGTATTAATATGTATGTACTACTGTGTGTGGAACTTCTTGCGCGCCGTACGTTGCCAACCGTGCTAATCGGATGTGTGGGCGAAGGACAACAAAAAGCAGTTCTAAAGAAGTGAGTTGTTCAATCCAGATTCAACTCTTTAAAAGCAGAGTAATACACACGCACACTCGTGCATGCACGCATAATGAACGAGCGCGAGTTAATACGCGTGCACAAACACACACACACACGCGCCTGCATAAATATACACACACACACACGCGCGATGACCAAGATCACCCACATCGCCTACATAATCTGTTGTATGTATCTACGTTCAACTTCTTTCCCACCATACATAGCCAGCCGTGCGCGCTGTGGAGGCAAGTGCTGTCAGTGAACGCCTCTGAAATCTGGAACTGTGGATGAGACGGAGGTGTGTTCAGCACCACGCCCAGACACCTTTGTCTCCACTCTGATGCTTACACGCTGCGCCGGGTACTCATTTGAGGGCTGAGTCGACCTAGGGTAAGCCCAGGACCGGCTGATATATTCCCTACTGATGTTGGTCATGGGTGGGAGATTCGAATTCCGGTTGTCAGGTCTCTTACACCACGACTCCCCACATGCATACACCAAAGACAAATATCCCCCCCCCCTCTTATAGCCTGCACAGGCTGTTGGGGCAAGTGCTGTTCGCGTACACCCACGAAGGCACCGTGACGTTCGGTGTCTGGGGAGCGGGGCAGTGGTGGTTAGCGCACTGCGCTAGGACCCCCCGCAAGCGCGCACACACACACGCGGGTCGCGCGCGCGTGCATCTGTGCAAACGCAATCTCATCTGGGGTCGCTGTGTCCGCCACGCTGCGCATGGAATAACGCTCCCCCGCGCTGCGGGGCTCTTCCAGTGGGGAGGACGACCCTCGGGGAGCTGCAGCACCACTCGCTTCTCAACCAGCAGTGGCCCTGGGCACAAGAATGGTACCCTTATTTTATGCTAAGTCAACCTAGGGGAGGTCCTCACTAAATGCATATTTGTATGGGTTTTTTTATTTGACTCGGTAACGCCCACTGAGCTTAGTAGATTTTTTTTTTCTGAAGCGACCCTGGCCACAAATGACGGATCGACGAAGTGGCTTATCACATTTATCGCAGCCAAATACTCGAAGCAAATGTTTCTAAATGTGGAGGGAAAAACCGGAGCACTCGGATAAAAATCTACGCGACCACGGTGAGAACATGCAAACTCCAAATATATAGGCGTCGGAATCGAACCCACGACCTCCTGTATATCAGGCGAGGAAGTTAACATCTCGCCACCGTGGCAACCATTTCATGCTGAGACAACCTAGGGGAGGTCCTCACCTAGCTGAGCAAAGCTGAGATAGCGAAAGGCAAGCCCGGCACGCGCTCTGCTTGTGCAAATGCTTACAGAAGGTCGGGTGATTATATTTTAACGCGTCTTGAGAGATAAAGCAGATAAATAAATAAAGGCCCGGAGACAGAAAGAATGAGACGTACGCAGAGAGAGAGAGCCAGATGGAATCTCACAGAGCAGCTGAGAGTGCAGATATGCCCTCGTGCCTTGTGCGAGGGTTAGCCACAAGCAGAGGACAGCTGTGAAAAGTCACCGGCCACGTATCTTCCACATTAAGGGCCTCCCATTGCCCGTGCTTCTTGGAAGCGTAGTGGCCACGCATCTGTTCACGGCATTTCATTTCAGCCGGACACAGCCCAAAACGCTGTTCCGGGAATTATTTTGGCTCCCACCTCCTATCCATGTCGCCATATTTTGTCCGTGTGGTTTTTGCGGTGAACCCTGTTCATATGAGTACAGGAATGTGGGGTACACTTATGAAGGATTATTATTTAGTATTCTCATGGATAGGAATCGTATGCCGATGATCCCTATACTCAGAGCCAGTCAAACAGTGTTCCCTGGTTACGTGTGCGCACCTCAAAGAGCTGCAAACTACTGAAGCACGTAAAGACACATGCTCCTGGCCTCGAAGTATAGGTGCATGCAGAGGATGCTGGTAATTGTTTTTGCAACAGGATAGGGTAAATAAAACTTGCCGTTTAGTAGGCTGTCAGGAAAGTGGTGATATAGATGTAACCTGGAGGGGGATGTGATTGTGGGACGCGTGAGCATGATGGAAGAGGATGTTTTGTTTTCGAGACGGGCATTGGAGTGGCACCCAGAGGTCAGCAATTTTCCCCACCGCTGCTGCTGCTGATGCTGCGCGCTTTGGCAGAGCAACGAGGCCGGACTTGAGCTTAAAAATCAATTGAAAACAGACGCTCCAGGTATCGATGCGAGTCTTTAGGAATACCTCGGTAGGAGAGGCTCAGCGATCTGCGACGTCCGGAGTAGAATGTCTCGGAAGGGGGGGGGGGGAACCCATTTGTAGAGGGATTCACGAAGAGCGCGTGGTCGTAATGAGTGGGGCGGACGTGTGCAGGGCAGGTGACCGAGGCGAACGTTGCGAGTGGAACCGAGAGATTCACCGAGCAATGGGAAGACCTGCAACCAGACGGTGGGAGACTGTCCCGTAGGCCTTGGTGACTTAGTGTTGGCTTCGCACCAGATGCAGGGAATAGCGGAAAGGACGCAATGGGGAGCAGGTGCAGTGGCATCAGTGGTATTGCCCATGATGCCCTATGTGTTGTGCATTGGTAGAGGCGCTCTGGTGATGAGAAGTTAGCTACCTCGCCTGGTATACAGGAGGTCATGGGTTCAATCGCGACCCTGACGCCTGCTGTACATTTGGAGTTTGCGTCTCTCTCTCTCCCCGCGGTCGCGTGAGTTTTTTTTCCGGGTCATTCGGCTTTTCCCCGACACATTAAGAATGAACATCCTTTTATGGTGTTTGGCTGCTATATATTTCCGCGTGATAAGCCGCCACTGTGTTGAGCTATCATTTGTGGCCAGGTCGCTACCGAAAAAAAAGCTACATAGCTCAGTGGGCCTTACTTAGGATTTTTTTTTATGTAGTATAAAGAGAGTTACTTCTGAACAGTGGTCATTCTCCGACGACTGTGTATTGAAGGTTTTTTTCTCGCTCCTCTGTGGTTTCTCTTTGCGTCTCTCGAGTTCTGATCCTCGCTCTGCGATTGAGCGAATTCTGTGCGGCGACGGCGCAGTCTTACGAGCTAATGTGAGAATTTTAATGAACGATCGTATTTTACGCGAGTTAATATTCACGGCGCGAGTGTAAATGTGTGTACAGTACGCTGAACTTCGTTCGCACCGTACGTGGCCGACCGTGCTCATCGGAGGTGCGGCAAAGTATCGAGTGGACTGTAAGAGCCTGCAGGTGACATACAAGGCTCTCAGTGGGTGAGCCGCATAATATTCACAGGAACCGGTCCGCGTTTACTCTCAAACGATGTCCTTAAAATGTTCGAATCGCCTTCTTCTGAGTACTCTGAGGTCAAGGCTCCTGGGGTGATCGCGCTTTTCCCCATGTGCAGATCCCAGACCAATGGAACAACGCTTTGTGCCTTTGCTAATAAGACAATCAGAGTCGTTAGGAGCTATTTAAGCCCTGTCATGAAAACTCACCTCTCAAAATTGCCCTTCACCCCCGAGTTCTGGCAGGTTCTCTTTATTCCCGGCTTCCCATACACGGGGCACATTGTGATCTCACAAACTATAAACTATTTAACATTTACCAGGTAAGGCCCACTGAGCTATGTAGCTCACCACAGTGGCTTATCACGTGGAAATATATAGCAGCCAAACACTCTAAACGCGTGTCGAATCTAAATGCGGAGGGGGAAAAAACGGAGGACCCGGAGAATAATCCACGCGACCACTGGGAGAGACACCGCAAACTCCAAATATAAAGCAGGCGTCATGTTCTACCGATGCAATGCGCCTTACAAGTGTGAATTCTTATTATTATTGTGAGAACAACGCGTCTCAGCAGAAGCCACGCGCTGCTTGCTGCTCTCCGACTGCTCACGACTCCACGGGTGCCTTTGAACTCCCTTGCACCGCGACGCACCGAGACGCACCGAGACGCAGCGGCAGTGGCCACCCGCACAGCCGAAGCGTCGCCCGGCACGCCGCGAGACGCTTAATGAATGAGCCCCACATAAAGAAATGCAATTATTCGACACACACCCCCCCAACCTGATATTTTCAATGCATCTTTCAGGACCGCGCCGTCTCCCTGTGTGCAGAGAGCTCCCCGCTGGAGAGAATATGCCTCAACAACAAACAACAACAACAACAACAACAAAACATCTTCTCATCCGGCGGCGAAGGAGAAAGGTTCCGCATTCACACCCGTGGTGCATTCACAGGGAGAGATTTCTTTACATTTCTACGATGTGGTATCATTGACATTTTACACGCCGTCTAAACGCAAGCGCATCTCCAGACGCTTCACAGAGAGGCGAGGTGGTGGTGGTGGTGGTGATGGAGGTGGTGGTGGAGGTGGTGGTGGTGGTGGTGGTGGTGGTGGAAAGGAAGTCGCTTCCTTGTCGCTCTTTTACCGCTGCGAGCACAGGTGGTGTTGTGCTTTTGGCGCTGTCGCACCTTCGTTACTCCGCCAATGCCTCCTCCTGCCTCCTCCTCCTCCTCTCGTCCCAGCTACGTTCAGCCACCACAGCGCGGGACACGCCAGCAGCGAGCAACTTTCTAGATCACCTTCTCCCCCCCACCTCCCATTGTTTATCTTCTACATGTCCCATCATAATCTTGCTCAACATCCTCGAGACGTGTTCCTTAGGTCAGTTGCTACGCCATTACGAGCGCTCGTGCTGGGTGACTGCTGAAGCGTAATCTGTAAGCTTTCAGCGAGGGATGGGTGAAACAATCACGTCGATATATACGGTAAAGGTAACAACAGCAACGATGTAGCTGCCCGGTACCGTACCTGTCAACCCATGCGGCTTACCCTTATTGTTGTGCAGGGAAATTGAGGTTTTTTTTTAATTGTGTTTCTCCCTGTTGATGGGACTTTGTAGGATGAACGTTGAGATGTATAAGGGCACGAGGTGACAATACGGTCTGAGTTGGTCTGTAATCAGGTAGGGCACTGATAGGGGGTTGACAGGTATGCGGTGTGGTGACGGGTTTGTCATCAGTCGAAGTTTTTTTTGTCGCCAATTGTTTTGTGTAAGCTTGTCGATGAAAACTAAAAACCAATCTGAAAATGTCATTGAGGCGTGCGTCTGTATGGGTGGCTGGAGAGCGGTGGTGCAGCGGTTAGCGCTACGCTGCGCTACGAACCCGGCGGCCCGAATTCAATTCCCGCTCACGGCCAACACCGGTGACGATTATCTGAACCGGTCCTGGGCCTCCCTCCCCGAGGTCGACTCAGCCTCAAATGAGTGCGGTGTGGAGACATCGCCACAAGGGAGACAAAGGCGGTCGGGCGTGGTGCTGGCCAGCCACCCCCTTGTGTACCGTTCCGGCCTTCATAGGTGCTCGCTCAAAGCACTTGCCCTAACAGTCTGTTAAGGCTATACAGGGCATCTTTGCCGCTTTCGCGGCCAATATTATCCATTACAGAGGTGTTTTGGGTGAGATCGCATAAATATAAATGTGTCGTTATACTCGAATTGTAAATGTTGTGGGTTTACTCTCCAACACAGCGGTGTGTTGTACTATAAACGAAGTGTCACGTTCTGTTTACGTGACAAACCTTACGACTTGGCTGTGTCGGGTGGTGGCGGGTTTCACGACACACACATTTATACTTACCCGAACTAATAAAAAAAAGTGTATATTTGTATAACTTTACATGCTGTCACAATATCTGCTGGTTGAGTATTGCGTCTAACAACAGTCACCCTGACACTACTCACCAGCCACTCACCACTCACCCTGACACCACTCACCAGGCACTCACCAGACACCACAAATGATAGCTCAACAAGTGGGTTATTACCTGGAAATGTCTCGCAGCCAAATGCTCTAAACGCACGATGTTGATTCTAAATGCGACGGGAGAATCCGGAGAAAAATCCGCGCAACCGCGGGGAGAGAGAGAGAGAGACACGCAAATTCCAAATACACAGCAGCAGGCATTGTCAGGGTCGGCATCGCACTCACGACCTCCTGCGCACCAGGCGAGGTAGCTAACACCTCGCCACCGTGGCGCCCCGCTCAGCGTCTCCCCCCGGCGTGATTGTCCCTCCACTTGGCTGGGGCAGCGCCCCCCCCCCCCACCCTCTCTTCAGTGGTTCGGTTTGCGTTGGGGTCGTCTTCCGCGAACCGTGTCGCCTGGATGGGTGCGCTATGCAACGCGCTGTTGACGAGCTCGCGGCTTGTTGACATTAAAATCAGCGACGACAGCAGCGACAACAAAAGTGGGCACCGTGGAGGTGCAACGGTGGATGTGGGACAAGCCCCACGCCGCGGGTGGCACGAGGTGACGGCTCGTGCTTGTGCCCGAGTGGCGACACCCTCCCTGGGCGCACGACTACACGGTGACCCCCCCCCCCCCCCCCGGGGCCGCTCTCCGCTGCTGCTGCTGATGATGGGGCAGCTGCCGCCTGGCTCGGCAAGACGAGCGGGCGATAATGGTGAAATAATAACACGTACATTCCATTTGATACATCGCTGTATTCTGGGAGATGCAGAAAGACTCGAGCTGGATGAAATAGATGGGCATACAGCTTTTTTTTTGTTAAACGAAGGCTGATTTCAGCGACATAAATAACTTTTATTCTCGATAATTGTCGGATTCAAAACGGGTTCACTTTTCCGCGCCTCTCGCAGAGGTAAGTTGACATGTCCCCCTCCTCTCTCTCTCTCTCTGTTTCGACTTTAACCTTGACGTTGAATTTACACTCGTGCAAAAAATATTCACAGAAAGCACTCCTGGTTTTTCTTACAGTGGCCGGATTTTTTTCACGTTTTTCTCTCTCCCAGAAGACTCGTTGTTGCTACACCACAGATTGTCCTTTAATCAGAGGCGGTAATTACATCACATTTGATTACATCCCGCACGCAGGGTAATGTTGGCAAGTTGACGAGATGTTGGCGTTCGATGGTTCCACTCACGAGCAGTCGTGCTCATCCCTATTGCTGGTCCAGAGTCAGTAGGGGAAATTCCACATTCCTATGGCGAAAGCCAACATGACGGTAGGACGATTGCTGTAGACTTGCCACGTTATTGTCAGTAATTACATTGAGTTTACTATAGGGGCGTGTTCTCGGTCTTCTTATAAATAAAGAAGGATCCCAAAATCAGGCCTAGACGCACCACATTTCAGATTTAAAAAAAATCGTGTTTTGGAATTGATCCGACGTATGACGTTACGTGAAATGGTGTCACGTCTATGACGTCACGTATACACTTTTCTCCCCCACCAAAATCGACGTCATGTCTCGTCGAGTGACGTCATTTTCATAAACATTTAAAAATGTAAATCAACCGAGACTGTGAAGGGGGGGGACATTTTCAGTCATCTTCCTTAAAAATCCAAAATGTTACATTTACAACAGCAACATCAACAAACTAAACTCATCCCCGAGCACGCGCGAATACAATTATGTTACATTTCCAGATGTGTGGGTGGCAGAGATAGAGAAAGTTGTTCTCCGATTATAATCAACGAGCTTGTTTGCCCATCCTAGGACGGAAGCTGCAGTATTTACGAAAAAAATGAGCAGAGTATAATTGTATCTTGTGTAAATTTAATGGCAGTCAATCTGGCACAAAAGAAAGTCATCAAACAATTCACTGCAGTTCACTGTAGCACTGTATATAACTGACCTTCAATTTTTTATTTAAAGCTTTCGTGACTGCAGGGATTCATAGTCTTGGTTCTTTCGGTAAAGTCACGTAGAAGGGAAATAATAAAAAAGTAATAAAATAAAAAAAACATTTGTATAATATTTGTATTATTTTATTATTTCCCTTCTACGTGACTTTAACGAAAGAACCAAGAATATGACCTTCGATTTGTTCAGATTCACTGCTCTGATACTTTATTCTCTTCTGCTTTTGGTCGCTGGGGTTGAAATAAATTTGAATTCGATACGATATCTGGAAAATCACCGAGAAATGTCTATTTTACCATAATGTAGAAGCATAAATTAGACTTACCTTTTGTCTCAAGTGCTGAAGAAATAAATAAAGACACCAAATCCACTTTGTTGCTGCGTAGAATTATTTATTAGATTCACTTTCAATAAAGAAACGTCAAACTGAAAGCGAATTTGCGAAAAAATATTTCTGCTCGACCATCTGCGTGAGTGTAAAAATCCACCCGCTCATGAATATTAATGACGGGGGGTGCGGCATGTGGAGTGACGTCACGCGCGTTCCACACAGACATTTTTGGCTGATTAAAGTAGTGTACTAATGTGCGCAAACAAGATGCAAAATAGAGTGGTTAAACATTCGAATGTTAAAACTATTTATTTTAAACGGCCGCCAATAACCAAAAGCGCATAGGCTCCGCCAAGCAGAGAACCCGTCTGGTAAATGTAAACAGAGACCAGTCTCTGCACGAAGGTCGGCAATAAATACATATAATTTATCTTGTGAATAGTGGGTCTTCTTTAAATAATGGATGGGAGTTGTGCGCCTGGTTTATGCGTTTACGAGGGCACTTGTTCCATTCCTGCATATTTATGTTTTCGTTGTTTTATTGATGTAATGAGATACACTCAAATCACCACACACTGAGATGCAGATGGTAAGACAGAAGCAAACATGCCCTTTAAACGGGGGGGGGGGGTGCTTAATAAGTAATGCAACAACATTATGACTTGACAGACACTCAAAGTCCTTGTCAACCCGGTCAATGTGGTGTTGCGGTTAAAGCACTCAGCATCATGACTGCTGGAGAGTTGTGAACTCAAATGGCTCGTCAACGGATACACTCCAGCCCATCGTCGACGACTCGGGGAGAAGCGGTCCGTGGTCATCGCGTGGAGAGAACGGCCTCCATCGTAGGAATGTGGAATTTCAAGCATGGGGTCAGGATCGTCAGTAGAGACGAACGCCATCCAAATAAGAATTTTACGAATCACAAAATCATTACAGCAGTCTAGCAATAGAAGGCCTACTATTGCCTCCTATTCCACCGTCCATTAGTATTGTGCATCATGGCTAGGGATTGAACCTGGGCGGCCGGGATGAGAGCGCAGTGCTCGAACGACCACACACACACACTAAGATGCCATGTCTATTGTTTAGACTGTTGTGGCAAGTGCTGTTTGTGAGCACCTATTAAAGGTCAACAACACACAAGAGCCAACGTGTGGCCAGAACCACATCAACACACACTCGGTGCTCTGTTCGGGCTGAGTCTACCTAGGGAGAGGAACCCAGGAGACCCAACCCAATGCAGACACCACCACATGCCACCGATGTCATCCTCTCCACACGCGAGACGTTATTTTAATGTAAACAATTAACCTTGTCCCGTAAGTGCAGATCTCTACATGAATCAGGCCCCGTAACTAAGAGAGTATGCGAACTGTTTAATAATTTTTAAACCCCCAGCCTGATTAACTGGGGGCCTCTCTGCGCCGTCTCCGCTCGCTAGCGGCGCGGCGAAGTTTGCGCTGCGTTAAGTTCACGTGGCGCTGACGGAACGTGAACGCGGCTGTGAAATTATAAAAGGCAAAACAAATGTTTAAACCGAGCCAGTGTCGCCAAGCTCCATTGTTAAACGAGATTCTGTAGTGGGGCTCATCTGTTGTTATTGTTGTCAGTGGCTCTGAGCCGTCGGTTGGAAACTCCACGTTCCCACGGCAGGGAGGCGGCGGGTCTCTGCACGGGAAGACGACTCGAGTCCGTTGAGGATCGATGGAGCTGAGCCGACTCCAATGTCGGGAACGAAAACCCGTGACTTTACCAAAAATGCAAATTGAGCGTTCTTATCACTTCCGTGACCCAGCCGGACGAAAGAACACATTCCTGCGGAGGGAGCTGGTAGGAACGTTGGGTTGCTCGGTCAATGGCCAGGGTCAACGGCCAGGGCATGGTGTATTCCGCAAATATGCCCGACTGTGAGGGCGGGCACAAGCCAGCGTGAGTAGGTTAAACGTTGAGTTTCATAAGGGCACCACGGGGTGACCAGCCCCTCCCCACCCAGCCCCACCCCACCCCCCGCCCAGCCCCACCCTCCCCACCCAGCCCCTCCCCACCCTCCCCACTCAGCCCCTCCCCACCCTCCCCACCCAGCCCCTCCCTCCCCACCCGGCCCCTCCCTCCCCACCCAGCCCCTCCCCACCCAGCCCCTCCCCACCCAGCCCCTCCCTGCACGACGGACGGACGGACACAATAATCCCCTGTGGGCTGGTGTAACCCGGAGCTTCTAACCAGTATCATTCTCAATATATGTTTCTTGCAGGTGAACACACACAAGGCTGTGTGGAACTGCTGCACGCCTCGTGGTGAACAATGGCTGGCTGCTGTTACATTCGAATAGCCGCTTACATGCAGCGACGCTCCCGCGGCCCCCCCCCCCCAGGCATGATGAGCAATGGGGCCCGGATCATCCTAAAGGGGCCTTGCGCTCGTCTTCCTCGAGTGCGTCAGGGATTTGTGTTACAATCGGAATGTCGCACTCATTGCGGTCGGATTCACATCTTGACGGAACAAAAAAAACGACAAAACGCATCGAGCGGGTGATTGTTTTTTTATTTTTTTTTATGTTCCCCTCCACTTTGTTGGCAATGAAAGGACGCGATCGTGTTCGCTGGTAATGGGACGAGGAGGCAGATTCGTCGACGAGTGAGTTTCGGTCTGCAACGTCACCGTAAGTCGTCTCGCCGATGCCGATGCTGACGACATCTTAATCTCTCAACAAAGGCGGTCAGAGGTCTGGTTTTAAAATTACCCAAGCATTACACCCTTCGGCAATAAATGTCACAAATTCCTCATCAGCTGAGCTTTTCGTTAAAATGCATCATCAGGACCATCCTTGCATTATAAATTACCACAAAGGCCCTCGCTCAACTCCCAAACCCCCACTCTTAAGTTCGGTCAAACAGCGACAAAAAAAATATCTGAGTAGAAATCACGCGGCTTTTGAGCATTGTGGGGGACAACAAAAACATCGGCACTTCTTGAATTCAAATGCATTGTGACCGTCTCGTCATTACGCACACGACACAAATTAACCACAATACCTCTCTGATCTCGTCAAGGGAAAACAAAAACATCGTCACGCGAGCTCCTATCATACTCGCAGCAGCAGCAGCTTTTATGGCTAAGCCATCAAACAAAGACGGCGGTCAATGCAGCATCGCGCGCTTTCAGATGCGTTTCTGTGGCCGTCTGGAACGATCTTCCTTCCGATGTTAGGAAGCCACTGGAGATATGCACTTTTAAATCGTCTAGATTGAAGTCGCATTTCTTGACAACTGCTCTTTGTATTTAGTTTGTTGTCCTTACCCGCACCTTCGATGAGCACGGTTGGCTACGTACGGTGCGAAAGGAAGTTCAACACAGACACATCGTCAAAGTAAATGTGCACACTCGATGCCCCTCCTTGAGACTGTCGCTCAAAGCCATCTTGAAGCGGCGTTCTACACACGCGGCACGTGCAGGTGCGGTGTGGCCAGCCACACCGCACCAAGTCGCTCGAATTCAAGGCCGAGGCGACCTAGAGCTGGCCCACTGCCGCTGCGGTTAGGACAGTGGGAAGGTCGGTCGAGGAGCTTGGCGCGAGAGGCCGCCTCGCTCAGCTGTCGTTTGTGGCCAGGTTGCTTCTGAAAAGGAAGCGAACAGCGCAGTGGGCCTTTACCTGGTAAGACAAAACACATTCCTCCTGCGGAGGGAGCTGGGAGGAATTTTGGGTTGCTCGGTCAATGGCCAGGGTCAACGGCGGCGTGGTGTATTCCGCAAATATGCCCGACTGTGAGGGTGGGCACAAGCCGGCGTGAGTAGGTTAAACGTTGAGTTTTATAAGGGCACCACGGGGTGACCAGCCACTCCCCACCCAGCCCCACCCCCCACCCAGCCCCTCCCCACCCTCCCCTCCCCACCCTCCCCACCCTCCCCTGCCCACCCAGCCCCTCCCTCCCCACCCAGCCCCTACCTGCACGACGGACGGACACAATAATCTCCTGTGGGCTGGTGGAACCAGTGGGTTCCTACCAGTAATAGTTTAGTTTTATTTGTATCCTTTTTTGTTAGTCATTTGTTTACCTTTGCCATAGTTTGTACTCCTAACGTAGTTTTGTTTTGTTTGTTTTTGTGACGTTCTGACCCCGTGCCCCGACTGGACCTCTGTGAAAAAAAGAGCTTCATAGCTCATCGGATTCCTCCAGCATAAACATTCTGATTCTGTCCCTCTGGGGACCCATTACACCGTGCATCGCAGTGGGTATATCGAGGGACTGCCCTCCACGATGAGAATGTGGAATTGCCATCAACGGAGATGAGCGTCATCCAGTGCCCGGTTGAGAAGGGATATTCGCTTTGAAGGCGCAATCACCAGGTTCGGAAACTGATAGCAGCTGGCGCTTTGAATGCCCCGAGATCAAACCTGGATTACTAGGATCACAGCGCAGTGGACTTTAATCCCCCATTGCCGACACACACGACGACGACAAATGTCCCCCGCTTCGCGTGACACATTACAACGGCAAGTGCTGTTAGTGAGCACCTATTAAGGTGGCCACACGAAAGCGGAGTGATGTCGCCAACATGGCACCCAGCCGCATTTGTCTCCGCAGCACTGATGTGTACAGACCACACACACATCGCTGATGTGCACAGACCACACGCACATCGCTGATGTGCACAGACCACACACACATCGCTGATGTGCACAGACCACACACACATCGCTGATGTGCACAGACCACACACACATCGCTGATGTGTACAGACCACACACACATCGCTGATGTGCACAGACCACACACACATCGCTGATGTGTACAGACCACACGCACATCGCTGATGTGTACAGACCACACACACATCGCTGATGTGCACAGACCACACACACATCGCTGATGTGCACAGACCACACACACATCGCTGATGTGCACAGACCACACACACATCGCTGATGTGTACAGACCACACACACATCGCTGATGTGTACAGACCACACGCACATCGCTGATGTGCACAGACCACACACACATCGCTGATGTGCACAGACCACACACACATCGCTGATGTGCACAGACCACACACACATCGCTGATGTGCACAGACCACACACACATCGCTGATGTGCACAGACCACACACACATCGCTGATGTGTACAGACCACACACACATCGCTGATGTGCACAGACCACACACACATCGCTGATGTGCACAGACCACACACACATCGCTGATGTGCACAGACCACACACACATCGCTGATGTGCACAGACCACACACACATCGCTGATGTGCACAGACCACACACACATCGCTGATGTGCACAGACCACACACACATCGCTGATGTGCACAGACCACACACACATCGCTGATGTGCACAGACCACACACACATCGCTGATGTGCACAGACCACACACACATCGCTGATGTGTACAGACCACACACACATCGCTGATGTGCACAGACCACACACACATCGCTGATGTGTAGAGACCACACACACATCGCTGATGCGTACAGACCACACACACATCGCTGATGTGCACAGACCACACACACATCGCTGATGTGCACAGACCACACACACATCGCTGATGTGTACAGACCACACACACATCGCTGATGTGCACAGACCACACACACATCGCTGATGTGCACAGACCACACACACATCGCTGATGTGTACAGACCACACACACATCGCTGATGTGCACAGACCACACACACATCGCTGATGTGCACAGACCACACACACATCGCTGATGTGCACAGACCACACGCACATCGCTGATGTGTACAGACCACACACACATCGCTGATGTGTACAGACCACACACACATCGCTGATGTGCACAGACCACACGCACATCGCTGATGTGTACAGACCACACACACATCGCTGATGTGCACAGACCACACACACATCGCTGATGAGTACAGACCACACACACATCGCTGATGTGTACAGAACACACACACATCGCTGATGTGTACAGACCACACACACATCGCTGATGTGTACAGACCACACGCACATCGCTGATGTGTACAGACCACACACACATCGCTGATGTGTACAGACCACACACACATCGCTGATGTGCACAGACCACACACACATCGCTGATGAGTACAGACCACACACACATCGCTGATGTGTACAGACCACACACACATCGCTGATGTGTACAGACCACACACACATCGCTGATGTGTACAGACCACACACACATCGCTGATGTGCACAGACCACACACACATCGCTGATGAGTACAGACCACACACACATCGCTGATGTGTACAGAACACACACACATCGCTGATGTGTACAGACCACACACACATCGCTGATGTGTACAGACCACACGCACATCGCTGATGTGTACAGACCACACACACATCGCTGATGTTCACAGACCACACACACATCGCTGATGTGCACAGACCACACACACATCGCTGATGAGTACAGACCACACACACATCGCTGATGTGCACAGACCACACACACATCGCTGATGAGTACAGACCACACACACATCGCTGATGTGCACAGACCACACACACATCGCTGATGAGTACAGACCACACACACATCGCTGATGTGAACAGACCACACACACATCGCTGATGTGCACAGACCACACACACATCGCTGATGTGCACAGACCACACACACATCGCTGATGTGTACAGACCACACACACATCGCTGATGTGCACAGACCACACACACATCGCTGATGTGCACAGACCACACACACATCGCTGATGTGTACAGACCACACACACATCGCTGATGTGTACAGACCACACGCACATCGCTGATGTGCACAGACCACACACACATCGCTGATGTGCACAGACCACACACACATCGCTGATGTGTACAGACCACACACACATCGCTGATGTGCACAGACCACACACACATCGCTGATGTGTACAGACCACACGCACATCGCTGATGTGCACAGATCACACACACATCGCTGATGTGTACAGACCACACGCACATCGCTGATGTGCACAGACCACACACACATCGCTGATGTGCACAGACCACACACACATCGCTGATGTGCACAGACCATACACACATCGCTGATGTGCACAGACCACACACACATCGCTGATGAGTACAGACCACACACACATCGCTGATGTGCACAGACCACACACACATCGCTGATGTGCACAGACCACACACACATCGCTGATGTGTACAGACCACACGCACATCGCTGATGTGCACAGACCATACACACATCGCTGATGTGCACAGACCATACACACATCGCTGATGAGTACAGACCACACACACATCGCTGATGTGTACAGAACACACACACATCGCTGATGTGTACAGAACACACACACATCGCTGATGTGTACAGACCACACACACATCGCTGATGTGCACAGACCACACACACATCGCTGATGAGTACAGACCACACACACATCGCTGATGTGCACAGACCACACACACATCGCTGATGAGTACAGACCACACACACATCGCTGATGTGCACAGACCACACACACATCGCTGATGTGCACAGACCACACGCACATCGCTGATGAGTACAGACCACACACACATCGCTGATGTGCACAGACCACACACACATCGCTGATGAGTACAGACCACACACACATCGCTGATGTGCACAGACCACACACACATCGCTGATGAGTACAGACCACACGCACATCGCTAATGTGTACAGACCACACACACATCGCTGATGTGCACAGACCACACACACATCGCTGATGAGTACAGACCACACACACATCGCTGATGAGTACAGACCACACACACATCGCTGATGTGCACAGACCACACACACATCGCTGATGTGCACAGACCACACACACATCGCTGATGTGCACAGACCACACACACATCGCTGATGTGTACAGACCACACACACATCGCTGATGTGTACAGACCACACACACATCGCTGATGTGCACAGACCACACACACATCGCTGATGTGCACAGACCACACACACATCGCTGATGTGCACAGACCACACACACATCGCTGATGTGCACAGACCACACACACATCGCTGATGTGTACAGACCACACACACATCGCCGATGTGTACAGACCACACACACATCGCTGATTTGCACAGACCACACACACATCGTTGATGTGCACAGACCACACACACATCGCTGATGTGTACAGACCACACACATATCGCTGATGTGTACAGACCACACACACATCGCTGATGTGCACAGACCACACGCACATCGCTGATTCTCAGGTGAATTCCACCTAGGGGGGGGGGAGATGCAGGAGGGGTTCAGGTCGCGCACACCACTGCAGCTTTGCCTGGAATTGAAGCGAGGTGGGTCGCCGGGTTCCTCACACACACTCATAGGGGGCCATCCATTGAGTGGGTTCGCACAAATCTGTCAAAACTTGACCCCCCCCCTCCCTGTACGCACGCGGACTTTTTACACCCCCCCCCCACCTGCGTACGCCTGACGCCCCCCCCCCCTCGAATCCTATAGAACAGCCGATATTTAATCCACGCAGAAACGATAAAGGATTAATAATATTGACGTGTTTAAGCAAACAGATAGTCCACCGCCGGACTATCTAACTCACTTGAAGGCCAATGTAGACACATTATTATTATCGAGGCTTCACCCCCCACCCCGTCCCTATGCGTACATTGTCAGTAGACCCCCCCCCCCCATACGCATGTTACGCATCTGGATTAATCCCCCCCTATCCCTCCATGCGTACGTACTGAATGGATGGCCCCTAACCAGAGAAAAAGGAAGATCTCCCCCTCCATGTAGCCTTTGACAGACTGTGGGGGGGGGGAGTGCTGTCAGTGAGTAGCACCTATGAATGCCGGCAAGGCACACAAAGTGGGTGGGGTGGCCAACACCACACCCAGCCACCTTTGTCTTCCCAGTGCTTCCCAGTACACGCCGCAGCAGAGTCCACCTAAGGGACCGGTTCAAATATGAGCAGGTATTGAACACACAACAAAGACACAGGTCCCCCGTGTAGCCTTCACAGACTGTTGGGGCAAGTGCTGTCAGTGAAGTCACAAGAGGGAGTGGGTGACCATCACCACGCACGCCCGCCTTTGTCTCCCTCGTGGCGATGTTTACTACACACCGCACCAGGTACTCATTTGAGGCTGAGTCGACCTAGGGGAGGCCCAGAACCGGTTTCGATATAATCGTCACCGGTGTTGGCCCTGAGCGGGAATCTAACTCGGGTAGGGGGCCGTGTTCGTAGCGCAGCGCTAACCCTCTACTACGACCGCTGGCACACGGGCGAGAGACCCACTGCGTGGTGGTTGTGTCATCACGCTCGCTACACAACCGGCCACACACTCGAGGCTGACGACAGCTCCAGGGGGACCCGATGATTACGTCGAGAGCGCCAAGCCAGGGGACCCCCCCCCACCCTTGAGAGCTCCAGTTCAGACCTTGAGTCATCGCCGATGGGATTTGGCCAACGCTTGCGCGCATGCAGGAGACCCATTCTGTCAACAACAAACACAACGACCCCCCCCCCCACCACATGCCGTCGCAGCCCCTTTATCTCTCATCAACGCTCATGCGTTCACATTCCAGTGTCAATGTCGACTTCTGTCGGAGATTAAATGAAGCGATGGAATAAAAAGAACAAGAGTGATTGAAGGAGCTTTGTCAAAAAAGTGTTTGCTGTTCAGTGTCTGCAAACTCCTCCGCTGGTCATCCTTGTAAGATCAGCTCACGGCTGAGCGTTTCTTACCCGGGCGGGTCAACAAATAAAAACAAATCAATAACAAAAAAAATAAACCGATGCGCTTTTCTGGAAGCAGGTCTTGCCCGCTCCCCCAGAGAGCCACGATATCACTCACCCGCCGCTGATGCGAGCCGTGGCCAAGGAAGCGAACTCAGCAATTTGCTGGGTTCGTGACGCAGTTTGTCTAACCCCAGCAGCAGCAGCGGCAGCACCACCTGCACCGCAGTAGGCGCGCCACCGCCTTGCTTGAACGTGCGCATACAAATCTGTGAACTCTGCGGTCGGTCAAAGCCACCCGCACCGTGGCGCGATGCCCCCACACTGCAGCGTTTCTCTGTCACGCGGTGGTCTCTGCAACCGCGGGGCCCATTTGAATTTGGGCCGCATTTATATCGACCGTCGTCCGGGCAGCATCCTCCGCTGATGTCCAAAAGGCGTGCGGAGAGCAGGCGGCATCTCCAATTCAATGATCATTGTGGCTGTGCAAGCAATGGGCTTGCAGACTCTTGCCAAACAAACGAGAAAGGAAATAACTCAAGAACACATTCGTTGATAACACCGTGGCCCTAATCGGAAGAAGACAAAAAATCTGGAATACAAAATCAGAACTGCAGGAGTAATCCGATGAGATATGGCGCTCTTTTTTTATTATTACACGCTTTTTATTTAACTCACTTCGTCTGTTGTATCCTCAAAAAATAAATATTGTAACTCAATTTTTACACACTTCCCAATGTGCTATCGACTGCAAACTTGGTATAGCTATGTCATGCTGATGACAACACGATATTCTATCATAAAAAAATTCCAAAACATATATTTTAAAACTTTTTACACGCTTCTATTTAACTTACTGTTTGTGTTGTATCCAAAAATCTTGTAACTCAATTTCAACCGTGTTCCCAATGCCGCATCGACTACAAACTTTGTATAGCTATGTCATACTGATGACAACACGATATTCTATCTTTAAAATATATATTTTTTTTTAAACAATATTTTTAACGGCTCTAATTGTCCACGTTCAACCGACGTTGCCTGTAAATCACCACGTGGTCCCTGACGTCACAGCAAGCCTCGGGGAGCCACGCCCACGGGCGGGGGATGTGGAAGGAGGGGAGGAGGGAAGAGGTCAGGGGGAGGGGCAGCTCGGACAGTACATTTCATTAAAGCGTTTTTTTTTTTAAGTTTTTTTAATATTTTATTATTCACAGATCTCTTAATCGGGCGGGTCAGTAAGTTGCAACAACAAACAATACAAACAAGAGAGCGATATGAGTGCAAAATAGAGAAAATGGCAAAGCAAGTCACTAAATAAAAATAAATACATTTATCAATATTGGGCAAGGGCAGAAAATACAACATCAAAACAGTCCCGGAGCACACCAAGATAACAACCACGCAGTTCATAGTCCCTCAATAAAATGGCACTAACATTGAAAATAAATTCCACATTCCCATGGTGCGAAACCTACTCTACGGGAGACGAGAATTGTTGATGCAGAGGTCGAGGTGGCCACATTTATGCATCCTCCGCAATGAATGCATCACTGTCATGAAGTTATGGAGATAATGGTATTTCTCGCGCTCCAAGCCGTGCAAGAACTCATAATAATTCATGTAAAAGTCTGTCAGGTGTGGAGGCCGACGTCCGCCCCACCGCCCTCGCTGGGCAGGTGGGGCACAACGTCCGCCCCTTCCGCTCCCTCCTCCACCGTGTCGATCGGCTCCCGCCAGGCCCCCGCCGACCGGATGATCGACCCCCCCACACTAGCGCCCTCTCTGAAAGACGTGGCTAAACTGCCAGCTCACCGCCGCACTGGGTTAACCCACACTCGCCCGTGTACACCAGCACTCACGCCAACGCAGCACAGCTGCACCACCGCACCCACACCTGCGAGCGATTTCCTCTTAACACGCGCACACACCACAGCTAACGCTAATGCGGCAGCGCGAACGCACGCGCACGTACGGGCGATTATGTCCTAATGCGCGCACACGCTGCGGCTCCGCATTCACTCGTCTCGCAACGCATCGCTCCACACACAAATCACCGACACCACACCGATGCTTTGTGCTAACTTTTATTCGCGACGCAAATACACACTACTTGGGAGAATATTTTGCGAGAAGAGCCTAGCCTACTGCTGCCTAAGTGCCCAGTCACTCAAACATCCTACCACGTACCTCGAAGCTGTACTCACGGCCTCGCACGGACGCTGTGAGAGTCGGAGGGAGAAGGACGGGAGAGAACTTCACCTATCACTGCCTCGTAGCAGCAATCGCTGGCATCACACGGCTGCTGCGAGCGGCTCAAGGAAGCAGGACGGCAGGGAGTGGGTCTTGGTGGCCCAAAGGTTGAAGACAAGAGAGCAAATATGGTCCCGGGCCACTCTTTTTATTCCCTAAACGTCAAAGGCCCAGGGCGCAGCCAAACATGCACTTACCTGCGCGGTCGCTCGTTTTCCATCCCTTGCATGGCCTAATCTCCTCACTTCAAAGGGCCGGGATGGCATTTGTACCACGCAACCAATCGTGCACCTACCTGTGGTTACCGCCCCCCTCTTACCGTGTCCTCCGTCAGTGGTGGCGCCGGCCACCCATTGCCCTCGTTGCTGGGTATCTGGAAGGGCGAGTGTGTATTCGGTGGGGGGCGGCAGTGGCGCTGCGATTCTTCTGACCTCATGCTCTTCTCGCTTAATATTCCACCCTCAGTCTCCCCCCCCCCCCCCCCCCCCCCCCCCAATGTCGTGAATAACTTATTGCGGTTGTCCCATTGAACCTTGTCTTTCTGCGCCCACACAATGTCAAGCCAATTTAGGGGCACCGCAATGTAACCTGTCCTGCGAGGGTCGGCCAATCTCCTGGCACCGGGAAACCGTGGGACTAGGGGCCCTTTGGATTAAAACCCGTTGTGCCAGGCAACCCCCCGCCAAGACACTACGTGTGTGCGCTGCGTGTGTGTGTATGTGTGTGTGTATGTGTGCACTGCGTGTGTATGTGTGTGTGCTCAGTGTAGGGGCCAGGGGCGGAGTCGCGGCGCTTGCGGAGTTATTCCGTGGCCATGGCACCACACAGGCCGCCTGTGCTCTAAATATGCTTTGCTGAGTCTGTAACTTAGAGTTGCACCTCCTGGATGTCAGTTGTAATATCAAAGCCCTGATGTCTCTTTCATTACATTTGTTCCGTGTTTAAGCGGTCATGTTCTTTTTGGGAATTATACTTTTTGTTTTTTTTACAAGCAAAATCTGGATAATCATTTTTTTCTTAATAGCTTAAGCTACAATTTGACCTATTACATCGAAACAATGGAACACAGTGAGGTGAGGCTCAACCAGGAAGGCATCACGACTCGTGAAGTTGAGCCTCTGTGGGTGATGGAAACAAAGTCCTTTGTTGAAATTAATTACACGTCTTACCAGTTGCTTGCTCGGGATTTGCTTCGTTATTTAATTGCTGGTGGAAGTAATTTAGGCCCACCTCTGCAGCCTGTTTTCCTGAAATTTGTCCCAGGATTGGAGTGGCCTGCTCAGCTGACTGCAGTCTCCGGCCTCCCCCTCTGACTCTGGCGATGACTAACTGCAGGTTAGCAATGGCCAGAGTCATGTTGTCCTTCCCCCGCACCTCCAATTACCACGGTTGGCTATGTACGGTGACAAAGAAGTTCAATATACATGCGTGGCATGTGCCCGCCAGACTACAGCAATGCATCCCACACTCTCTATCCAACCTGAATTGTGCATGTATACAATTGCGGTGTATTCTAGATATTGTCGATTCAGAAGGCAGCAGCAATGGAAAATCCACAACATATGCGTTTATCAATTGAGCACGTTTCATACCTGTTGATTTAATGTGTCCTCGATGAGCAATCGCATACATTATTTCAAATTGTCAATAAGAAAACATTAAATATATTTGATATTGCCAAAAATCAACCAATTTATATAAAAAATTAAATAATCAAATATGATTAATCAGTTTTAATGTGCAACAACGTAATGTTTAATTCTGGAAATTGATGTAAGATGTTGTCGATAATTGACGATATGTAAAATAGGTTATTACATTTTGATAATTGAGGAAATATTACATACGTTTGTTAAAGTATATTGTCCAAAATCAAACATATATGAATTTGCAAATAAAGCAACAGATATCAGCTTTACAGACGTAATCTAGTCAGACGCCAGAAGAAGAAGAATCGAAAATCACCGATGCCTACATACGCAACTAGATGCAGATATCGATATTTTAATAATAAAAATTAATCGATGTCTCATTCCAGGCCCGGAAATTGCCTTTAAAAAAATCACTGTAAACCTGCAGCAGAAATTCAACTGTGGACAGGGCCCTCGATATATTTGACGTGTGTGGCACCTTTGCTAATGTAACCGGGTCGGTTAGGTTCATAATAAACGGCGCGTGCAATCGCGTTCCTCATCAACAATACGACGGGAATTGGCTGCTTGCTTGACTTCTGTGCGCGTCGGGGTTTGTTTTTTTTTTGCCACCCAGCCTCCTCCGGGAGAGCCATCGAAAGGGAATGGAGGCAGTGGACGTGAGAAGGGGCAGAAGTGTTTGTTTCACGCAGAATCGAGACTTGGGAAAATAACGTCGCAGAGGTGACGAGAGACACAGGAGGTGCAATTTAGAAGACAGCGCAGGAGTGGAGTCTCTTTCATTACATTAGTTCCGTGTTCTGCGTTTAACCAGTTTTTATTAATTTTGGGAATTATACTTTTTGTTTGTATTTAATGGTAACCGCCACCGTGCGCTCGATTTAAGATCACGGCCAAGAAGAGCGAGGTTATAGTGGGCACGGGTTACACTCACGATACAAATTTAACACATTCGTAAATATCACTCCATTGAAAAGATACATTATTCAAAAGGCGACGTTTTATACAATGGCTCTTCTTCAGAGCACAGCACGCATTTGCCCAAAACATCCGGTAATCCAGCAGCGTTGTTTAACAAGCCTGACTATGCTGATGAGACCCAGAAAGGTTAAAATCGGTCCATCTTTTTCTTGCATGATCAAGCGCTGGTGTGATGGACTATAAATAATATTTCTCCACGTGTTGAGACAGAAAGGGAGTACTGCTTTTATCCGTAATGCTACACAAAAAAACGCATAATGAGTTTGTGTGCAAATTGGCTCGGTGGTAAGTGCTCTGAGCACCAGGCTAAATGCCAAACCCTTACTCTGCGATGCTTGTGTCTTTAAAAAGGACCTAACAGTTATGCATTAATTTTCCACCCCGAAGCTATTTTGAATCTCTTGGCCTTCCGCCTGGATGTTAGCTAAACAATGCACGTCTGCCTTGCAAAAAATAGAGCATCAGCACACACACACGGCTGGAAGTCGTTTTAGGAAGATCTCAATCTGTGCTAGCATTTGTACATTCCTTCTGAAGCAATTTTTTCAGAAGGAACAAACTCAGGAATTGTGTTCAGGACCCCTTCTTTCAAAAGGAGTGCTCTTCCCAACAACAGCTGGAATTCTAGATTTGAAGCTTTCGTGACTGCAAGGAATCATCTTCTTAGGTTTTTTCGGTAAAGTCACGTAGAAAGTAAAATAAAATAAAAAACAAAAATCACGACGTTTCGGAGGCAACACAAGTCTCCGTCATCAGGTGGGACCGTCACAGTCAGATTAGCTGTATCAAGTGAGGCAATGATTCAAGATGTAATCCCTTAAAAGCGAGTTGAGGGGGGAGGGAGAGGGAGGGGGAGCTCATCAGACTATGGTAGCCAATGAAAGGAACGTAGTCTGATGAGCTCCCCCTCCCTCTCCCTCCCCCCTCAACTCGCTTTTAAGGGATTACATCTTGAATCATTGCCTCACTTGATACAGCTAATCTGACTGTGACGGTCCCACCTGATGACGGAGACTTGTGTTGCCTCCGAAACGTCGTGATTTTTGTTTTTTATTTTATTTTACTTTCTACGTGACTTTACCGAAAAAACCTAAGAAGAACAGCTGGAATCCCATCTTTTTTACCCAAGGCCAGGGGTCGGCAACCTACGGCTCCGGAGCCGCATGCGGCTCTTTACGGGCTGCTTCTTGACGATATGTACGTATGTACAGTATGTACTCAGATGCATTGCGGCTCTTGAAATACTGAATTTTGTACCGAATTGGAAAGAAATGGCTCTTCTTGTTATTTTGGTTGCCGACCCCTGCCCAAGGCTGATCAAAACTCTTAATTTTTTTTCATCAGTCTGGACATTGCTTCTTTAATAATCAATTCCTCGTTGATACCATTGCTCTGGAAAGTCAATATAATGATGGTCTAAATCTTCCTTTAAATTTTATTGGAGATGAATAGGTACAACATTTATTTTATCCATAATGCTCCGAAATAATGCACAATGGGTTTTTGATAAAGAGTGCTCAGCCCATCATTCCTCCAGGTGCCAATAGAATTAGCACCACTTTGTTGGAAGTCAACAGTGGCTTTCTTTAATTCGGTCAGGTGGGTGCTGCTCGAATAAAGTTGTGAATTCAAATCCCTGATCAACAGATAAACTCGGCCCATAATCAACCCTCTGGAATCAATAACATAAGGACCACTTTGTGAGAAGTTGACACTGGTCATTCAATGGAAAGACTGGCCCAGGTGAGGAACGTGGAATTTCCACCACCTGGCCCAGGCTCGGTTGAGCAGGGAGACTCCGTAACTCGTCATTTGCGAATCGTGTTTGGAGACGTAGCACCCAATCGTGTCTTCCTAATCATTTTAATTAGTTGCATCACATATTCTGAGCGCAGTCCTGGACGCTTACGATGCAACGCATGTACTTTTTGACGTTTTTGTCTGCTCATGTTGCAAAAACAAGGCGCGTGTTTTGTATACTAAAACGTTCATTCTAAAATGTACCCGCCGTGTAATCCTCACGTGCATATGAATATCACCACCGTCACTCGGAACTCCATGATGCAACAGACCTCTTGTTTCGTGACAAAACGGGTACATCGGTTGGATAATTCATCTTGGGGTTATTTTAATATTATTAATATTATTAATATATTCTTATATTTTAAAATCTCTTACCAAGTGCGTTAAACATGGGGGGGTGGGGGGGGTTGATCGATCGCATGAATCGCTTCCTACGACTCTCGAACCAGCAGTGCTGCAAAGTGGCCAGGTGATGGCAGTACAGCAAGTAGGTTTAATGAAGCCCTGTACGTGTGCCGCTTCGAGTGTCGGGTGGGTTTCCTGCAGGTTACTCCGGGTTACGCCCCGCGCATGTAAAGTGGCGGATATAAGACAAAGTGGCCAAATGCGGGACCCTCCTGAAGCATAAAACAAAAGCAAAGTAGGGTTCTACTGGTAGGAACCTCCTGGTTACACCAGCCCACAGGGGATTATTGTGTCCGTCCGTCCGTCGTGCATCCAAAAATGGGAGGGGTGGGGCTGGGTGGAGAGGGGAGGATGGGGAGGGGCTGGGTGGGGAGGGAGGGAGGGGCTGGGTGTGGAGGGTGGGGAGGGGCTGGGTGGGGAGGGGCTGGTCACCCCGTGGTGCCCTTATAAAACTCAACGTTTAACCTACTCACGCCGGCTTGTGCCCGCCCTCACAGTCGGGCATATTTGCGGAATACACCACGCCGCCGTTGACCCTGGCCATTGACCGAGCAACCCAACGATCCTACCAGCTCCCTCTGCAGCAGGAATGTGTCTTCGTGTGGCTGATGTTGATGTAGTGCGCTGCTTCTTAACCTGGGGTGCACGCACTCCCTTGGGGGTGCGAGATTCCCTTCCTGGGGTACGAGACGTGGCCAGATTTTGTTGTTCGAAGGTAATTCATCGAAACACAAATGAAACACGGGCACGTAAGTACAACTACTTTGTTTCCTCAAACCTATTTATTAAGGCTCTAGTAATGTTAACGTTTGAGAACCAAAGGGTGCGAGGCTGCAGTCAAGGTTAAGAACCACCAATGTAGACCAACAACTACTGAGGTGGCTGAGCAAAATAATTGCGTTAGGAATAAGCGGAGTGTGTGGCTGTGACTACGTCTCTTCTGCATTTGGGAATTGACCATTGGGTCGTGATACGTTCGCACACCGCCGGAGAGTTTTTTTTGTTTCAATTTGTGCATCAAGTATGCAAGTACGTTGAACTTCTTTCGCACCGTACGTAGCCAACCGTGCTAATCGGAGGTGCGGGGGGATGCAGTTCAAGATCGTGGCCCATGCGCTCCAAAAGTCTCGTGACTCAATGAGACTTTTCCACAAAAAAATGTTTTTGATTTTATTTTTAGCATGCCCTTGCGTGCTCAAAACAAAGTCATATTCCCCCGAACCAGTTTAATCATTGCCGCTGCCTGGTAAATCATTTAGGCGCCGCAATACATGTTGCTGCTCTCGCTGTTGGCCGCTGCGGCCTTCCACCGTGTGACCGCTCCGCTGTGGCACGGGAGGAGAGGGCCGCGCCAGGGTAAGGGCACGCACTCGCAGGGGGCCGTGGGAAGACGGCGACGCGATGGGCTGGAAAAAGCTGCTCGACAAAGCCGCGGGAACCAGCGACGTGCGGCGAGGTCAATGGCTGGGGAGGCACTGGCTAGGGTCAGAGCCAGATTCACACACTGCGGGGGGGGGGGGGCGTGTTAGACACGTGTTAGACACGTCCCCCTCAGTGAGGCAGATGTGATAGCTGCCTCCCCTGACCGCACGTCCCTGGCGGGAACACAACAATTCTAGATTTGAAGCTTTCGTGACTGCAAGGATTCATACTCTTAGTTTTTTCGGTAAAGTCACGTAGGTAAAAAAATGATTTTTTTTATTATTATTATTATTATTTTATTTTTATTAATTTTAATTTCTTTTTTTACCTACGTGACTTTACCGAAAAAACTAAGAGTAGGAACACAACAAGTCAAGGGGAGCCGCCGCGTCTCCCCTGTTCGTGGCTGCGATGCCAGCAGGTGAATTTTGTGCACATTTCTCACGGGGGCGGTCACATCCACAGGAGGTGGAGCGGTGGTTGCCGTGCGGTGTCGTCGTGGTGACCGCACGAGGCCGACAATCCACAGGCCGCCAGTTTCGTTCTCCCGGCGTGGCAGCTGAAGTAGATGCATTTTGACTTAAAACTTTCGTGACTGCAGGAATTCGTGATCTTGGTTCTTTCGGTAAAGTCACGTAGATAGAAAATTAAAAATTAAGGAATAAAATACAATTTTAATTAAGAATAAAAATAATAAATTTAAAATAATAAAAACCAAAAACCCACGACGTTGTGATCGAAACGTCGTGGGTTTTTTTTCTTTATTATTTTCAAATGTTATTCTTTTCATTTTATTTATTTATTTTCAAGCTGCGTGACTTTACCGAAAGAACCAAGAAAATGAAATAGATGCATTTATTCAAACACCCTCCTCCCCACCTCTGTCTAGCCGCCGGTATCAATGTGTACACAGCAGCAGCGTTATTGGATCAGCAAGTGCGCCGTGTGGTGGCGGGGGGGGTGAAATCCGAGTGATCCCACTTCTTCCGAGACTGGGCAGCGTGGAAGAGTAGGCCAAATACCCTCAAGGAGAGGGGGGGGGGCAAGAAGGAATTTGGCCCCTTGGATTGCAGCGCCGTAACCACGGTGGCTCACAGTGGGCACAACGCAAAACGGCGAAACACGTGTGCGGCAGCAATTACCTCCCCCATCAGTGGCACCGAGCCAAAGGTGGAAACTCCACATTACTATGGGTGGGATCGGGTGAAGAAAGTATTGCAATAAAAAGTATCCGAGATAGGCTTCGTGCTTAAGCCACTCGGCAGATTGTGATTGTTGGTGGGAACAGAAGACCTCTATTTTTAGGTACGACAATTAAACATCGGCATGAAGGGTAAACATTCGCGGAAGAGTTTTTTTTGGTTGCAACTCATTAACGAGGTGGCTTTCGTTCGCACCATTGACTCCGATGCGTTGCAGTGTGAGGCGACACATCCACGAAGGTGCACACTGCCCCAAGTGCAGGATCAAGAACACCGCCACACCTCTATCCCCTTTGGGCTGGCAGGCCTCCGTCCCAACGCATCCTTCCCACCGCCGCCGTTCGCGCGCACAGCGCGAACAGAAAATGGGCTTTCACCTAAGATTCAATAAAACCCACAAAGCTCCTAACCATTGTGTGTAGATGCGTGTGTGAGAAGTTCCATGGTAGGAGAGGGCGGTGGAGGGGGGGGGGGTAAACAACCTTGGACATTCATAATGGAAATGTTTAAAAAAATTAATCGTGAACATGACGTGTGTAGGATGGGGGCACCTCCGATTAGCACGGCTGGCTACGTACGGTGCGACAGAAGTTCAAGTTACGTACATACATGCGACATAGAACAGGGTGGGTCACCGAGACGGACATCGGAATGGCACCCAGAAGTTGGTGACCAAGGGCAGAACCTGAAGCCAGACGATGGTGTTGATGATAGTTTTGAGACTGTAAAAGTGGTCCTTGGATGCCAGTGTGACCTGTCCAGCAGTTGAGGGCACGAGCAGGAAGAAGTGGTAACGGTTCAAAGTGAAAAAGATTCCCTGCTCAAATGGCCACTGCGTCGGTATCCATCGCCTGCTTGCACGTAGCATCAAGCCAGTGGTGCAAATTCCCCATTACTATGACAGCAGAGTGTCTGTTCATTAGAACACTGTTGACATCCCCACGAAGGTGGTACTAATTTTACCGAACCCAGAGGGTTCGGTAAGTCAATGCGTGGTTCAATTGAAAATTCGTTGGTCACAATGACCTTTTGACCTCCACCACACACCAGCTTCATATTTTGTTCCACCGTGAACTGTTTCGCATGAACCCGAGGGTGAACGGGACCTCATTAGAGAAATTCCACTCGGCTGAATCGTATCTTTGTAATGGAAGTGACTTCAACGGCGTAATGCGACCTGTCAGAATCGTGCTTGCTACACTCACTGCCTTCCTCGGGCAGCTCGGAGCCGCCTTGTCTAATGCATTCGAACAAAGGGTCCTGTTGACTGGTTCACCTTTCAACAACATCGATTGCTTCGCTGCGAATGCATTAAATAAATTGCAAAGATACATTTTTACACAAATTTAGTGGCCGTTGGCCATCATGAAAGAGACGCGGTCTCCATTTCCAAGCTCTTAAAGCCTGGCCTGAATACAAGAAACACGTTCACTCTTATCCAGTACAACAGCGACATTGATTCGTAATTGCAAGATTTTTTTTTTGGTCAGATCGCCGCACGAGTAAAATACCAATGTGTGTGTGTGTGTCGCACGCTCTCCTTCACCCGAAGCGCAGCCAAACGAAGGAAGTTGTCGCGCGAACAGACGATCTGTCGCCGCGTCAGCTGCTCGCCCGTGTGTTAGGGACAGTGGCCTCGTGACGACGCTCAGGCGGGGCTCCCACCATCGAATTTCTCTCGCACGGTCCCCCCCCCACCCAAGCTATGATACATCGCGGCTCGTCTTGCCCTGAGCACATAGTCGCCGCGCTCACGGTCTCGAACACTTAACGCTGCAGGGGCGCGCTGCGTCTTCGCAAGACGCAGCCGTTACAGCTCCGTAGGTTAACCTCTCTTTGCAATGTAATTGTTGAAAACGTATCTCGTGGTGGTTGTCAAGGGGGCCCCAACTCGTAGCTTTGGCCACCAGGGTGGGAGGGGGGGCAAGGCACCCCCCCTCCCCCCCACACTCGCGACGCTACTGAATTGGAGAGCAATCCACAACAATCAATTACGAACCGTAACATTGGCGGAGAAAGCCTTCCTGCGTGGGTGTTATTGAGATTATTGACATTATTTTTCTGCTATAAATATCCAAGTGATGAGACACTGTTGAGCTATCATTTGCGGCCAGGTCGCTTGTGGATAAACAGTGAATACCTCAGTGGGCTTTGTCCGGTATGATGGGGCTGGCTGAGTTGTATTTGTGTGTGTTTGGGTGGTTTGTTTACCTTTATTCTACTGTGCACTCCTCATCGTGTTTGTGTTGTTTGTTGTTGTCACGTTCTTACCCGCGTCTGTGAAAAAGAGCTTCATAGCTCATCGGATTCCTCCACTATAAATAAATATTCATACACTGAAATGTGCGACGGTGCCGATTGTCGCTGGCCGCTTGTGTGTTTGTTTTTCTCTTATCCTCTGGGCCTGTGCTCAGCGGCGGCCGTGATGAACGAGACGACGCCAACCCGGGCGAGCATCGCCCGCGCGCACGGCGGCGATCGCTGCCCAGGGGACGCCCGATGGCCGAAGCCTCGCGGAAGCGGGAAGCCACAAATTGTGATTGCTGCTCAAGCCCAATTAAGCCCGCGCGCGTTTAGCGTTGACACGCGCGCAGGTTGTTGCGTTCCGAGCGGTGGTGCCACAAATCCACGGGGGGAAATGTTGACAGCGCGCGAACACGGTGGGCGGGGGGCTAGGAGGGGGGGCGGGGGCTGGGGGGGCTGGGTGGGCTGGGGAGGGGCCGAGGGGTGGGGGGCGGGGGTGCTGGGTTTGCCGGGGGGGGGGTGCTGACTGGGGGGGCTGGGGGTGCTGGGGGGGGGCTGGCTTGGGGGGGGGGCTGGGGGGGGACTTCCCACGAGCTCGTTTGTAACGGCACGGCTCGCGGTCATTATCCCCGCTCATGATGAACACCGTCTGCTTTTGCTTCTCCTAACGCCGCTCTGAGTCATCAAGAGATCAGTTATTTCCCTGCCCTTCTAACGCGGGGCAATCGCAAATTAATTGCAATGGTCATGTGTTCAGGTTTTCTACACCCCAACGCAAGCACGTGCATGAACAAAGGTACCCCGCGTATCGCCTAAACAGCCTTCACGGGTGGCTCGCTTCGTGCGAGCCATCGAACGAAGGCCAGGGCGAGATACACGAGGGGCTGGGTGGCCAGCACCACGCCCGGTCGCATGTTGTTGTTCCTAAAGGCCATGGTTAACGGTGCTCATTTGAGCAGAGGTGTGGACTCGAGTCATGTGACTTGGACTCGAGTCAGACTCGAGTCATGAATTTGATGACTTGCGACTCGACTTGGACTTGCATAACAATGACTTTGTCCCACCTATGAGATGTGGACTCGAGTCATGTGACTTGGACTCGAGTCAGACTCGAGTCATGAATTTGATGACTTGCGACTCGACTTGGACTTGCATAACAATGACTTTGTCCCACCTCTGCATTTGAGGCTCAGTTGACCTAGGGGAGGCGCAGAACCGGTTCAACTAATCGCCACCGGTGTTGATCATGAGCGGACATCGAAACTCGGGTGGTTACTCGATTCATCGCGCAGAGCACTGACCGCGAGAATACCGCTCCCCACACACAAATACATAAATAACAACAACCGCCATTCGCCACTAAGTGGCGGTGACGTCACCACGACGCTTGTGCCAGGCCATGTGCACCTTGAGGCCACGTGAAGTGTCGAAAGCCGCTGGCAGGAGGTCACGGGGCAGACCCAGGTGCCACGGGTCGACTGACCGAGATGACCGAGATGACTGGCTGATGCACCACCTGTGCCCCCTACTGTACCAACTTGCTGTGCTTTAGCCACCCGGCGCTCTGCTCGTTGTCGTGAGCGTCGCTCCTCCGCCCTCCGTTGTTGTTGGAGGGCGACTGCCTCCAACTGCCCAGTAGCGTCCTTCACGAGCCTCCTCCACTGAGGCCGATCTTGACACCGCTGGTACCAGTCATCGGCAAGTCCACTCAGCTCCACGTCCTCCTGTACCACATCACTCCATCTCTTCTCTAGCCCGTGCCTTGCCCGTTTAGCCCCCTCGATCCGGCCGAACAAAAGCTGTTTAGGCATGCGGTGGCTGGGCATGCGGGCTACATGACCCAGCCAACGCAGCCTTGCCTGCCGGAGGAGCTCACTGATGGGACCTTGCCCAGATCTTTCAAGGACTTGTGAGCTCCTCACACAATCCAGCCTGGTTAAACCCAGGATGGATCGTAGGCAGGCCAGCCTAAATGTTTCCAACCGGCGAAGATGCTCCACTAGGGGGGTCCACGTTTCGCAAGCGTAGAGAAGGGAGGGAATGACCGTGGCCGAGAAGACCTGAAGCTTCGTGCGGAGCGACAGACCAGGTAGCTTCCACACAGCGTTACGCAACCGATGAAAAGATTTTGCCGCTCCACTGATTCGGAGTGAGACCTCTGCTGATAAACTGGAGCCGGTCATAAGCACACTGCCCAGGTATGGGAAACTCTCCACTCTCTCCACAACTGCCCCATCATACATAAATACGCACTTGCCAACACACACACACACGCACACACACACAAACACACGCACACACACGCACACACACACACAAACACACGCACACACACACGCGCACACACACACAAACACACGCACACACACACACGCACACATGCACACACACACAGTACTCATGGGGTGATGGCGTTGTCTGGCGGTGGTAGCGCGTTCACCGCTCGCTGCAGAGGTTCGCGGTTCGAACCAGACAGGCCGCCTCGGCTAATACTGCGAGTTTATTGACCCGTAAAACCCGCGCCGTCTGCTTCACAGAGAACGGCAATGATCCCATGACGTAATTTCAAAATAATAGGCCATCGTGTACGGGCGTTATGGTCTAAATTTGCCACGTTAAAAAAACATTGCTTTCAATGTGGATTGCAGTACTGTAACCATAGCAACAACGTGCCCGGACTTCTAAACTACTGCTGCAGACTGTGCGAAAGACATCAACGTCCTTCGTGTGAGCCTCGCGCAATAATGACGCTGAGGAAATAATGAACGGTAAACATATGCGTCATTAATTTACCGGCCCAAAGATTGGATTTCTTTTTTAAAGGCACGGGGTGGTGGAGGGGGGTGGAGGGGTTCACGGTGAACGTGTTTATCCATCTCAGTTCAGCGACGACGACAGCGTGGGAATGAAGTTAATAAAACAATTTGAACAGCATAACAAAGAGGGCTGCATCGTGGGGCTAAATATAAGCGTGTGCGCGTGCGTGTGAGAGAGCGCGATAGAAATCGCATGCTGCAAGTTCACCGAACAAGACTGGGAAACAACGGAGTGTGCATACCTTAGAAGCTTGTGGGAATCATTGAAGGTTGGCCAGCATAGTGATAGCGAAGGAGTAAAGAAAGGAGCAAGGTCGGGAGGGAGTGCTTTTGGAAAATTAAATTTTGACTGTTGAAGAGAACACCAACAACGCCTTCGCCGAGTGCCGTATCGCCTGCTGATAAAGGTTCACCTAGAGGCACGGAGAGATGCCGCGTGCTCGGAATGAAACGGAGAGAATTAAAGGAGCACCGCCTACGTTGGAGAACAAATTAAAACATGATGTTGACTTTTGAAAGAGAAGAATAAGAAGAAAAAATTGAGTTTTTATTGGGCTTGCGCGACATTTCCAAGAATATATGATAATGGACTGGTGTAAGAATGGCAGGGCAAATTAGAGAACATGTCCAAGACGATGGGGTGATTACATTCTTGCGCGTGATGGCAAATGTTAAAGGAGTTGAATGCCAATGAATGTGGAGGTCTGCTGGCCACGAGTGGCGTTCGGGAGAGAGTTGGTGTCGTTTTGCGATTCCTCCTCCTACTCCATTGAATGAGCGCAGACTACCGTGGTTTTACTCTGTGGTTCTTTCGGTAAAGTCACGTATAAAGATAAAATAATACATTAATTATTAGCATACTACGACGTTTCGATTGCAACACAAGCAATCATCAGGTATAAAATAAATAGCAACAAAAATCTAACCAGAAAACTATAGACAGACATATAAACAGGCAGATATCACAAAGATACATAGAGAGAGAACACACATCGGCACACAGAGAGAGAACGTCTCTGTGACGAGGCCTTAAATAGAGAGAGGGGGCGGGGGCGGAGAGAGGGAGGGGTTAGAGAAAATTTAGCATGTCAATGAGTAGGACGACGCGTGGTAAGGTACGCAAGCTTGAAAATTAGGAGAACGGGAGAGAGACACACTAAATTAAATAACCTAGCAAAATATCTAAATGTAATGTAATGCAACACAGAGAGTCGGTCAACACACAATTCACGCATAGCCTGGTACCGTGGGTTTACTGCGTGGCCCATAGTTTGTGTTGCATGGCCAGAGTCGCATTGTTGCTTGCCTTTAATAGTTCTACACACTCATGAAGGAGATGTCTGTTGATGTTCTGATTCGTCTGATGGCTGTGGCCAGTCTGTTCGAGGAGAATCGTCCAAGCAATTGCGATGTCTGAGTATCGATTGAAGTGTTTATTTGTGGAAATCGGCGTGGTTCTGTTCTCCAGCGTCTCTCCTGGATCTGGGTGGGATTCTAGGACGCTGCAAGCCACGCGATCCCAGCAGGAAGGGGGGGGGTGTCGGGATTTCAGTTGGTGGCGAGGTGGAATGTTGAGGTTTTGGTTGATGGGTCGGTTGTCGCTGGCAAGACAACGCGTCGACGACTTCCCGTGCAGTTTGCCCGTCTCGGTGGATGTTTGGAAGCAGAGATGTTCGCCGGAATAGCGAGCCAGGGGAGATTGGTGTCGGTTTCGTTGTTCCGGGTTATTTATCTCACCGTGCATCCATCGGTTTTGCGTACGAGCTCCCAGACCGGGCTGGCGCGCAGTGACTCTGCCAGGTCGACGGAGTGATGAGATCGACTCGTGCGCAGGAGCGAGAGGGACCGTGGCATGCAGGACCACGAGCGATGGAAAAAGTCGTGGGGTGGCCTTCACCGAGCAGTGGATAGAAAATGGCGAATGACGACGTGACCAAGCAGAGGGCCAGCATGGGTACAGATATGAATCGTGACCAAGAATTAACACGAGGTGGCCAGGCTCATAGTACTGTGCGCACCTGCTCGTAAGCAGCTGTAACACCACTCCTACACACACGACAATGCATCAATTTCCCGTAATGCGATGTGAAATTTAAGCTCTGCTATGCGGTTTCAACAGTTACTCTTACGCTGTTGTTTTATGCAATTTAAAAAAATATATAATTCATGAACCATCGCATTGCTGGACATGTATATGTGTACGTATGTTGAACTTCTTTCGCACCATACATCATCTCAATGCGACCACACAGGGACGTCTCGGGGCTCCTGGAGGGCCAGCGCACTCGGCCTGGGGGGAGAAAATCCACCTACGGCCCCCTTATCATCTCTTCCTACTGTATGAGAAATAGTTTTGTCTATATCCCACTCATGAATTGTCTGAAAACATCTTAATATAAAGAGGAACACAGAGCTTGGACAATTGTTGCCGCCGGCTTACCGCCTGGCTGCCTTCCAGCTGATCTGTGGTTCCTCGGCGATTGCGAGATGCAATTTGTATGAACGACGATGCTATATGAAACGGAATACTATTATAATTTATAATTAAGCTTACGTAAGAACCTTTTTGAGCCAGCGTGTCCACAGAGGTCACATAGGCTTCAGCCCGCATGGACACAGAGGCTGCCACAAAGGCATGTCTTGTACGTGTGTAAGTTGATACAACAAAATATAAAAGGCAGCAATGTGTTGTTGGGCGATGCCTCTTCATCGTCGCACAAACACCGGGCGGTGTGTTCGTGTGTATGTTGAACTTCTTTAGCACCGTACGTAGCCAACCGTGCGAGTCATCTTTTGCCTCAACCCAGCGAGGGCCCTTCAGCCGTACTTCTCTTTTTTTACGAGGGACAATCCGTAGGCGAGTCCACCCGAGGCAGGGAGGGAAGGATGCGAAGCCGACCCTCTGGGACCGAAATACTTCTTGGACTCTCAGGCCTTTGATGGGTATGGCCCACCGAGTGATCGAGTGGTGGTAACTGTGCCGATTTACAAAAAAGCACCCGGGACCCGATCTCGTCTGCCTCTTTAATAATTTTTATTCCAAAAGGTGCCCTCAATAATTGCACGATGTATATGCTGTATATTGGACACGACTTATAATGCTGTTTTTTTCCAAGTGCGTCACTCCAACAATTATTTTATTCTGTTCAGCATAATGTGGTGCGTGATCTTTGTGCTGCTCATGTTTGAATATTTAAGTAACAAGCGTCGTGAAGCGTTTAATACATGCAATGTGTAAACAGAAACTGTATTTTTAAGGCCTTCATAAACCCCTTTTGAAGAGGACAAGGGTCAATGTCAGTTTCAAAAGATGTATGTTTGATGCAGCAGTAATGAATGAATGCCTGTATGGGTTAAAGAGCCAGACATTAAGAATGGGTCGATATGGGTATCATTATATATATCGAGTACACATTTTTCGGTGTATAGGATTCTAGGAATGTCACCACAAGCACTTTGAAAGCCTGGATCAGAATCGGAGTGGCACCCAGGTGTCAGCCACCAAGAGGAAGACGAAACCCCAGACGAGACTGCATGGGCGAATCTCAGAGGTCAAGTGTCAACTGTGAAAGTTGCTGAATTTGACGGAAGCGATGACGATGTTTGGCAGCATCTAAGGCATTAGCCTATAATACATATTGATTGATATTTCCTATAAAAGCAGGAGGTATACATTTAGACAAAAATCAATTAATGCCATCCTGGATGCTAAGCACGGTGTGTGAGTGTGGGTGGGGAGGGGGTAGGGGTATGAATTAAGAGGCACTTACACTGGATGCGTGATTGTAGCATTGAGCCTCTGGCCGCTAATGCGCGCATAACATTGACTGCTAACAGCTTGCACAGGAAGCATTCTCAGCCCACGCCCAACGCAGCCCGAACAGCTCGCACAGAAACAGGTTGGCCTGTTTTACAAAATACTCATCCCAAGTCAGATGCGAGTGTGTCTCCCTGGGGCAGTGCACAGCTCCGTCAGTGCCCCCCCCCCCCGCCAAATTCCACATTACAAAGCCAAGCGACCAGCGTGTCCATAGGAAGAGCTTCCCATAAGATGCTGCAAATTTTTCGGATGTCGATTTTGTGCTGAATTTTCAAAAAAATATTCCAAGTAAAAATAAATAAACCAGAGTTCGATCTCCTGTAGTCAATGCTTTATTTAGCATCAGTTGATTGTGCGAGAGCTAAACGGGCTGTTACATGGCAGCACGCTGAGAAGGCTTTGGCCTGGGGACATCTTATTCCTGCAGTAGATATTCGCGGCTGCTGACGATGGTTATGATGCAAATAAATAATAAACGTGAGGTGAGTCAACTCCCAACCAGGTTTTGAGCTTGCGGCCTTCCAACTGATTATTTACAGTGTGTGTCTGCTGCTATCAATTTCCACACGATAAGCCAATTCGTTGAGCTATCATTTGTGACCAGGTCGCTTTTGAAAAATAAGCTAATAGCTCATTGGGCTTTACCTGATAAAAAAAAAAATCATTTTCTTACCTTACCTATTCTTTGCACTCATAACGTTTTTTGTATTGTTTTTGTTGTTGTTGTTACTTGCTGACCCGCCCCGACTGGATATCTGTGGGAAATAGCTTTATAGCTCATCGGATTCATCCAATACAAATACATATTCTGATTCTGATGTTGAACTCCTTTCGTACCATGCGTAGCCAACCGTGCTAATCGGAGGTGCGGACCACAGCACTCACTGGTCAGATAATAATAGTTCTAACAAAATAAAAAAATGTATGCAGGAAACCCCGACGGGCTGTATAGACTATGCAATTTCGGAATAAACATTGGATGCAACCCTGTGGCGACCAATGAATTGCCTGACCGTTGCATCGTTCCTGCAAAGTGCAATCGGTTGCTAGGCTCTATTGTTTACAACGAGGCTTGATAACAATCCGATATTCATCAAATCAGCGAGCTCGTCCACGTGACCATGTAGCCACTGCCTGTATGTCAGCGTGCGTGTGTGTAGACGGATGGCAATTCGTGTTTGGTTCGAGGCCACGGCTGACATCAGCGCTGGCCATATCTGAAATGGTCCCGCACCTCCCCGAGATTGACTCAGCCTTAAACGGGGAAGCTGGTGTGTTGTGTAAACATCAACTATCGAGACGGAGTTTGTGGATGGTGGGGGACATGTTTAAGAGACTTTCAATTAAATGTTGATTTCTAACTTCTCCCGATTAATTTGGCTGCTGTTATTGATACATGGGGGGGCGACCCTGGATGATCAACGTGCTTTTTATTTTTTTCAGATCGCAATGGGTGACTTGATAGTTGACCTCGAACAACATTCGAGGCGACACTCTGTAATAGGCTTCTCAGAGTCGTTTGTATGTGTGCAGATTGTGTATGTTGAACTTATTTCGCACCGTACGTAGCCAACCGCAATCGTGCAAGCGTACAGGGTGGCCACAGAGCCCCCCTTTTGCATGAAAACCTGCACGATAGATGTCACCTCGAATCGAACACCTCCGTGTGTCGCCCTCTCAGCACACGGCTGGATCCGTGCCCACGTCCTCCTGGACAGATTCTTCCAAGTGGATGATGGCTGCGTAACTGGACGAGCAGTTTCGCACAAGCTGTCTTGAGTTCCTCAATGTTTGTCAATCTTACGTACGTGTGTATGTTGAACTTATTTCATAAGTGTGAAGTAAGCCCCTTGATAACTCCTGAAAGGGAATTCTCCTAGAAGATGGATTGTTGTTATAACTGTATTATCTGACCGGACGATGCTGTGCTCAGAGCACATAACTCACAGTTGCAAGGCCGCGACATTGATCGATTGAAGCTCAACTCTTGGTTGGTTGACTGACACCATGTTTATTACTTATTTTCATAGTAGTCATCACTGTCAGAAGCAGCGGATATCTATCCACTGCTGGCTTCCCAGGCCGCCACCGTCTCTCATAGTCTAGCCAATTGTAGCGTGTTGTTTGCAGGCCTGGGCCTCGGGGCAGCCACGTCAGACCCTCTCCCAATCCATCGTCTGCTGAATTCCAGATTCAAATACTCCCAAACTACAAGAGGGGCATCATGCACCGGAGCCCCATAATGTAAAGGGCCTCTGTGGCACCTTGACTTTGTGGCACCTTGACTTTGTGGCACCTTGATCTGTTCCGTGACCTCCTGCCAGCGAGCCTTTCCACGTGGCCTCAAAGTGCACACAGCCTGGCACAAGCGCCGTGGTGTTGCCATCACCAACTTCGCGGCGAACGGCGATTGCACACGATTGCATTGCACACGGTTGCACAGCGTTTCACCTCGTACGAACTGCTTGCAATTCATGTTGACCAATCCAGTGTAGTCCGATCGTACCCTCAGCAAGCGTACCAAAGATTGCACGGTGCGTCTAAGCCTTTAGGAAAGTTTAATCAATATCCTAACGAGTATTTCATGCAACTTTGTTTGTCTGTGTCAACCGAGAGGAGACCCAGGGCAGGTGCAGATCGCAACTGCCACTTTGTGTTGTGCGTCCGCACCAACCGTGGGGTATTGACCTTGGGTGACCGGCACTCGAGTACGTACAGAGAGATTATATATATACGACCACTCCCCACACGCAACAACAACAATAATCATTTACAATTATAAAGCGACCCTTAAACAATCGTTTCCAGGGCGCTATGAATGTGTAATGACAATAGAGCTTGCATGCGGTGCGAGGGGACTAGTGGCCACGGGAGGTAATGACAAGGGAGTCAGTTGTGAGTGCGAAGGGACTGGTGGCCACGTGAGGTAATGACAGGGGAGTCAGTTGTGAGTGGGAAAGGACTGGTGGCCACGGGAGGTAATGACAAGGGAGTCAGTTGTGAGTGCGAAGGGACTGGTGGCCACGGGAGGTAATGACAGGGGGGTCAGTTGTGAGTGCGAAGGGACTGGTGGCCACGGGAGGTAATGACAGGGGAGTCAGTTGTGAGTGCGAAGGGACTGGTGGCCATGGGAGGTAATGATAGGGGAGTCAGTTGTGAGTGCGAAGGGACTGGTGGCCACGTGAGGTAATGACAGGGGAGTCAGTTGTGAGTGCGAAGGGACTGGTGGCCACGGGAGGTAATGACAGGGGAGTCAGTTGTGAGTGTGAAGGGACTGGTGGCCACGGGAGGTAATGACAGGGGAGTCAGTTGTGAGTGCGAAGGGACTGGTGGCCACGGGAGGTAATGACAGGGGAGTCAGTTGTGAGTGGGAAAGGACTGGTGGCCACGGGAGGTAATGACAGGGGAGTCAGTTGTGAGTGTGAAGGGACTGGTGGCCACGGGAGGTAATGACAGGGGGGTCAGTTGTGAGTGCGAAGGGACTGGTGGCCACGGGAGGTAATGACAGGGGAGTCAGTTGTGAGTGTGAAGGGACTGGTGGCCACGGGAGGTAATGACAGGGGAGTCAGTTGTGAGTGCGAAGGGACTGGTGGCTACGAGAATGATCGAGAAGGGGGGGCGTGGCCTCGTGTTGGTATACAAAAGGGAAATGCCCGGGAGATTCGGGGCTGTTGCAGTGGGGGTCTCCGCCTGACGTAAAGTGAACGTGCCTTCAATAAAGTGCCATCTCAAGAGAAGTGTGTCAAGTCGTCATTACACATGGAAAGGCAGAAACAATTTAACATTGACCAGTTAAAAAGCGAGAAAGACGTTTGAAAATAAGTCAAGAGAGAGGGCCATTTTACACAGGTATATTTTCAGTCGAGATTTGAAGATGTGTGTCTCGGAAGTCCCCTGACTTCGAAGGGGCAACGAGTTCCAGAGTTAAGTTGGCTGCAGTTGTAAAGGCGCTGTCACCCGCCGAGTGTGACGCCTCGAGACAGTGGTGACGGTGAGCAATGCACAATCTGAGGATCTTAACGATCTCGATGGAATATTCGTGGCTGAAGGAGGTCATGAATACAGGGAGGAGCAAGTCCATTTAATACCGCAGAGTAACCCTCGTACAACGAAATTCTTTCAAATTTCCAAGATCGATGGTTTCTGTTTACATATAAAACAGAACACAAGGAAAAATCGCGAGAGCTTCCCAATGCCTCGTGCGCTTCGTACACAAATGCGAGCCTCACGTGGAGCAGTTTTCTTTTTTCATTCCCGGTTTTGGCGGAGGGAATCGTTCACAAGAGCGGAACACTTTGGGCCACGCTTCAATGCTCCGCACGCGAAAACGCCCGAGGCGGTGCGTTCATCGAGCACGAGTCGAACGCGGTGTCACTTTTGCAAGCTATGTTCACTTTAGCCGCTAGTAATCCATACCTTAGTTCTAGACCGTTGTGTTGCGATTTCTATTTTGTGTATATCCATACCTGTCAACCCCTTATCAGTGCCATTCTTATTCCGGACCGATTCAGACCTTATTGGTCACCCCGTGCCCCTTATATATCTCAACGTTAATCCTACAAAGTTCCATTACAAGGGAAAAACACAGACAAACAAATGTGCCCATATTGAAACGGTTGAACGCCATACCGACCTGAAAACTCAATTTCCCTGTACAAGAATACGGGGTAAACCGTATGGGTTGACAGGTATGTATATCTCGGTAGTGGTGCGCATAACACGGGGAGATTGAGAGGAAGTCGTGAGTGGTTGTTTTGCACTAGCAGGGTGGGTTTTTAATGAACTCTGTAAACCAATTTGGAGGAATACAGGGTCTCCTCTACTTACGAACGAGTTAGGTTCCAGAAGACTGTTCGCGACTTGATTTGCTCGCAAATCCAACTTTACTCTCTTTAGATTCCACACATGTTGTACGGCATGTACACTAAACACGGGGAATGGCTTTAAAAGTTCTATAATCTCCTGCAGATGTCGATGCCACTGGTTCTTCATGTTCTGCAGATGTAGATGCCTCTGGTTCTTCATGTTCTGCAGATGTAGATGGCACTGGTTCATGTTCTTCAGATGTAGATGCTAATACCCTTTGGTGCGAGTGTTTCCTCTCTACTCTCTTTTAACTTACCAAGAGATGACTGCACAGTTGCTCTAGTCTGCTCTTCACAAATCAACTTGTAACGGGCAATATCATCGTGAACAGTTGCAACTGGACAAACGGACAGGTTTAATCGTATCTCAGAAAGTTCGGAAGTCGAATTTTCCGAAAGAGGAGTCCCTGTACAGATATGTAGGTGTATTGAGATGGCTGTATTGATAGACGAGGTGTATTAATGGCTCAATACAGCCTTCCCCCACACCTCGCTGTTGGCTGTGTATGGTGCGAAGGAAGTTCAACGTACATACATGTTGGGAGTCACAAAGCATCACTTTGTGGGTGACAACAGGACTTGAAAGGAAGCGGAAATGTCCATGGGTAGGGAATGTGTGCAGAATGGAGGGCCAGGTTGCCGTGGCATTCAGAAGTCGGTGACCAAAAGAGAAACCGAGAGGTAGACGGTGACCATGAGACTTAAGGGGCAATTTGAGATGCATTTTCAAGTTTCGACTGAACAACTTCGGGATCTGGCAGGCAGACGGAAGCAATGGCGAGGTGTAGTGGCGGTGGGCGTCAACAACGTTGGCCGTCATAACCTCGATGAACTTGATCTCAAAAACTCCAATGGCGTTTTTGGATCGCGTTGCGGGCGAGGTGAGATTTAAAACGGCGAAGCGTGCATCACTTAAGTGGAGCCCCACACTGCAGCATCAGCAGGATTAACTACGGCGATCAATTCCCATTACGGCGCCGCTGGGGTCTACCCCCCCCCCACCTCCCCCCACCTTTAGCCGGGATCGATAATCCTTCAGCATTCGAGTGTTGCCCGTGCCTGCCTGCCTGCCTGCGCAAGGCACATGCCATGCTGCAACCACACCGAGCTCCAAGCCAAAGTTGTATAAGGTCCTAAGTGCACCGACTGGCAAAGACGTTTGCCTGTTTGCGAAAAGGCTGGGGCGGGGAAATCAATTTCAGCCGCGAGACACAAAACCAAGAAACATTTTGTGCACGGACAGCTTCCCACAGACTGCCGCGTGAGGCCAAATTTTCCAGGATCGGTGGGGCTCAGAGCTCTGCTCCAGGAGGGACAGGTTATTGCAGTGTTTGGCAATTTTTGAGGGATCAAAGCGAGTTTTGTCAGCGGCGTCGCCCGGACAGCTAGGGAGATCGGTCAACAGCGTGTCACGATTCAATCGCACGTCTCGCGATGGCGAAAATAACCGGCGCCTCCGTCTCCACCAACGTGGCTGGGGTGGTGCCGTGAGAGCACTCACACCCCACCATCGGAGCGCTCACACCCCACCATCGGAGCGCTCACATCCCAACAGTTCAGTCCCTGCTTGGGATCAACTCGGTTCATTCTCCCTTCAGAGTTTGGTGATATACTTCTGATAAAAACCCGACTGAAGAGTTTCTTAGCTCACAGGGTACTTCAAAATACACTGAAACATAGAACATAAACAGTCGTATTGAAATAATTCATTTTAACTGGAGGCATTTCGCTATTCTTATGACTTTCATCAGCATGTGACGATGTCATAACGACTCAATATCTGAGCTAAAATCATGAGCGAATAATCGTCTTCGTTAATTTAAGATTACGTGCAACCGATATGTGGTTACATTAAAACTCATAGCAAAGCAATAGTGAGAGAAAAAAACTCAGAATAAGCGACGGTAAAAACAGGAGAAAAAAATCAATGGTTGAATTGAATATCAACCCTGAACCGTGATAATTCATCAATTTGACAAGAGGGTGAGAATCATTAGACCAATAGTTGTTAACATCGATTCTATTGTTGATATAATCCTCCTGCTAAATCTGCACACATACAAAAATGTGGCATTTGAATGTGTGATTGAATACATGATTACAAATGGTTACACATTGACGAGTTAACATCGATTCTATTGTTGATATAATTCTGCTAAATCTGCACACATACAAAAATGTGACATTTGAATGTGTGAATTAATACATGATACAAATGGTTACACATTGATGAGAACATTATTCTACATGCGGAAATGAGCATAACTAATATCTCTCGCACGTACACACACGGCACATCACATACCTTCCAAACAATGAAGCATGCATTGAGCAAAGCGGAGGGAAACGGAGCTTGAATTTTGATGCGGAGCTAATTTGTAGGTGTGTAGTGTTCTACATCAAAATACCCGTGACGGCTAACCACGACTGTTAACCACCATCACGTTACAACGCACTTAATCCATCCGAGATTATTGATTTAATGTAATCGTGCAAGATTATTTTGCAGCGCATTGAAGACAAGTTCAATAAACGTTACGTAAACATTTTTACAAGTAGAATGTTTTTATTTGATTAAGGTTTGAGTGAAAAAATTACAGGATCATCTCGGTCAAATGTTTTTATTATACAACTTAAATAACGAGGCACACCACAGAATTCTTGCAGCCAAACGGACAACGTTGCAATTTAATATCTACAAAGAAATTATTACCCCAGTTGATACAGCAGCCTCGTGTGACCATTTTACATTTTTTTAGCAAACCACAGCTCGGGTTTAGTGATTTTTTTGTACGTGGATTTTAGACTGTCGATAAGACTCGTCATGCCCCTAATGCCGCAATTGTGTCTAGAGCTGTTAAGGATAAGGGCTCATCCTCGAAGCTGTGCAGCCCGCATGAAATCGGAACTGGCAGAGCCTGAAGGCTGCCGAGTTGATAGCGCGTTTCACATTGTGCTGACCCGAGCCTAATGGGGGGGCTGCATCACTTCTGCAGGAACACCGATGATATATCTACAGAAGCTAAACGAGCATAAAAAAAAACCTTTGCTATTCAGCACAAAGTGGCCTTGCTTTGTGTTGATTTTTTATAATCGCCAGAGGTTGTTCTTTTCAACCGACAGCAGTCACTTGGAACGACATCGTCAACCGCCACGTGTGTGTGTGTAACAGCGAGTCTGCATGTGTGTGGGGGGCCGTAGCGCAGCGGTTGGCCGTGAGCGGGAGTTAGATTTCCGCTCACGGCCAACGCCCGCGACGATTATCTGAACCTCTCCGAGGTCGACTGAGCCTCAAATGAGGACCCGGTGCGGTGTGTAAACATTGCCATTAGGGAGACAAAGGTGGCTCGGGCTTGGCGTTGGCCAGCCACCCCCTCGTGTGCCGTGCCGGCCGTCATAGGTGCTCGCTAACAGCACTTGCCCCAACAGTCTGCTCAGCCTACACGGGGGATATTTGTGTCCGTGTCTGTGCGTAAGATCACACGCGAGTGTGGAACATGAGCAATGGGGGGGTCTCAAACACCCCCAAATTCTCCCAGAACCTACGCCACAAGTCTTAGCGTAGGCAATTTTTTTAATTGTGAAAGTCATTCTGAACTCGGGCCACAGACCCAGAGACCACGTGTGTCTGTGTAAATGTGCATATGTGTGAGCATTTCAACGTGGGAAGAGGTTATTCATGCTAGTGTACTGTGCTATGAAATCAGCAACTCAAGTTGAACATCAGCCTTGGCAAACATCAGTGGCAAGTAGAATATGTTGCTGTCTTGGACCTCCGCTTAGGCCTACTCAACTTTAAAACTATGACATGTTGTGTGTAAACATCGGCAATGGGGAGACAAAGGCGGCCAGGCGTGGTCCTCGCTACACCGCCCTATTATGTGCTAGGCTGGTTAAAATAGGCGATTACCAACAGCACTTGCACCAACAGTCCGTATGGCTCTTTGTGGGATCTGCATTCTCGTGTTGGAGGGGGGAAGGTGAAGATGCGTCCCGTGGCTGTTTCCAGGCGGGCACGGGAACGTGGTACTGCATGGGAGGCAGACGAAGTAGCAAGGCATCTTGGGCCGGGCTTACGTCGCGGACCCGTCCTCGCCACGGATCGCTTTGTACTTGTTCATCTCTTCGGGGAAGACGCGGCTGAGCTCGGCGATCAGCTGGCTCCGGAATTTCTGAAAAAGACACGCGGTGCAGGGCGACGCGCCGCCGTCAGCGAGTGCAGCTTTCGCTCACCGTACCACACCTCGCCGTCAGACTCTTAGGGGACAGCTGCCAATAGGGGGTCCCCCCCCGCCCATAGGCTAAGCACAGCACTCTAGACCAGGGGTCGTCAGCCTGCGGCTCCCCTGAGCCGCATGCGGTGGCTCTTTGGCTTCCTCCATTTGGCTCTTTGGTTGCCCCCTTGCGGGCAGCCAATTAAAAAAAAAGTGTAAATCCTAAAAATTATTTTACGTAAAGATGATTGATTAAATATGGCAGGGAATAGTTCACTATGGGGTGTCTTGGTGACAACAAAATCTACAGTCAAACTGTGTTGTTAAAGAATAACTAAGAGGGGGGAAAAACTAAATAGCTGCAGGTTATTCCATCACCTATTTTGTTTACTTAAGCCAGAATGTGTGATCTGCTGTATACCTACTGCTGTGTTTGTGTATGTATACAAGTGGCTCTGTGAGTGATGTGGCTCTCAAACTAGTTTGGTCAAAGACAAAAACAATTCAAGTATCTTCTTCTTCTTTCAAAGATTGCAGACCCCTGCTCGAGACATTGGTTACATAATGAGTGGAATATAAATGCAAGTTGTTGGTGTTCTTCCAGGAAACATTGCTATTTTAAGCATACGGCCAGGTAGGACTGTGAACACTAAATGTGAAAAGTGAAGAAAAGGTGAAATGGAGGTTGGGTGAAGTGGCAACGGTGGTGTTAGGGTCAGGGATAGGGCCATGTGACAAGGTCTGGTTTGCCAATGTGCTTCATCCCCCAAGCAGCCCAACTCCCTCCCTCTCCTATCACCAACTGTTCACCTTTGGTGTTTACAGCGCTGTGGGTACAGAGCTCAGCCACGAAGAGGTGGCTGAAAATTCATATACCAGAATCTGAAACTTTATTTAGACCGGAGGAATCCGATGAGCTATACAAATGGAGCAGGGGACAGCAAACCCACTGCATCAAATGTAAAATGAACAGGCTTTACCCTTTCCAGCAATAATAGAGGTGCTGTTAAGATGTTCAAACATGAAATATAGACTTATTGCAAGGAAGCAAGTCTGCATGAAGCACACATGCTTGTGGTAAAAACATACAAACGTGCTTTGACAATATCCGCATTGCCTTTGAAACTGATCCTACAGACATTTTTTTCATTCTATACTTTTACCATACAAGTTATATTAAAACTAGGAAATTTTAATCCCATTTTGCATTCAACATAGTTCCTGTTTGGGTTGATGTAGGGTAAGATAAACAAGGGGCGGGGGGGGGGAGTGTCGTATTATGTACCGTGAACCAAATCCTCGTTTTCCATTTTTGAGTGTGTGTAGCAAACTTGGTACCCAGAGAAAAGCTCCACATGAAGAGATTGCACTCACGATTCCATCCATCTTGAGTCAGACACCTAGTTGCTGCTCTTACTGCTTCCCATAGCGGCGACCACACAGCTCCGCACATGGGGCATCTCCCACGTCGGGTCCTCAACTTGACCCACGATCCCACCTCTACAAGCACCGGATTAACAGGGATGCATCTCGATCGTGCGAAATGTATTACAGAGTTAACGACACTCCTCCGTGGTGGAACAGTATCACCATAATCATCTGCAGCATTCATCATCGCCCAAGGTTTAGAGATTAGGGATTTGGGGAGCCTGGAGCCCACATCAAACGTTAACGTGTTAATGATTAGAGACAGGGCGAGTTTAACTCTTGCCCATACGCAGTATGCGTGGCAAGCACACACATATACGGTGGATAAGGGCAATAGCAATGATTTGCGTTAATCGACCTGAAGCCCAGCTTCCTCTGAGGGGGAGGCATGGTGAGGCCTCCAGGCAGTATTGTTTTTATATTATCCTGCTAGCCTCGCCCATAATTGCTACAATCACGACGATTGTCCCTTTTAACTCCCATGGCTTTGTGAAACGAATTACTGGACTGTGATTAAGCAGAGGACAGTCAGTGTTTGGGCGGAGTGCAGATGAGAGCTGTGACATGAAATTACTGACAAAGGCGGACTCAAATCCATGGCCGACTGTGGTGGAAACAGAGAGGATTTTTTAAATCAATTTTTTTACCAGGTAAGGCCCACTCAGCTAAATAGCTCTGTCAGAAGCGACATGGCAAAAAAATGATGGCACCAACGAAGTGGCTTATCACGTGGAAAATAATAGCAGCCAAATACTCTTAAACGTATGTTTCTGAATGTGGAGGGAAAAACCGGAGGACCCGGAGAAAAAGCCACACGACCACAGGGAGATCATGCAAAATCCAAATATACAGGCATCAGTGTCAGGATAAAACCCACGACCTCCTGTATACCAGAAGAGGTAGTGAATATCTCGTCATCACGGTGACTCTCATCAGATTGTCCGCATGAACACCGCTGTGATCTGACCCATTCCAATGTCAAAGGCTACCATGGCGTCAGACACTTAGCACACTGATCCATTTTCCATACAGTTTGAACATTAAAAAAAAATTAGTCAGCTTGCCATCAAGTCCCACCCTCTGTCAGGAATATTTCCTTTCTTCGGTGCTGCTGAAGAGTCGACACTCAGCCTCTATGGTCTGCTCCCACAGACCCTGGGGTTTGACTCAAGAGCTCAATAAAATAATAAAGACGTGCATTCCACATCCATTATATTAACAGCAGGCGTGTAATAATGCATCGATTCATTGATGAAAACCGATTCTCATACTCGCGATATACGAGTTGAACCACGTGGCGAGAACAAGATTATATTCGATTTATGCAAATTGTATGCTAATGTCACACGTAGACAAATGGCATGGATAAAATTGTACAAGACAGAAAAAAATGTAATTCTGATTCACATCACGACCTTGAATCATGGAATTCAATCGCAGGGGAAGGGTGACTCATACGTCCATTATAATTAGCTGGGTGGAAGTCCACCGCAATATGTTATATATTTACTAAGATATACTAAGGTGGGTTCTAATACAGAACACTATGAGTACGAGTGATGACAGTGATTTCTACAAGAAACTTCTAAAGCACAGCAAGACGTTACAAATACAGTATGATGCATTTGGTGAGGGTGACCCCCCCCCCCCCATTGTGTGGAAAAGTCACAGCAACAAGACCCCAAAAATTACCAAATGTCAATCACTGCATCTTGTCAACCAAGTGAGATTCCAATCAGAGCCATAATCTCTTTTGAAAGGATATTCAGTGCAGAACATTAATAACGACGCTCATATATAATAGGGATGACAACGCTTCTTTGTAAAAAAGAAATGGGATATGTGTTAATTGATTAAATACTAGACATTGATTAGATTATGCAAGGTCATAATATCACCATGCCTTACAGCCGACAGTCCACCGAGACTTATCTCAATATATTGTCACCTGTTTATATATAGTTAATTGCATGATTATTTAATCCCATGAGAGTTGGTGAAATGAGCTTCACTTGTCTTGAGGACGCTGCACCAGTTGGCCGAGAAGCCAACACGAGCTATGCTGCTGATAGCTGACAAAACATACACCAGCCCCTGCCAGGGGAACGTACAAAGTTCCTCCACTGACTACAGACTGCGAATGAAGTTGACAATTACCCAGCACTTCAGAGACCCAGAAACAGTCGGGCATGATGGGGCAATCTTCAAGGTGGGTGGCAGCAGTAGCACAGCAAGGTATCTGTAGAGGCTGTGCACTACCATTATGACAACCGCCTGCTTACGCCACTTTCCCGAGCCAGGGGCAGGCATGGATAAACGCTGGTGGCAAGGGATGGGGCATTTTGCCTAAATTTAATCACGCGCACTCGTCAAGCGTGTCGCTCAACAGCGCATTCATCCTCCAGCCGTCCCAACCCTCGCACCGCGCTCATTCCGCCAAGCAGCCAGGCCTCCTCATCAACATTCAGGTAGTCATGCACGAGCGGTACAGCCTAACAACAGAGTTTAACAAACACGCTACACGTTTGGACGAGTCAACCTCTGACCAGGATTTGAAGTCACAATCTTTTGATCGCAGATCAAGCGCTCTTACACCAGCAACATCCATTTGGACCAAAGTAGAGTATTGGACTGCGTGAAATATAAACACACACGCAAATATATGCAAAAGACAAATCTCCCGATATAGCCATAGCAAACTTTTGAGGCAAGTGCTGTTAGCGAGAACATGTTAAGACCAGCACTATGCCCGGCTGCCATTGTCTCCTTAGTGGGGATGTTTACACACCGCACCAGGTAATCATGAGGCCGAGTCGACCTAGGGGAGGCCCAGGACCAGTTCAGATAATCGTTGCAGGTGTTAGTCATCAGCGGGAATCGAACGCGGGTCGCCGCGAAACTACCGCTCCCCGACTCATCTCTGTGGGCGGCCATGAGCAAACAGCAAACATTCTACATTCTCTGTAGGCCAATCACTATTTAATTCCCACAGAAGCACTGAATGACAGACTGAATCTAGCCCCGACCACGACTGAACCCACGACTGTTACGTAAATGCTATAACGCACCACTCAGCCAGAACCCTCTGATCACGCGGGATTAATAAGAACATTTATTTCAGGAAATGTTGCTCTGGATTCGACAAAGAAATGTTACATTGTTCCCCAATACCAAGGCACAAGTCAGTTTTACGTGTTTCACTGGGCCAACACCTTTGCTTGCTGCATCAAGCTGTAGAAACCCAAAAAAACCACGAGGAATTATTTAATAGGTAATTCACTGGCTTGGAAGGAGCCAAACGCTAACTTGGAAACAATAAGGTTTGAGTGAAATTGCTTATGACCTTGCGAATAAATTACACGCGCCCACGTGCGCGCAGAGCACACAACATTGATTATTCCACGGGAGATTACGCCTTGCGGTGCCCCGTCTCTGCCGCTTTTCTATTCCAGCCCACGGAGGTGACCGACCATGGGCCTGAATTTGGTGCGAAATGCCCTATTTTCAGAAAGGGGAGAGTGCAATTAGAGAGGATGGTGCAGAAACCATCACACTGGCCGCAAATGAAAACAGCTTTCGCTTCGACTGCAAATAAATCCTCAGCATATCCGTCTCAATTGAGAAACAAGTCCCATGTGCTCATGCCTCCACCGGTGGAAGCCAGGTCGGTGGAAATGATTTGGCATTATTGCAGCAGGCGCCAGCTTCTCCACGGAATGACGAACATTTTACCCGCTAGAAGGTGGCGCTTATTTTACCAACCTCAGGAGGAGAGATGATATAGTCCGTACTCGACCACAAGCCAAGAATTTAACCGTCGAACCTTCCGATTGGGAGTCGATCGCTGACCAGAGCCACGCGGTCGATCATTATCACTACCTGGGGATTAAACATTTTGGAGTTTGGTGGCTTAACAAATCGACGTGAGCATCAATGCCATGAGTCACTCTTCAACCTTGGGGGTTATTTTACATTATTGACAAATAGGGGTCAAACGTTTTATTTCCACGCTTGGGTTTCAAGACACGAGTCATACACAGTTCCATTATTTATTATCAGGCTTTCATCACCGAACCACACAATTGATTGCAATGTGGACATTAAACACCCATTTAACATCATTCTCAACAGTAGGCCATTATGTGTGCGTCATAACACAAATCCCCAATAGGAAAAATGACACACACCAACATGAATATGTAAAAAAAATCATACAAAGCTAGTGAACCTTGCAAAAAAAATGGAAATGATGAAATAAAGGTTAAAGTATCAAGGGAGCATTGGGTGGCGCTCATTCTCATTGGTGGAACCTGAGCTAGTGGTAAAAATTCCACATTAATTTGGCAGGGGGGGGCGAGTCTTTGAAAAGCACAACTACTGTTGACTTCCCACTAATTGGTACTAATTTTTCGTGACCCTAGAAAGGATGACCCTGCTGGGCCACACGAGGTAGGAGAGACAGATGAACGAAAGCAGATTTGTGAGAGTGGAAGGAGAGGAGGGTCAACGTGTCGGCCTGCAGCGGGGGCAGCTGCACGCAGCCCGAATGAGTGCCAGCCAAGCGTGGGATTGGCGCCCGCTAGAGAGTGGATGCAATATTAAGGAGCAAAATGAGGACGTGAGGATCTGTCGATTCATTGATTAAGATCGATCGTGATGCTCACAATGCGCGTAGGAAAGATTAACGATTTTTGCTAATTATACGCAAAGTACACGATGTTATATCTAAGCCAAGGACATAGCCAAAACTGTGCAAACAAAAGGGAAAAATGGAATCAATACAAATTAGACAAACTATTTGGTACTTGAATCTAATTGTGACCAAAAAATTCATCAAAACGCTAGGGGGGGGGGGGGTCTGAATCATACCATGCCTATAACAGTTTCTGAGAATGACTGACACTCATGTGAGCAGAGACAAAGCAGTGCTAGATAGACATTGAGAAAGCGGATGTAGCAAATAAAGTGGTTGGTGACCCAGTGAAATCCTGGATTAAATTACCGCATCAACCTCAGTCTTCAAGATCTTCCTTGATCTCAACTCCACTACCTCTCGCCTCTCATCACTTTCCATCTCCCCTCCCTGTTGCCTTCGCTCCAGCAAAAAACACCTTCTCTGGAGACCTCCATTCAACCTCTGCTTGGTGGAAATTGCTCCTCCTCCTCTGCTGCGTCTGTGGTCCTAAACCTCCCTCTGGCTATCCGAACGATTCACTCTTTCTACTCAATTAAATCCAAGCGGGTGACTTTCCTCTTCTCCCAAGTCTGTAAATGATCATTTCGTCGTTCTGTACAATAAGGCCCCTCTCTGCCTGTAGTATTCGACCCTTGCCTCACGCTCCCATCAAAATTTCCCTTTAAAGATTCCTCTTACCCAAGATATAAATATGCACAGCTACTGACTTCTTCTAACAGGGATTCATCACGTTCAGATGCTAAATAAATGAAAAATGGCATCGGTGCAGTCGAGACAGCCCAGATTAGCCGAGACAATCCAGATTATAATAATACTATATGCCGCCTGTTTACTCAGAGCCGAAGTTAAAGATCCCTGTGACATCATTCGCAAGAGAAGGACATTGTGTATGGGCGTCAAGATTCCAAAAATGTTATAATTACCCGCAAATTATTCAAACGGGATGATACACGGAGGAAAATCATCACCTGCTACTGGCAGACTTAATTCCATAGGACATTCTTGCAAACGAGACCATCCTGGTCTCTTGAGTTCTCACCTGGTTCAGTAAAATAAACTGTACTTGAGCTAACAGGTACTTGGTTCGCTCCGTACAGTCAAGGCATTTCACCAAGTCTGTATGTATGTTGAACTTCTTTCGCACCGTGAGTAGCCAACCGTGCTAATCGTCTGTGCGACCAGTATGACCGGGGCGGTCAGAGAGGTCAGCGTGGTCTGGTGCGTTGTGTTGGTTTCGCACAATATGTCTTTCGGTTCCTTCAGTTCCTCTTACCTGGCATTCTTTTTAATTCCCATACTCCTCCTCTCTCACCTTTACCCCTTTTTGAGAGACTTTTTGTTTGGGTTGTTTGGCTGTCCCCCAACATAAATGTCATGTTTTTGTAGGAGACATAGTGGTCTCAATAGATTTTAACTGGTTATATAAAGCTCGCCAACACGTGCGATATTCTCCCTTAGAGGAATGTTTTAGCCCTGCTGCGTGCCCTGACCTTCATGGCGTCGATCTTGCCCTTGACCTGCTCATTCTTCGCGAGTGCACGCTCCAGGCATTCTTTGGTGTAGAGCTGGGGGTTCTTCCCCTGGTCGATGTATCTGTGGCAAAGGTCAAAGAAATTCTGCTCCAGCGCCCGCCAACGCAGTGCGACTCATGTTCGCGTCAAAAGTAAAAACGTGTACCTGCTCAATAGAGCAAAGGGGCGGGAGCGCTCATCTCCATTGGGAGCCCCGATTCAGTTGTGCAAATTCCACATTCCCATGGCAGGTACATTTTTCAATAGGATGACCAATGCTAACCTTCCGCAAAGACGAATTTATTTAATCGATTCTCAAATGATTGTACAGATCCTGGTGACACTAGCTGTTACGGCACTAAATGCAATATAGATTTCAATTTCAATATATTTTTTCGAAGTTTCTCTTTAACGGAGTTACGTTTTTTCATTATAATATCAATGTTCGCTCGAACGAAAGGCTTATTTTAATTATTAAAAGAGTCTGCCTGCTCAAGCAAGAGTAGTAAAGCGTTCATCTTTCATTAGCAGCCTTGAGCCACCAGTGTAAATTCCATAAACCCATGACATGGACTGGTCTATCCATAGGAAGACCACTATTGACAGCCCACAAAGTGGGATCAAAATGATAAACCACAGGATGATTGATTGCCGACTCAACCTCCAATAAGGAGTTAAAATTGCAATATTCAGATTTTCTTTCGCCAAGTGATAGATTATCAACTCAATCTGTTCAAACTAAACTTGATCGAGACGGTAGAGATCATCGCTTCAAGGTAAGCTGCGCTACTGGGCATTTTACACATTTAACCAACATGAATTGAGCATCAGACTTAAACTCTGTAATAACACGAGCATCAATTTGCTCCACATTGTGTTTGGACGGCAGAAATAACCGACGCATGCTTAGCCAAGGAGTGGTCATGTGATTCTCAGGTTCTGCGGGGGGAGGGGTGGTAAGGTTCACTGCTGAATGATAGGATGCTGATTATGATTTACTTTTGGAACAAAAACACTATGTTTTAAATTAAGTATGTTGTGCATTTTTTAACAGTAATTCCAAGTGAGAGTGCAGATACAATATAACTCTCTAATTCAGACATGCTCTGTGAGTTGTCTTTAAAACAAGTACTGACAGCATTTATCAATATGACTCATGGCTTTCAAGGTAACATGGCATTTTACGCCCCGAAAATACATTTTACTCCCAGCGTCAAAACTGGACGTGATATTACTCAAAACTCTGTGTGTAGCGCCGGCAGATTACGGCGAGTGTGGGCAGACGCAATGCAATTTCCGTGCGAGTGCATCACGAGCGGCGAGGAGAACCAACGTACTCAAAGACTTCCAACGGTACGTGCACATCGTGAAGAGACTGCCGGCATTTCTCAATCTCTTGCAGCCCGCCGATCATTGTGTTCCTGCAGATGAAAGAAAAAAAAAACACCCACCAGGCGCATTCCAATTTCAATTGGCAGCCCCAGGTCCAGGAGCCACAGGCACAGCGTCCCTCCCACTCAAGCGGTGAGCACAAGTCTCCATTGGGAGTCCCTGAAGGCAGCGACGGGAATTCCACATTTCTATAATGGGGACCTGTCTATCCACAGGGCAAACGCTTTTGTCGAGTGCCCAAATACCGTGGTTCTCTCGTTTTATTAACTGCGGACGTATTCTGGGCTGATACACTCCCAAAACAGGATTTTAACTTGAAACCTCTAGCTGATTTAATACATTTAAACTAAGCTATGAATAAACCATCGTACAGACAAACCCAACGATGTCTTTATTTGTTTGCATTCGCGCCCAAAAAGTGAACAACAACTTTTTTCATCTTTATCGGAGTAAGCGATTCAAATTCAGGAGCCCAGCAATACTGTCTGTGTCCGACATTAAACCCACAAAGCCACAATATTACTGACCAGGTGGTGCTGTGGTAACAGCAAATGGAAAACAGTCTGAAGGTTCCACGTTCAAACGTTGGCCAGTGGTTGACTCACAAAACCACCACCACCATTTACATTTTTCCTTGGGGGGGGGAGGGGATCACTGACTCATGCAGCCAGCTATGACTACAGGGTTTGGTGGTACATGTTGTTTATGTCGTTTATTGTGAAATTCGGTCACAGTTCTTATGATCACTGTTACATTGCTTATGGCATTATTTTGGTGATTTCGAAAACGTTTTTTAGTTTGGCCATGTTTGTTTGTTGTAGTACGGTGTTAGAATGATGGCTTTAATCGAAGTTGTCTTGTGGTTGTTGTTGTTTGACTTGCATCCCATTGGGATTTTTGCACAGCGTTGGTGTACGGTGCTTTTTTCTGGAAGACTTTGCAGTTTTTTCCTGGATTTTTCTGTTTGCGCATAGTCACTTTAATATGTTTTTCTTGTTCATGTTTTTGTTTGTTGCAGTTGCACCCGATTCAAGAGCCGAATGGCTCACATGGCTATACCTAATAAATGAAAACTGAAACTGAACAAAAAATTACGCAAACTTTGTGGCAATTCAAGGGTGGCTTTCTTATGTTACGGCTTACAGCCATCCATGGGAATGTGTAATTTCCACTCATGACCTCGCTCAAGGCCACAAACAACAATCAACAACAGTCCCACACTCATTTAAACAGGTCTCTTAACGTCAACTAGCCGCATCCAAAATTAAACCAAATTTTTCTTCTGCATCTTGAACATTTAAAAGGCTTCCATTTGCATCCACATCTATCCCACGTCAGGTTGGCTAATGGATTTATTGTTCATGAAGCCGGGACTATCAATCACTCAATTAACTGCATCAGATGCACTTGACATCAGCAGCAGGCCAAGTACACTTCCAACTACTTCGGACTGGAGAATTATTTCACTACACGTACAAGTCACATTTGCATCAGACTGTGCAAACGATCTGCATGAAAAGCTGTTAAGGGTATCGGAAAGCGCTTTTAGACAATCCCACCGAGCATGCCACACTTTGTGGGTGACGTACAAAGCAAAGCATCTGCATGGGCAATTAATAGCAACAAACCCTGGAACGGCACAGAAATATAATTACAGTAAACAGAAATCTGACCTTGAATTTAATACATAGGCTTTCATCGTAGCAAACTGCTAAATGTTGTGAATTGCTCTCCAACATAACGGCGAGCTGAAGCAATAAAAACTGGCACATTTGTTCACGTGACAACGGTATCTATTTGGCTGTGTCAGGTGGAGGAGGGTATATGGCACAGTGGCATTTTACTCATGCAACCATTAAGCATCATCAAGAGCTCTCACATCAGCAAACTGTACACAAGCTAGGAGGAATATCAATCCTTATACAGTCAAACTTCTTCATTCGCGAATTTTTTTCTTTAGCAAAACGCGATTATTCGCGAATTTACATTTGTATTCCAGTTTCAATTTCGCGCCGTTCTCCCTCCACTATTCGCAATGCGACTGCTGCGACTGCTCACAATTCGGCGACATCGCATCGTGGGCGAGAGGTCCTGGCCTCGCACAGTACACCAGTGGGTTGGTGACCTTGGGGCTGCCATCGAAAATGCTGAAACCGTTGCTCTTCAAGTGCCTTTTGTGCCACTTTTCGCCTTATTTGTGGTGGGTTTTTTTTCCCATTGTGGGGGTCTAAGCGTCAGGAATTGAGAGCAAAAGTAAAAAAGGCAGAAACAAAAGGTAATGAGTTTAGCTAAAAAAAGTAGAGTTGTTGGATATACTTGCTATCGTGGTGATAGTGCGTCTGCCATTACATGGTAAACATGTCAACAGTCAGCTGACAGTCAGCTACGTAAAGAAAAACAAGAAGGCAATCAGGGAAAGTGTAGCAACAAGTGCACTGATGACCACACAAGTAGCATCATCACAGCCCCATTATCATCATCACATCGAAGGTAAACAAAGCGTTCAAATTTAGAGTAAAATGTATTGACGTGTTTGTATTGTGTGTTGTCTGTTGTATTATTGTACAATTTTATTCAGCATATGGATGTTGTTTATGTGTACAATACAGGATTAATGTTACGAAACGATTTCATTATATCCCATAAGTTCAGTCGGACAAAGGAAACCTAAATCGCCTTTTCCCCATATGAACATCGGATCAACATTCATGATTTCATTAACAGAGATTACCCTGTTTAGAAATTGGCCCACCGACAATGGAAGGTAGAATTTCCATCGCCGACTGCTAATGTAGATCAGCATCTCCCAGTGCTCTTTTTAGCGGGGTTCACATTTTTTACTTAAAAACATTTCACCAATTGAATTGACTTTGAAATGTGTTTAACACAAGTACTGTGTGCTCCCTGTAAATCCTGTCATCATCATTTTTTTAAATCACCGTTACTAAGTAAAGGCCATAAGGCCCGTAAATTAGGAAATGGGGAACAAGGGAAGCTAGCGTAAAGATTGGAAGTGCAATGTAACAAATGTCTTGAATTGAGTTAAATTTAAATTAGAATATTAAATTTCGATTTAAAGCTTTCGTGACTGCAGGGATTCATCTTCTTGGTTCTTTCGGTAAAGTCACGTAGAAGAGAAATAATAAAAATAAAACATAATAAAATACAATTCTCACGACGTTTCGGCCACAACGCAAGCAGCCGTCCTCAGGTGAAGAACAGGGCTGTCGGAAAGACAGCATCCGAATGAACACCACGAAGCTTGGCAGCGTATATTTAAGCTGGGTTAGAGGAGGAGAACGCCTTGACAAAGGAATTTACATAGAGGAATTTAGCATATTTATGGAAAGGAAGATATGGGATTAGTCACTACTTGTGGAATGTGTAGGTGGTGGGGGGGTCTCAAAGTCATATTATGCTCGTGTATTATGTAGGATTAGCAGTCATAAAGGGAGGAAGTAGGATTAGCAGTAATAAAGAGAGGGAAATTTTAATAGTAAGGAGCTGCAGCAACCAAACCATAAGAATAGGTTTTGTCCTTTCGAGCAATAACACAGGAGGTCCAAAATAAAAAATAATTGGGTTCGATCGCGTAAGTATGAATGTGTCGTAACCCGCCTCCACCCGACACAGCCAACCAGTAAGAATTGTTACGTAAACAAAACATCCCAATAAGTTACTACTTCAGCCCACCAGTGTGTTGGAGAGTAAATCCAAAACAAAAACTTTATTATGAATAATACTGATCGCGAAAGCCCACGGGTCAAACACAAGAGGTGTTAAGATATTGAAATACCGAATAGATACCTTTTGCAAGGCATCAAGTTTGCATTAAGCACACACACTTGTGGCAAAACATGCAAACAATCATCTTCTGATAATGCATGGTCATTGTCTTGGTTATTTCGGTAAAGTCACGTAGAAGGGAAATAATAAAATAATAAAAATAAAACACTTAAATTGTCATGACGTTTCGATTTCACCACATGCAATCATCATGTGTGAAAACGACAGCAAGACATTTAGAAAAAAGGTGGCGGTTTTTAAAAATTTTCTTGCTGTGGGTTTCACACCTGATGATGATTGCTTTGTGTTGCAATCGAAACGTCATGACAATTTAATTGTTTTATTTTTATTATTTTATTACTTCCCTTCTACGTGACTTTACCGAAAGAACCAAGAAGATGAATCCCTGCAGTCACGAAAGCTTTAAATCGAAATACATGCATTGTCTTTGAAACTGATTGGCCTACACCAGACAGCCCTCTTTATGACATTGTCTCTCCAATGTCAGCACCAGAGAACGCCAACAGATAGAACAGTACAAAGGCAATGCACGCATCAAAGCATCAAACCTCGGTTTAACAATGGTGAAATAGGCTACATAGCTGAGAGAGACTGGAGGAAAGGAGTTCCAGACAATTTGTAGGCACGATCTTACAGCCCTTGCCTTCACAATCTAGAAGTCTAGTTACAGACATTTGTAGGCATCACTCATGACTTGACTGCCAACCATTGAACTCGTCACATTGGAACACTCTCTCACCAAGTGTCAAAACGGAGCTTACACCAAGCACATTAAAGCTCTGCGACTTAGCACCATGGCCCGAGTAGTACAACTCTCAGCCAAATTCAATAATGCCTGCAATACTATTCCTACAATTACACAGCTGTAAACAAAAGAGAGTTATATTGGATTGAACGTGGTGACGACGACGACGACGTTTGGCCATTTGCCTCACAATCATCACACTGCAAGGGTTATAAAACTCGAAGCCAGAGCGCAGCTCAGCCAGGCCATGAACACAATGTGGTTCCCGCAATTTCCTTGCGAGGAAAAACACTTAAAAGGTTGACGCTTACAAGAGGTTCCTAGTAAAGGCGTACCAACACTCATTGCCCCTACTGCTGCATGACGCACGACATTAATGACGCTCATTGATGTGGCCGGCTATCAAGTTCAATAGCCCGGTATGTAAAATGGTCCCCCTTCTCCAAGCCACCAGGCTATCATGCAGATCGTCAGACAGTCAAATATTTCGCACTGACGCAAGCACGCCAACTGCCACCCCCCCGCCGCAAGAGAATTAACAATCTGCCATGCAGCGGGTCTGTCAATAGAAAGTGCATTAGCACCACACAATATTGGCAGCAGCTGCTACTGTGCGAGCAACCTGCGGTAAAAAAAACTAATTATTGCTGGCAGATCCGACGACAAGCGCGTGTTGACAATGCTCGTACGCACGCTCGTTAAAACATTTCCTGCAAAAACACCACCACAGACATGTAACAACATTGCCTTCTGAAGAGCAAGATTGTATTCTCAGGGCCTTGCTGAACTATACACGGCTGGGTGGTGTTGCAGTTGGGGGGAGGTCGGCTCCCAACTGGAAGGTAGCAAGTCCAAATTTCCGACCAATGGAATATGGAACTTCTTCGACCGGTTGAGGGCTATCAAAAGATGAAAATTTCCCAAGCTCAGGAGCAGGGAGATACTAACATAACGTTTCACCTTGTCCAAAATATGCATGCACGTTATATTCTGCTATAGAGATGAAGAGTTTATCTTTGAATGGGATTTGAAATGGAGACCACCAGACATGACGTGAGTTGGAAAGTGCCGTGCCATCCGGCCAGTGTCTTATCACCGGATTGAATTACTAGAGCAGATTTTTTTTCCTTCTTATTGTGCAGCGTCTACATGCACCCTTCCACTGCGATGACATTAATGTGTCTCAACCACCAAAATAACACATGGCGTTTTGGAACTGATGTGCGTCATTGAGATAAGTGTGCACAACTGCCTTTGCAAAGAAGGGAAAGAGACACGGGGTAATGTTGCGACATGCGGACAAGGATAACGCCCCTAGGTGCGCGATAACGTCGATGAACGGTGAAAATTCCTCCCGGCTTTTGCCAGCGTCGTCGAGAGATATAAACACGAAATATCACGTGACGTGTGCAGGAGCTGTCAGCTGCTACCTCCTTGAGCAGCATTTCTAAAAGAGTCAGGATTACATTGAAGCGTTCTCTGAGCAAATTACTGATTGCAGTGTATGTTTTCCACCAACAGAGGAAATAATCAACACGCATGGCTGTCATCAAAGTCAACGTTTGTTTTGTTTTAATCAGGGGGTGGCAGCCCATTCACGTTCATATCCTCTTCTGTAAGGGGTTATGGATAAATGTAGTGGGTCAATCCATAAAATGACATCAGATTTCTATGACATTTGAACTAATTTCATACTAAGTATATGTCGAACTCCTTTTGCACCGTACGTAGAAAACCGTGCTAATCAGAGGTGTGGGGGAGGCCAAATGTTTCTTAAATCCCCTGACAGTCTACTGAGGAATAAATAAAGACACAAGCAAAGCTGTTATCTCTTACAAATACCAAAGTGCCTCCCTACTTAAATGTGGATATTCCACATTTACATGGATAGGCGAGTCTCTCTAAAAGATGGCCAATTTTGCTTTTACGTAAAGTGGTACGGCAATTTGAAAAAGCAAATAACTATTTCGGAAAGAGGGTGTATTTATATGAATGAAATTCAAGTTTGCCGCAGAGAAGCGAGTTGATTGCTCAGCGGGATATGAAAACTCCTTCGATTGCGAGAAAAAGTTCCAACCACGGCGCCACAGAACTCGATATAGAGGAAGATACAGTGAGGGAAAAAAGTATTTGATCCCCTGCTGATTTTGTACGTTTGCCCACTGACAAAGAAATGATCAGTCTATAATTTTAATGGTATGTTTATTTGAACAAAGAGACAGAATAACAACAACAAAAATCCAGAAAAACGCATGTCAAAAATGTTATAAATTGATTTGCATTTTAATGAGGGAAATAAGTATTTTATCCCCTCTCAATCAGAAAGATTTCTGGCTCCCAGGTGTCTTTTATACAGGTAACGAGCTGAGATTAGGAGCATACCTTTAAAGGGAGTGCTCCTAATCTCAGCTTGTTACCGGTATAAATGACACCTGTTCACAGAAGCAATCAATCAGATTCCAAACTCTCCACCATGGCCAAGACCAAAGAGCTCTCCAATGGTGTCAGGGACAAGATTGTAGACCTACACAAGGCTGGAATGGGCTACAAGACCATCGCCAAGCAGCTTGGCGAGAAGGTGACAACAGTTGGTGCGATTATTCGCAAATGGAAGAAATACAAAAGAACTGTCAATATCCCTCGGCCTGGGGCTCCATGCAAGATCTCACCTCGTGGAGTTGCAATGATCATGAGAACGGTAAGGAATCAGGCCAGAACTACACGGGAGGATCTTGTAAATGATCTCAAGGCAGCTGGGACCATAGTCACCAAGAAAACAGTTGGTAACACACTACGCCGTGAAGAACTGAAATCCTGCAGCGCCCGCAAGGTCCCCCTGCTCAAGAAAGCACATATACATGCCCGTCTGAAGTTTGCCAATGAACATCTGAATGATTCAGAGGACAACTGGGTGAAAGTGTTGTGGTCAGATGAGACCAAAATGGAGCTCTTTGGCATCAACTCAACTCGCCGTGTTTGGAGGAGGAATGCTGCCTATGACCCCAAGAACACCATCCCCACCGTCAAACATGGAGGTGGAAACATTATGCTTTGGGGGTGTTTTTCTGCTAAGGAAACAGGACAACTTCACCGCATCAAAGGGATGATGGACGGGGCCATGTACCGTCAAATATTGGGTGAGAACCTCCTTCCCTCAGCCAGGGCATTGAAAATAGGTCGTGGATGAGTATTCCAGCATGACAATAACCCAAAACACACGACCAAGGCAACAAAGGAGTGGCTCAAGAAGAAGCACATTAAGGTCCTGGAGTGGCCTAGCCAGTCTCCAGACCTTAATCCCATAGAAAATCTGTGGAGGGAGCTGAAGGTTCGAGTTGCCAAACGTCAGCCTCAAAACATTAATGACTTGGAGAAGATCTGCAAAGAGTGGGACAAAATCCCTCCTGAGATGTGTGCAAACCTGGTGGCCAACTACAAGAAACGTCTGACCTCTGTGATTGCCAACAAGGGTTTTGCCACCAAGTACTAAGTAATGTTTTGCAGAGGGGTCAAATAATTATTATTTCCCTCATTAAAATGCAAATCAATTTTTAACATTTTTGACATGCGTTTTTCTGGATTTTTTTGTTGTTATTCTGTCTCTCACTGTTGAAATAAACCTACCATTAAAATAATAGACTGATTATTTATTTGTCAGTGGGCAAACGTACAAAATCAGCAGGGGATCAAATACTTTTTTCCCTCACTGTACTTATTCGTAATACTTTTTGTAATCGAGTTCCAGGTAATTGTCAACATTTTAACTGTACATGATGAAATGTTATGCTCAAGATTATAGCGTCATGCAGTGTTTAACATCTGATACCCCAGACACCTAGATAGTGGTAAAAATCAAACCATCAAATTTGTACAAACTGGTGCTGTGAACACGACACTGCGATCAATCAGTGTAATGTTATAACCCTTTATCAATCCACTGCTGGATGAAAGTCTCTCCAAGCCATGTTAGTCATGGGGACTGCTTGATCATATTTCACTACGGGCAAGAGCCTCATCACCAACCCAGTGAAGAACCACCTGGCTTTTGAGCTCCCTCAAGAAGAGTGGCGAACACTCAAACTCATCTAAACGTCGCACAGGAGAAGCGGGCACCTCCCTTCAACCTGTAACCTTCAGACTGTGGGAAGAGCTCCAACAATTGTGCCTTTTTACAGGCTGTAGCAGATCATTGTAGTGTAATTCTGTAACTCAGCCATTAAAATACATTATGGGAAATAGAACAGGCAGCATTGAGTGATAGGCAGATAGAAGCAGCCATGTATGATTTACATACCAAGTGCATATTTATATATTGTTTTATACGAGCTGTTTTAATTGAGAAGGCTTTTCAAACTTGGGTCAAGTGCACCTCTCCACATGCACCAATCTTCACCTTTTAAATGCATATAAAGCCACAATGTTGCACAAACATTATTACTGGTAACCACTATAAAAGCTGCACTGTGGCATGGCAAGAGGGTTTTCAGAGGGCTTTTTCTTAAGGGCTCCCCCCCCCCATCCAAAGCCTCTCGCCGCTCAAGCAAGTGTGGGGCAAGTGGTAGAAATTCCAGGTTACGAGGCCATGGGTAGTTGAAATAAGCAAAAAAAATCGGTCAATGCGTACGGCTAAATGTCTACCCGCATATTGTGTTTTAATTAAGGGTGCATGCAACACCTTGGCGGAGATGGCGACAAATAATGTGAAGTTAATTTCATGTTCTGCCGCAATGGGAATCGCACCTTCTGTGTCACTCACCGCTGGAAACAGCGCTTTACACGGGGCTGTGTTGCGACACGTTCTTCGTCATCGTCACAAAGCAGTGGTGCATTTCCACAAAGGTACATTATGGCCACTGTGGATTAACATGCAGTAAGAGTCGAATTTTCTTGCAGAGAATTCACAATTCGCTTTCCCATTGTTCAACTGCAAGGTCATATTTGATTTTTTTTAAAGCAGAAAGCATACTACTGGCAATAATAAAATAGCAGAGCTTTGGACAGAGCATCAATGTACATTAAGCAGCAGCGAGTCAACGATTTCACAAAGTCACCTTTGCTGGGAGGTAGACCTAGGAAGCCAGTCATGGTGCAGATTAAATACTGTATTATACATACATAGTTTTGTGTTACTTCCATACTTTGGATTTAGGCCAGAGTAATGATAATACATGAAGATACATTAAATTTAACACGTAAGCTTATGCAATACATATTCTGATTCAGCATACATTGTTGGGTCAATCACCTAAGTAAAATGTGTCGTAATCCCTCCTCCACCATACACAGCCAATTAATAAAGTTGTAATGTGAACAAGCGTGCCAATGTTTTACTGCTTCAGCACACTGGTGTGTTGGAGAGCAATCTCACAACATGTAACAACTGGGTAGACCACGTGTCACTGATAGCTACAGTCAGCATCGTCAGGCAGGTGACAGAATTGTAATCGTGTCTTCCAGTCTTGGACCTTAAATAGGTGGTCTGATGTCAATGTGCACACACAAAGGTTACTTTCATATTACCATATCTAACATTAGTTATTGTAAAATAAGGAAATATAATTGACACAAATACATGGACTTCTAAGTATTGCTTCCTGCCACTTACTGCACTCTTGTGGATGCACATCGATAAGAACAAACCACCTATTTACACATCACAAGGCCTCCTTTGACAGTACCAAAATATAATAGGGTTTTTCTCCTTTTTTCTGGGGACAAAACTGAAATCTTGCAAGGAATCATGTTTATATTAACCACAACACTTGCAGTCAAAATGCAAAAAAAACAACACTGATAATTTATGCATTGTCCTTGAAACTGATTGGTCTACACCAGAGACAGCTTATCAGTGTTGTTTTTTGTTTGAATTTTGACTGCAAGTATTGTGGTTAATATAAACATGATTCCTTGCAAACGGTTTCAGTTTTGTCGCGAGAAAAAGGGAAAAACCGTATTAGTATATTTTGGTACTGGCAAAGGAGGCCTCATGATGTAGATGCTTACCCCGAGCTCTCATTACTCTGATAGTGCGTTGTCTTTGAACTGTGCGCCTTTTAGCGTCATCTGGTCGAACACCGTATGAGACTAGGCTCTTAGGAAAGCTGCCTCTGGTGTGGACCAATCAGTTTCAAGGACAATGCATAAATTATCAGAGTTGTTTTTTGTTTGCATTTTGACTGCAAATATTGTGGTTAATGTGAACATGATTCCTTGCAAAAGGTTTCAGTTTTGTCGCGAGAAAAAAGGGGGGAAACCCTATTATCACCTATTTACATTCAAGACTGGAGGACAATGACATTTTGTCATCGCAACGTTCTATGCACCACCGATTAGCACGTTTAGCTGCGTATGGTACAAAATAAGTATAATATATATACATACGTTGTACCAAATTGTTAAATTCTGTGAGATTTCTCTCCAACCCACCGATGTGCTTAAGCAGTAATAAACTGGCAAGTTTGTTCACATGACAACTTTATTAATTGACTATGCCGGGTGGAGCAAGGTTTATGACACGTTTTTTACTTACGCGATCTACCCAAAAAATAATGATTAGTCACACATTTGATTTAATCTCGGAAAATGAAAACTCTACTATTTAATATATTTAACTCTTTGTCAATGTAGAGGTACACAATTTGAGAAGATCCAATGTTCTCTATTCAGGAAAACAAGTATTTTGAGGATTTTGAATTAAAGCTTTCGTGACTGCAGGGATTCATATTCTTGGTTCTTTCGGTAAAGTCACGTAGAAGGGAAACAATAAAATAATAAAAATATAAAACAAGAAAATAGAAAATGTATTTTCTTGCTGTGGATTTCACACCTGATGATGATTGCTTCTGTTGCAGTCGAAACGTCGTGAGAATTTTATTGTTTTATATTTTTATTATTTTATTGTTTCCCTTCTACGTGACTTTACCAAAAGAACTAAGAATATTTTTAGAATGTTACCATTACTGTACTTACACATTAACTTCGTAAAAATATCCCAATTCAGAACCTCCCTGAAAAACATCCTAACATTCAGAGATGCATTCCTATATAACATCATGATTATAGTATATATTAAACATAATACGTGCAGGTATTATTCAAATTTGATTTTAATCCGTTCCACCAGCATGAAACTGCATTCGCTTTAGAATGGAATGATGGGGTCGTTAACCACCATTGTATTATTAATAATAATTTACACTTGGAATTATAATTTTAATGTATTTGCAAGGCGCCTTGTAAGAATAAAGTTAAGGGAAGGCCAAGGGAGAAGGAGAGCTACATAGAATAAACGGGTTTAAGATGTGTTTTTAGACGAGATGTTATTATGTTGCCATAAAAGTTTACAATCTAAACAGATCGTCGAAATTAACACGCAGGAACGGCACGCTCTGTTCAAAGCGCTCGCATTGCCGAGCTAGAGATGAGGAGTCACCTTTGTTCTTTCAGGAACAATTATTTATATGTTAAAACAAACCCTTGTGCGTTATGGCATATTCTTGTGTATACATTATACTGTTTACATAAGTGAAAATGCTCCGTTAAACTACATAAAAACAAAACTATATTTAGATCTGCTCGCCTGTGGGCTTTCTGGTGACAAGTTATTCAGCAGTATATGTTTATACAGACACTCTGGACTGGTTTTCGTTGACTGTCAGCAGTGGCCTGTTATACAAAGCTCAGTCAACAATGTTAGGAATAAGGACGATCAAATGTTGTACAAAATAATATCAGTGTTTGAAAACCGAAGGATATGAGTTTTACTGTATAGCTACATTACAGCAGTCCAGTGGCTGGTGATATTAAACAATTTTCAGATGTCCCGTAACTTCATCATCGCTACCAATTATCCAGACACTATTGGATGAAGGCCTTCCAATGGGAGTCACCATACCTCATGTTCCTGCAATGCCACAATTACTCTTGAATATTAAATTTCGATTTAAAGCTTTCGTGACTGCAGGGATTCATCTTCTTGGTTCTTTCGGTAAAGTCACGTAGAAGGGAAGTAATAAAATAATAAAAATAAAACATAATAAAATAATTATCACGACGTTTCGGCCACAACGCAAGCAGCCGTCCTCAGGTGGAGAACAGGTCCGTCAAGTAGACAGAGTCTGAATGGCACGCTCCAGGCTTGATATCATCACTCCATTTTCTTTATGGTCATCCTCTGTGGCCCAGTCTCATAATTTTGGTTGCTATTCTGTCACTATCCTTGTTAATCAGCAATGATGGCTTCTAGCGATATCACCTGCCAAATCCCACTCGGTATACTAAACAGTCAATATATTAACATCACGATACTGCCAAAGTGTAATGATTCACATAGAGGTCGCAGGTTTGATCTCCTGGTATGGTATTTGAAATGGTCAAGCTCATTAAATCCCGCCCACCTGTCCCACCCAGCAGTTTTACATCAATGTCAGTCGATCACCAAATACGCACGTGGCAGGGCAAAGTGTGGATACCTCCACCATTTCGAAGATGTCTGGCCAGCGTGGAAGAGAAGGCCATGATACCCTCCCCAGAGGGGCTCTCTAGCGCTCCCTCTAGTGGAGGCTCTTCCTCCAGCAAAGGCATAATCAAGCAATTGCAGGACTACATTTAACTTTATCACTGTACAGAAATTGGCGTGATATCGGTGCTTAGATAAATCAACACACCACAACTCACCACAAATGAGCAAGTGAAATATTTAGCACAATGAACATCTATTTTAGATGTACTATCTATATTTAGATATATTTTAGAGAAACTTTTAGGATTGTTATTTTCCAGTTTTGTCCATCAGCTATTTCTGGATGTTCCAAACCATAAATTTCATTACCAGTCATTCAAAGATAACCTGCACTTTTGTTCCAGATAACCATAAAATTACAGACGCTTAAAATGTTTGCATTGAAAGTGTCAACATCTGGCAATTCCTGCATTAAATAAAGCCACAGCTGTACAAACCAGTCTCGGTATTTCCAATGCGTTGGTGAACAGAATGTCATGCTGCGAGACGGCGTAGTGTATTGACATTTCTCGTGAAGGAAAATCTGAAAACAGCTGAAATGCACAATGGTATGTGCCCTAAAGAATTATGTAGTTTGGGTATTCAGTCGGTAGAATACTAATGAGATACACGCCTCTGTGCTGCTGGGGAATATCTTCAAAATAGGTTGTTTAATAGACTTCACTTTAAAATGTTCAAGAAAAGTGCAAGTTAATGCCGAAGGACTCTTGCACACAACTGTTAGGTAGACTGGTTTGTTAATGATTAACGTGGTAAGTATAAGGTTTCCTGCAAATATCCCAGTCAAACTCGCTCTTTCTCTTCTGCTGTCCACAATATTTGAAGCACCATATGGCCGCCTGGACGGCTTAATCATCCTCTTCAGGGCCAGGCTGAAGACTTCTACTTCTGACTGACAGTCCAAATGTACGTTGCAATGCGGTTGTATTCTTCTCCCGTGTGCCTCTATCAACTTCCACAGTTCTGTGATGCCGTTAAATTTAAATGCTTTGTAATGCGGATGTCTATTTTATAACCAACAATTCTCTACAGATGCACGTTCTTTTTATTTGTTACAATGCGGTACAGCTGAATAGGCCTATTTGTGCTGAAGAGGCCATGCAGTTTCCGTGAGCTTACCAATAACATCAGGCAAGCCCAGCAGTATTTAAATTCCCGATTGCAGACGACTCAGGTTGAAATTGGTCCTATTTTCTAGGTCAAATACATTGACTATAAAGCCCTATATTCACCAATAAAAACACACACAGAGCCAAGACTTATTCACGAGGGTTCTACATTGGAAGTTGGTCACTTCTATTAATGTCTGGCTTCATGTGGGAATAAATCGGAGTACTGGAAACTCCCCACAAGGTCAATACAAAGTTGCTGTGCCGCTATTCCCGAGCCATCTAGCAGTAAGATAACATTTGTGGGGGAAGGCTCACATTTTGATGTACTGATACAATATATATGGGGGGACACGCACGTTTACCTTCAAAAATTGCAGTACATTGTATTCGATTAGCCTATGACCAAATCACTCGGAATGCGCCAGATCTCGGCATATTTTGGAAGCCAAGCGGGGGCCTTCAATCTGGATGCGACTTACATAAGCGATCACCATACATAACAGACGTGACAGTTTGCGGGTCTAATTGCATGTACGTATGTTGAACTTCTTTCGTACCGTATGTAACCAACCGTGCTAATAGGTGCGGGGAAAGTACAAACTAAACACAAAAAGCAATTCTAAAGAGATTCGTTTTCAGTTTAGATAATTTAAAAGTGCATCGCTCCAGTGGCTTCCTGACGGCCGCAGAAGCGCATCTGGAATCAAGAGGGCGGTCCAGCAAAGAGCGACTTGTTGCAAAGTGTACTGCAATTCTGTGCTCCTCGGAAGTTGATACAGTAAATTTAGCTGCGACGGTCCCACCTGATGACGGAGACTTGTGTTGCCTCCGAAACGTTGTGATTTATTATTTTATTTCTATTATTATTTCTATTATTTGTATTATTATTTTTAATATTATTATTTTACCTACGTGACTTTACCGAGTTTGAATCCTTGCAGTCACGAAAGCTTCAAATCTAGAGTGGGTAAAGAAACCCATCAACCACTTCCACGGCGTGGCCGGCTGCCATCCAGCAGTTGATCGAACAGTCGTACACACCCGAAATCAACGACGTATATTAGTCGCGTGTCTTAATCCACACGTCTGTAAATGTAACGTAGCCTATTCATAGCGTATAAATATATACATTTCGAATGAATGGCTTTAAGAATGATTCACGGAGCATGCCCCGGGCTCGCCGGTCTGGCCTGGATAAGGTACCGCGATGTAAGAATCTAAAGCGGCAGGAATCAGGCTCAGGGGAGGGGTGAAGACTAGGCCGCGCGGGGAGAAAAAACAACTCACAGCTTTTGGTTCAACACAACTTGTCCGCTCGGTTGGAAATCGCTCACGATGATTCCCAGCTGCCGAATGTTTTCGATGAACTTCTCCAGGTGCTCCTCCAGGTTGTCGAATTTCTCTCCCATGTTTATGAATTACCGGGCTATTGATTGTCGACAGGAAACATTAGCAGGGCGGCCAGGCCAGGCGAGGCTGAGGCCCGTGCTCACGGAAGGCGTCCGATTGGCTGCTCCGAAGCGACACGTGATGCTCGGTTTTAACCAATCGTAGCGCAGACCCCCGTGGGGGGTTCGTCACCACGTGCAATTCAGTAATGTCCCCTTGAGGCGTATTTATTTGTATTACTTTTCACGACTCGATTAAATTTTCCTAAAGTACTCTAAACTGCGATTCGTCCCGCGTGCTTCATTTAATCGTTTTGATTCCGACCCAACCTACAAGAACGGTTCGAACAAATAAAAGCGTACAGAGGGATTATGATTAATATTTTTTGTTGTTTTTGTTGCTACAACCAGGTCCACATCGAAAATGAGCATTGCCCAATGGGATTTACCTGCGCCAAAATCAACTACACCTGGGTGCTCGCTAGAGCTCTCACTAGAGTGGTAGCCCTCCCCACTATCAGTGGCATGAGCAAAGCAATTGCATAGTTGCATCTCTATCTTTCTTTCACTTCTTCATATTCTTCCGTACGGCTGCTGATGTCGATAAAGAGCAACAATTACAATCTCACATTCAGGTGGTCAAGCCAGACGACTGCGTCAGGAGCAGCGGAGTGCATCATCATCTCTGCGATGTCTCCTCTCGTATTTGTGGGTCGGGCGTTGCGTCGTTATACGTTGGATGGTCTGTTCTGGATGATCACAGTCGCACACTGGAGAGTGTTTATGTTCATTTTTGCATCAGGTATCCACATCTGCCATGATTTGTCCGGATGTGGTATACGGTGGACCATGAACGGCGTGGACGATCAAACAGAGACATATTCTGCATTGGGCATTTCACAACGAGGTGTTTGTGAGTTATTTTGAACTCCAGCTTTCTAAGCTTCATCGGGGTTGAATTCGCATTGGTTAAGGTTAAGCGCATGGGTCCAAAACAGGTGAGAGCCTATTCAGACATAGCGTATCTCGTTTCTATCTAATATATTGCCTCTGTGAGCCTCAAAGCATATTTTGGCGGCCCAAATTACAGTCAACTCGGAGATGCAGTGCCAGATTTGCATCTCGAGTTCACAATCAAATTCTGTGGCTAATGGGAATGCAGTTTAGGGTCTTTCCAACGGATACCTGCAGTGTTATAAACAAAAACAGTATTAGTATACAGCGATGTATTGAAATGTAACATTTTAAAATGAGATACAAATAAAACTACATACATTTAAAAATGCGGAATTAAATGAAGTATTTCAACACATTTTCAGTAATAAGAGACTTTTTCGTGTTACCCTACACACTGTGTAGTATGGTGGGTTAACACCTCATGGGAAGTCAACAGTGGTTTGCCTGTGGATATACTGGAACCTGTCATAGAAATGTGGATGTCCAACACAGATGAGCCCTATATGATTGACTTTGGCATCACTTGTAATTTTATGTTATGATGGACATTAACACAGTACTCGACATTATAATGCTGGATTTTTATTATCCAAGGACTATGATTGGCTCTATATGAGAATCCCATCAATATTACCATCTGTGAGGCTCATTATTGTCAGCTCTGGGAGCCGTTTATTGGATACATCTCAGAGTGAAGGGGGTCACAAATGGTTCCATTTGGGGGATATCCATCATTTTGTACATCTGGGGCCTTCATCGTTGCCAATATCTTGGGCACTCATCTGCAGCTCAATATGGAGGGCTCATCATTAGCACTTTCTGGGGACCTCTGCATTGGCTACATTTAGGGTCTCATAAATATTTCCATCTAGACGCCACCATTAATACAGTAATTCCATCAGGGACTCCCGACCCACAAAAATCTCATCATCCTAAATCTGTCTGACCTCGTCGTATCTTAGAAACTAAGCAAATATGAGCGTGGTCAGCAGTAGGGTGGAATAATGCCTGGTAATACAGTACCAAGTGTCTTGGGCTGTGAGTTGACCAATAAATGGTGAGTACAACAATGGATTCCTAAATCCATCTGAGAAAAGCTTTGAATGTTATCCTTTCGTAACCACATGCTATCGTGGGATCCTCTCAGATGCCACTCGTTCATGGAATTTAACACACATCCCGAAAAGGAGCATTAACAATTCGTGAGGCTTCCAATTAACATTCAGGGTAAAGGACACCACAGTACTGTATTACAACCTACAGGGGGAACACTAATCGTTCATTCTGTCGGGAAGGCGGTGTGGGGGGGGGCAGGGATGTTGATGACATCATTGGCCATCTATGATGCGAACAACAATCGGGCTTAAGGACAGTAGAGTACTGTATTATAATCTAGGGAGAGGCGTTCATCGTTCATTCTGTGGGTGTGGGGGGGTCACGACATAATTGGCCATGTCTGGGGGCCCTATCAATGTTATCAGAAGGCGGAGGGGGGGGGGTCCCGGTGGGGGGGGGGGGTAGTTTTTGGAGGTCAATGGACCATAAGACAAAGATCCCTCTATAGCCTTAACAGACCGTAGGGGCAAGTGCTGTTAGCGAGCACCTATGGAGGCTAGCACGACACACCAGCGGGTGGGTGGCCAGCACCATGCCCGGCCGCCTTTGTCTCCCGAGTGGCAATGTTTAAACACCGCACCAGGTACGTCGACCTAATGGTCAGTGTAGCCGTATTCAGCAACGACTCGTTACACGTTCGCTCTTCAGCAACGGGACATTTTCAGATCTTATTTAAACAGCTCCACTGCTGATTTAAAGCTTTCGTGACTGCACGGATTCATATTCTTGGTTCTTTCGGTAAAGTCACGTAGAAGGGAAATAATAAAATAATATTAATATAAAATATTAACATATTTTAAATTACTATTACATGTTTTATATTAATATTAATATAAAATATTAATATATTTTATATTAACATTATTTTATTATTTCCCTTCTACGTGACTTTACCGAAAGAACCAATAATATGAATATTAAATAATATTAATATAATATTAAATAATATTAATATATTAATATAATATATTAATATTATTTTATTATTTCCCTTCTACGTGACTTTACCGAAAGAACCAAGAATATTAAATAATATTAATATAAAATATTAATATACAAATATTATTTTATTATTTCCCTTCTACGTGACTTTACCGAAAGAACCAAGAATATTAAATAATATTAATATAAAATATGAATATACTAATAATCAGAGGTGTGGACTCGAGTCATGTGACTTGGACTCGAGTCAGACTCGAGTCATGAATTTGATGACTTGCGACTCGACTTGGACTTGCATAACAATGACTTTGTCCCACCTATGAGATGTGGACTCGAGTCATGTGACTTGGACTCGAGTCAGACTCGAGTCATGAATTTGATGACTTGCGACTCGACTTGGACTTGCATAACAATGACTTTGTCCCACCTATGAGATGTGGACTCGAGTCATGTGACTTGGACTCGAGTCAGACTCGAGTCATGAATTTGATGACTTGCGACTCGACTTGGACTTGCATAACAATGACTTTGTCCCACCTCTGCTAATAATACTTTATTATTTCCCTTCTACGTGACTTCACCGAAAGAACCAAGAATATAAGCTGCACTGCTGTTTTGTTTCAGCTTCTCAACCCCCCGAAGCACCTCGACAGCCCGTCTGCTTCTCCACTTGCCTTCCGCTCACTCCACGTTCGGTGGAGGCTCTTTTGTCTTGACGGCACACGGCCGTGCCTCGTGATGATGGGGCGGCTTTCTCGGGGCCACTCGGCCGACGAGAACCACCAGCAGTGGCTGGGGGCACTGCTGGTCCGGTACACGCAGTTCAGCGGTGGCATGCGTCGATATGCAATCGCCGTGAATTGACCAATGCATCACAATTATTCCAATTCATATCCAATTCATCCCCTGACAAAGAGAAGTGCTATCTCTCTTTTGTGTGACAATGGAGACCTTGCCAATTTTATTTGACCTTCACAGCCTGGCCGGCAATCTATCCACCTCTTTCGGAAATGAGGTTAGTTTACGTGTGTTTGGCCTCGTGTTCCATGGCTGGTACGGCGCAGTTGATCACTGTGACGAGTAACCTGGAGTAGTAAGGGATGTCTCCGGCGCATTGAGCCCACCTCAAGGCCTCCCTGCAGGGTTCTCATTGTCACATAGCTCTAAAGTCAAGTTAGACTCATGTCTGCGATGCCAATATCCTGAATGGAGTGGGGGGTGAAAGAGGTAGGTGAGAGAGGTGAAGGGGTGGGTGGGGGTGAAATAGGTTGGTGGGGGTGAAAGGGGTGGGGGAAGGGGTGGGGAGGGGGCTGAAAGAGGTGGGTGGGGGTGAAAGGGGTGGGTGGGTAAAAGGGGTGGGTGAGGGAGGTGAAGGGGTGGGTGGGGGTGAAATAGGTGGGTGGGGGTGGGTGGGGGTGGGTGGGGGTGAAAGGGGTGGGGAGGGGGGTGAAAGGGGTGAAAGGGGTGGTGGGGGGGTGAAAGGGGTGGGTGGGGGGGGGTGAAAGGGGTGGGGGGGTGAAAGGGGTGAAAGGGGTGGGGGGGTGAAAGGGGTGGGTGGGGGGGTGAAAGGGGTGGGTGGGGGGGGGGTGAAAGGTGTGAGTCGGGGGGCGGGGGGGGTGAAAGGGGTGGGTGGGGGGGTGAAAGGGGTCGGTGGGGGGGTGATAGGTGTGGGTGGGGGGGTGAAAGGTGTGGGTGGGGGGGGGGGTGAAAGGGGTGGGTGGGGGGGTGAAAGGGGTCGGTGGGGGGGTGAAAAGGGTAGGTGGGGGGGGTGAAAGGGGTAGGTGGTGGGGGGGTGAAAGAGGTGGGTGGGGGGTGAAAGGGGTGGGTGGGGGGGTGAAAGGTGTGGGTGGGGGTTGTAAAAGGTGTGGGTGGGGGGGTGAAAGGGGTAGGTGGGGGGGTGAAAGAGGTAGGTGGGGGGTGAAAGGGGTGGGTGGGGGGGTGAAAGGGGTCGGTGGGGGGGTGAAAAGGGTAGGTGGGGGGGGGTGAAAGGGGTAGGTGGGGGGGGTGAAAGAGGTGGGTGGGGGGTGAAAGGGGTGGGTGGGGGGGTGAAAGGTGTGGGTGGGGGTTGTAAAAGGGGTAGGTGGGGGGGTAAAAAGTGTGGGTGGGGGGGGGTGAAAGGTGTGGGTGGGGGTTGTAAAAGGTGTGGGTAAGGGGGGTGAAAGGAGTGGGTGGGGGGGGGTGAAAGGTGTGGGGTTTTGGGGGGGGTGGGAGTTGTTGACCCGGGGCAATTCTCTTCTCGAGAATCCGGCGAACACCACGAGGCGCGGTGACGTCTCCCCCGAACCGGGGGGGGGGGGGTTACATAATTACTGAGCGCGCTTCCTGCCGGTGACGTCACGGTTAAAGCCCCATCAGCGGCGCGGACGATGCAGCAGCAGGAGCCGTCGTCTTCGTCGTCTGCACAGCAAGTCGCGAGAGCCCCTCGCTCATCCCCTCTGCCTCCTGTCTAGCTCAGCGGCAGCAGCAGCAGTAGGAAGCCTCTCATCTCATCTCCTCGCTCGTTGGTTCACGCCATCCTCTAGCCGCCGTGTCAAGAGAAGCGGATAGAGGGGAGGAGCTGCTTCGTTACAACAGCCAGCTCCATTGTTATACAGGCTGTGGTCCCCCCCACCCAGCCACACCGCTCCTCCCCCGGTGTTATTATTGTTCTCAGCCTATCTTCGTGTTAGCTTGTGTCGATTATGGTGGCTGCGTGGAGTGTGTTGTGGTTGTAGAGCGAGAGAATCAGCTGCGTGCGGCAAGTCTCCATCGCTGCTGCGTCTGTGCGTGGAGCGACATCCCCCCCACTGCACTCAGTCCACTCTCCCATCTCTCCACATCTCTCCCTCTCGGCGTTCTCCCCTACGCTTCCCTCTCCTCCTTCCACTCTCCATCCCCGTCTCTCGCCTCTCCACTTTATCCCCTCCTCGTGTCGCTCTCCCCTCTCATCCCCTTCATCTCTCCCCCCCCCCCCCAATCTCCTCCTCACCCCCCCACCACCACCGTCATCTTTACCCTCCTCTTCGCTGTCCCGCTCATCCTTTTCCTTCCGCTCTTCCCCCTCGTCTCTCTCCGCCGCTCTCCCTTCACTGCCCCCTCATCTCTCCTCCGCCTGCCCCCTCCTCCTGCTGCTGCTGCTGCCCCTTCCTGCTGCCCCCTCATCTCTCCTCCTGCTGCTGTCCCCTCCTGCTGCCCCCCTCATCTCTCCTCCTCCTCCTGCTGCTGCTGCCCGGCACCGGAGCCCCGCGGAGCCCCGCGGGCTGATTGTTATTCTGCGTGGCTCGCACCTGCGGGGCAGCGCGGAGGACTCGCACACAGAGAGAGCGAGAGGGAAAGAGAGAGCAGGTGAGCACACACACACACATCATGGGGTGGGAGTGTGTGTGGGTGTGATGGTGTGGCTGGGTGTGATGGGGTGGGTGGGTGTGTATGGATGTGTCGGTGTGTGAATAGGTGGGCAATTGTGTTGGTGTGTGTATGGATGTGTCGGTGTGTGTATGGATGTGTCGGTGTGTGAATAGGTGGGCAATTGTGTTGGGGTGTGTGTATGGATGTGCGATTGTGTTGGGGTGTGTATGGATGTGAGATTGTGTTGGTGTGTGTATGGATGTCGGTGTGTTTGGATGTGCGATTGTGTTGGGGTGTGTATGGGTGTGCAATTGTGTTGGGGTGTGTATGGATGTGTCGGTGTGTGTTTGGATGTGCGATTGTGTTGGTGTGTGAATGGGTGTGTATGGATGTGTCGGTGTGTGTATGGGTGTGCTATTGTGTCGGTGTGTGTATGGGTGTGCAATTGTGTTGGTGTGTGAATGGATGTGCGATTGTGTTGGTGTGTGTATGGGTGTGCTATTGTCGGTGTGTGTATGGGTGTGCAATTGTGTTGGTGTGTGTATGGGTGTGTCGGTGTGTGAATAGGTGGGCAATTGTGTTGGTGTGTGTATGGATGTGTTGGTGTGTGAATAGGTGGGCAATTGTGTTGGTGTGGTTATGGATGTGTTGGTGTGTGAATGGATGTGCGATTGTGTTGGGGTATGTATGGGTGCGCAATTGTGTCGTGTCGATGGGTAAGGATGTGTGTAGTTGTATTGGTGGGTATTTCATCGTTGTGAAATTTCAATTCAGGATGAAGGCCGGCCCAAGAGATTTGTGTGTGTTGGTATTGTGTGTACTAAGTATTGCTCTGTGCTCTTATGTTTTTCCATTTTTGCATTGGTTTTTGTGTGCACAGTATACATTCTCTTGTGTATGTATTTGTGTGTCTGTATCTGCGAGCGTGGATCGTTGTGTATATATGGGTATATATTTTGCTAATGGTGTGTGTGCTTATGTGTTGATATTGGTCTCTGGTTTTGTGTAAAGTATGCTACTGCTGTGCACGTTATATATCGGTTTGCATTTAGTGTTGCAAAATTGGCCGGAATTTTGTGCACTTGTGAAATCTGTATTTCGACACAATCCTTTATTTACATTTGTTTATTTTTCGTCACTTACCTATTTTCAATTCCCCCCCCATCCTATCCTTGTTTAGTATTGTATTCCATTGGAACCACCTTTGCCAGTGGCAAAATATGATAATTGTTTTTTTACCCTTTTATCTGGCAACAAAACGGACACTTTTTTTTACAAGGAATCATGTTCGCATTGACCACAATACCTGCAGTCGGAATGCAAACAAAAAACAACTGATAATGTATGCACTGTCCTTGAAATTGATTGGTCCACACCCGAGACAGCTTTTCTTAGAGCCTAGTCTCACATGGTGTTGGACCAGATGACGCCAAAAGGCGCACAACTCAAAGAGAGCTCGGGGTAAGCATTTGGTTACAAAGGTGTAAATGCTTACCCCGAGCTCTCATACTCTGGTGTGTGCTGATGTGTGGGGAGCGGTGGCGTAGCGGTTAGCGCACTGCGCTACGAACCCGGCCACCCGAGTTCGATTCCCGCTCATGGCCAACATCAGTGACTATTGTCTGAACCGGTCCTGGACCTCCCCCCTCCCCTCCTAGGTCGACTCGGCCTCAAATGAGTACCTGGTGCGGTGTGTAAACATCGCCACTTGGGGAGACAAAGGCGGTCGGGCGTGGTGCTGTCCACCCATGCCCATAGGTGCTCGCTAACAGCACTTGCCCCTACAGTCTGTTACGGCTGGATGGGTGGAATATTTGTAAAGTATGTGTGTGGGAGCAAAGTGGTGTGTCGGTGTGGTTTTATGTCCTGTTTACAGCATCCGTGTATGTGTGTGGATGGGTGTGTGCTGTGTGTAGGTACACCATGTGTGTGGATGGGTGTGGGGTGTGTGCTGTGTGTAGGTACACCATGTGTGTAGGTACACCATGTGTGTGTCTGAGCATGTGCTGTGTGTAGGTACACCATGTGTGTGGATGGGCGTGTGCTGTGTGTAGGTACACCATGTGTGTCTGGGCGTGTGCTGTGTGTAGGTACACCATGTGTGCTGTGTGTATTGGTGAGTGGGTGTGTGCACACAGGATTGTGGGTTTGTAGTGTGGGTGTCCGTGCGAATGACAGGTGCTATAGGGTGCTGTCGTGTGTGGCAAAATCAATTGTACTGTACCAAGCTCCAAAGTCCCAATCAATATGGAACGTTGATCCGACGTTTGTCCAACGTTAAATGTTTACCACCTTTACCAACCCACACTGAGCGATGCAGTGAAGTGCATACGGTGCTGTATCCTAGAATAATCCCCTCCACTCGCACAGTGGAGGGCTTCATCCAGCAGTGGAATGACAAATGGCTATCTGTATATGGGGGGATGGTTTATTTGTGTTTTGGTGTTGTGTGGATGTTACACATGAGAATAGGTTTTCCCCTTTATTCTGGTGTTAAGATGTTAAAACACCAAACCGAAACCTTTTACAAGGAATCATGTCTGCATTGACCACAATACTTGTTACACATTTTGAATATATTGGTGAGTGTGCATATTTACACAGATGTTGCGATGTGTATGTGCTTGCATTGGTGTGCGGGCGTGGTGCTGACCACCCACCCCCTCGTGGGCCTTCATAGCATACGGGGATATATGGATGTGTTTTTGTATTGATACTGATGGGTGTGCATGGGTATGCGTGTGTGCATGTGAGTTCGACTCGCCCTCAAATGAGTACCTGGTGTGTGTAAACATCGCCACTGGGGAGACAAAGGCGGCTGGGCGTGGTACTGGCCACCCACCCCCTCGTGTGCCGTGTCGGCCTTCACAGGTGCTCGCTAACAGCACTTGCCCCAACAGTCTGCCAAGGCTGTACGTTGGGGCGGTCTTTGTATTTATGTGTTTATGGAGGTTGTACCCCCAGGGCTTAGATATGGACGTAAGTGAATAGCAGAGCCAATGTGAAATTCACACGCACAATGGAATAGAGAGGTGAACGTATTAACATCGAGATATTGGAAAGGTCAGAGAAATAGAGACTGAGATCTAGCAATGCAATGGAGTATGACTGTAACAGTACGGGAGAAATCTCGATTTGAAGCTTTCGCGACTGCAGGAATCCATACTCTTTGGTTCTTTCGGTAAAGTCACGTAGGTAGAAAAATAATAGATCACGACGTTTCGATCGCAACACAAGCAATCGTCATCAGTTTTTCTTGCTGTGGTTGTCCCAGTACAGGATAACTCCTCTTATCCGCAGCTCCTTTTATCCATAGCAGCTGTACAATCCTCAGACTCCTTTCAAACGGTTGGCTCCATACGGTGCGAAAGAAGTTCCTTATTTGATTCTATTGCATGTGTGTATGTTGAACTTCTTCAGCACCGTACGTAACCAACCGTGCGAATGGCTATCTGCAACTTCCCACAAGTCTTTGTGTAATGACGCACTATTGCGCCGCGATTTTTTTAAAACACAACAAGAGTGTTGCAAGGAAAATTCGTCCTGTTATCCACGGGGTTACCCACGGTCGTCTACCCCACGGATAAGAGGAGTGTAATTGCGGATAAGCCTGCGGATTATACTGGTCCCCACATATCTCCCGTTATTGGTCCCCCATACCTCCCCCTAGTGGACACCTGTGTAAATAACGAGCTTCATAGCTCACCCGGTTCCCGCAGTCTAAATTCAGATTCTAGATTTGAAGCTTTCGTGACTGCAAGGATTCATACTCTTAGGTTTTTTTCGGTAAAGTCACGTAGGTAAAAAATAAAATTAAAAGTTAATAAAAGTAATAATGGAAATAAAATAAAATAATAAATCACGACATCATTCACTTGATGCAGTAATTTTAGCTGTGACGGTCCCACCTGATGACGGAGACTTGTGTTGCCTCCGAAACGTCGTGATTTATCATTTTATTTCCATTATTACTTTTATTAACTTCTAAATTCAGATCCTTGTGTCACTGCTGATGAGAGGAGTTCTCCTGTGTAGCCATAGAGAGGCATGGAGGGAGTTGCACCGCTAAGTAGCGAGACGCACACGGATAGGGGAAATACGCACGCCACAAGCCGAGAGGCACTTAGAGAATAAGGGATGACAGAAGGAGGATGTAGAGGGAGACGGTGAGCGCGAGACAGATCATGTGGGAGAGATCTTTGTATCATTAAATTCAATGGATAGAGTGACGGAGGGAAATTAAACGAGAGACAATTGGAGATGGGAAAGATGTGGATAGAGCTCCCGTTGTGCGAAGAGCTTTCGCACCCCCAGGGCGGCTATAGAGCCGAGCCGAGTGGCTCACGTCTAGTCTTGTGGACCCCAGGGACATGAGGTGTTAGCGAGCATCTATTCAGACTGGCCACGGCACACAGAGGTAGGGTAGCCACCAGCGGTAACTGGCCGGCCGCCTTTATTTTGCCGCGGTAGTGAGATGTTAACCACCTCGCCTGGCATGCAGGAGGTCGTGGGTTCGATCCCGACCCTGACGCATTTATAGTTGGAATGTGCATGTTCTCCCTGTGGTTGTGTGGCTTTTTATCCTGGTCCCCCGGGTTTTCCCTCCACTGCTATAAATTTCCACGCGATAAGCCACTTCGTTGAGATATCATTTGTGGCCAGGTCGCTTTTGAAAAATAGCGATATAGCTCAGTGGGCCTTACCTGGTCAAATAAATTAAGTTTAGTTTATAGTTTTAGTTTGTACATTACACCAGGTATAAATTTAAGTCTGAGTTGACCTACAGGAGGCCCATGACCAGTTCAGATATCACTCCCCACCGATATTAACCATGGCTGGGAATCAAACTTGGTGGGTCGGTTTCACAGCGCTGCTACCACTCCACACAAGTGCTGTTTGCGAGCACCTATGAAGGCCAGCACTGCACACGTGGGGGTGGGTGGCCAACACCATACCCGGACGCCTTTGTCTCCCCAGTGGTCATGTTTACTAACCACACCAGCTACTCCGTTGAGGTTGAGTCGACTTAAGGGAGACCCATCATTGTTTCAGATAATCGTCACTGTTGTTGGCCGTGAGCGGCAATCGAACTTAGGCCGCCGGGTTGGTAGCGCAGCGCGCTCACCGCTACACCACCGCTCCCTACCACTCCGCACGCAAACACATGCACGTTTACGGGCGGCAAATGTCGCTGAGAGACGGTGATTCACAGATGACCACGTAGCCGTACAGAGTCGCACATACATACTTGTGTAGGCACACACAGAGGGTGGCTGTCACTGAGAGACTTTGCTACGCGGATAGCCAAGGAGATGGTAATGTAGCTAAGAAGGGAGGCACAAAGAGAGTCACTTCTCAGTGGGCTTCACGCAGTGGGCGTAGCAGTGGAGTGTGCAGGCGGTGAGACTGCACACTGGGCCCAGAAGCCAGGGGTACCCAGCGCCAGGTTACAAAGAGCGCAGAAGGGTGGTCGACACATCTACGCCTCTCTATGTAAGGAACGAAATGGTTAGACTTCTCCACAAATCTGGCTGTCGCCTGATGAAGCTCGTTGTAATTACTGTCGAAACGTCGCACTCCGATTGTAAATGTCGTGGCTTGGCTCTCCAACACACCGGTGTGCTATACTAGTAACGAATTGGCCACGTTCTGTTTACGTGACAAACCTTACTAGTTGGCTGTGTCGGGTGGTGGCGGGTTTTAACGACACGTTTATATATTTACGCGATCAAACGCAAAAATCTCTATTACGGGGGCCCTATTTCATTCCTTTACGCCCCATGCGAACTATGCCTCACCACTGCCAGTATGTAGGAATCGTACTATGTAGATAGCACTTCAGTGGTGTACACAGACATGGGAGACATAGAGCACAGAGATTGATATCAGCCACTTCAACAGAAATTTATAAGTTCATAAAACAGTCGCATAGCTGGAGAGGACATAACTAAGCTAGATGGATAGCCGTTTGGACAGATTAACCGGTCTGAACAAATAGCTACGGAGAACGAAACAGAGCTAGAAAGACAGGGATACAGACCGTGCTATACATATACAGTAGATGCAGCTAAACAGGGCTATAAATGCAAACTAAGGGACAGAACAAGATGAACAACCATACCAATCGACATAGCAAGACAGCCTCGGACATAGACAGCTCTAGACATGAACAAACATTAAATGAGCTTGAAATACACCCATACAGCCATAGCAACAGAAACTGCGCTTTGAGGTTTGCTACGTAAACACTGAGAGAGCAAGATGGACCTAATGAGCTGGACACAGCGAGACGGATAACCTTAGCGACAGATAGGGTCAGACCGACCACAGCGACAGTCGGCCAAGTAGCCATAGAGACACGGACAGAGCTGAGGACAGGGCCGGCACGCGGCCAATGGAGGGGGGACAGATCGTTACAATTGAAAGCATCTAACACTGCCTCGGCGAGAAGATATACGCCCGTGTGTTGGCTGCAATAAAAGCGCAGATGTGGCAAGCGGCATCAGCAGGAGCACACGCAGGCGCCTGAAATTGATCGCCCCGGCGGGCGTTTATTACCGGAGGGGGGGGGGGGGAAAAACCAACAGCGCGTTCCCGTTTATTCCCCGGCAGCTCCGGGGCAAACGTTGCCGGCCACAAAGTCCCGAGCCGCGCGCGAGCGATGGCGACGCTGCTCCGAAAGATCGGCCTCATCCGCTTCCACCAGCCGGAGACGGGCAGCCCCAAGGGCTCCCGCAAGGCGCGCAAGAACAGCATCACCGGCGGCGGCGGCGGCAACAATAACAACAACAGCAGCGGTGGCGGCGGCGGTAGCGGCGGCGGCGGCGGCGTCGGTAACAACAACAACAACAGCGGTGGCGGTGGCGGCGGGTCGCAGAAGGGCAAGGCTTGCGTCGCTTTGAACGGCGGCGGGAGGGACGGCGGCACCGTCTCGCTCCCCCAGGCTGGCGGCCGCTCGACCGAGCCGGCCAAAGCGGAGGCCGTGCCGCCGCCGCCGCCACCGCCCCCCCACAAGGGCCTCTTCGGGAAGCCGTCGTCCTCGTCGTCGTCGTCGCTGCCGCCGGCGCCGGCCAACCGGCAGCACAGCTCGCAGGTACGCGCCCGCCGCCTCATGAAGGAGCTGCAGGACCTGAACCGGCTGAGCGAGGAGGTGCTGAGCGTGGAGCTGGTGGACGACAACCTGTTTGAGTGGAACGTGAAGCTCTACCAGATCGACAGGGACTCGGCGCTGTGGCAGGACATGCGCGAGACGGGCGTGGACGGCGTCCTCCTCAACCTCGCCTTCCCCGAGAACTTCCCCTTCTCGCCGCCCTTCATGCGCGTGCTGAGCCCGCGCATCGAGAACGGATACGTCCTGGACGGCGGCGCCATCTGCATGGAGCTGCTCACGCCCAGGGGCTGGTCCAGCGCCTACACGGTGGAGGCCGTGGTGAGGCAGTTCGCGGCCAGCCTCATCAAGGGCCAGGTGAGGGCGTCCCGGGCGTCTGGGCGGCGCGTGCGGGGTGCCTGGCAAGGCTGCGGTGTGTGTGGACGGTGGATAAGTCCGTCCGTCTGTCCGTTCGTCTGTTCCTCGGCGCCGACATACGTGTCGCTTGCCTGGAATAAGGTCTCTTGCATTGGGTCTCACATTGTCCGTCCATCCATCTTCGTGCCTTGTCGTTGGCTTGAATGAGGTCACGAGTGATTTGACTCTGGTCTCACGGCCTATCCTTCGTTGGCTGAAATGAGATCACGTGGATCTGGCTGTGTCGTCCGTCTGTTCGTCCATCCCACTGTCATTCGCTGAAATGGCATCGCACGGCTGCGAATGAATTCTCCATCTGTCCCTTGGCTCTGCTTTCGTCCCTGGCAACAGCTGAAATGAGTCGTGCAGCCACCTTCAGGGTTTCGTAGCCAAATAGTGTAAAACCATACTGTACTATAGTTTTATTTTTCAAAATCTCTTTAAACTCCACTTCATATTCACACTTAGCTCAAATACCTTGTTTGGCTGTTATCGCCAAATATGGAGTCATGATCGTATTTTTTTTCTGGAACGACAGTCGGCAGAGGATGGCATCACGCGTGGAAAAGGCCCCACATGACCCCACAGACCTATCCCGGCAGTCACAGCGGTAGCCTTCTCTCGTACAACACGAGATGATGCCCCCTCGGCACGCTGTAATGAGTGGCTTTCCCCGCGGCGGTTGCCCGAAGTGCATTTATTTTCTCCTCACTTGAAAATCCGAATTAAACGCAGGCGCCTACCCTGATTTGAACCCGGGAACTCGGTGGTGTTCATTCCATGTTCTGACACGGTCATTATCCCCCTCCCTGAGCCACTGGGCCATCTCATGTCACCTCCTATTAATGGGTCCTCTCGACCTCAAATGCACGTGCACAACACGGTGCATTTATTGCGCGTGGAGCGGAGTGGTGGGAGTGAAATGTTAAAGCCTGACCGCCGATCTGCCGTAATTTTGTTGGGTGTTCTTTTCATATTGTGGCGGTGCTTGTAACTCGCTTGACAGAATATCGATCGGCAGGATGACATGCACATACACACGCCTACACATACATACACATTCTTGCCGCGTTCGCGTAATGTTCAGCTGAGTGGAACTGTGCTCGAGCGCTTGACTCGGTGGGAAGGATAAGAGTTCAAAACCTCTTTGGCAGTTGATTCAACCATCATCATCATCATCATCATCCTATCTCTGGGACCTCTAAAATAATGACCAAGTTGTGGTTGTGCGGTGGGAAGACTGCGCCTCAACGTGGGAATGTGGCCTTTAACCACCACCGTCTCAGAGCCGCCAAGAGAATTGTATCGGCGTCCCACTGTTCGTTCGAGGAGGGAGGCACTTTGGCATTTAACTTTGCTGGTGAAATAGCCTTTGAGTCAAGGAGGGGTCGGTCGGTACAAACATGTGGGTGGCAACCACTACCGGAACCCACCTTGGGCAGTGTCCACCATGAGCAGAAACTCTGCGTATAATGCTCTCTGTTTTACAGACCCTTCCTGTTCATCTCAATATTCTGTAGGCGTTTTGTATCACACGTTGTGTTATTCTATTGAACGATATTCTCATACTGAGATTGGAAATGTTGTGGCTTGGCTCTCCAACACACCAGTGTGCTGTACTAGTGACGAATTGGTATGTTCTGTTCACATGACAAACCTCTTACTAATTGGCTGTGTCGGGTGGTGGTGGGTTTAACGACACATTTATATATTTACGCGATCTAACCCAAAAAAACCTGTTATGGATATTCTCTATCGAATGCAGAGACAATTTTTTTCTCATTCTCATAAAAAAGCAACCATATTGACCTCTCTATCGTACGCATTTGCAGTCTACCAATACAATAGTTGAGGACAGTGATAAGCCGCTATTGAGCCAGTGGATTCGAGACCTCCCGAGACCTACCGATGTGAAGAAAACCCTGGTGCCATATATATCTCGGGTACATATTGTACGTGGAACTTCGTTCGCGCCGTACGTAGCCAGCCGTGTTAATGAGTGGCACACGGCAAATCGTTCTTGCACAGAGGAAGAAGCAGCTGCCCACTCGCGTTAGGCAAGACACCGACTTGAGAATAACTTACTGCCTTGTTGCTTTTTTTTTTCTAAGGACCAACCACGATGGACCCTATCATACTCGTATTGCCAAACGTGGGGTCGAAACCGCAAGGTTGTTAAAGGCTGCTGGCTGCCTTCGTGATGGGGCTTGCTCGGCGCCGAGGCAATTTCCACATGGCCAAAGGTTGAACCGAAATGTTCAAATCCGGTCATCCACTTGTTCCCACTGACCAAAATCACCAATGCACTTCTGACCTGTGGTGAAAGTATGTATATTGAACTTCTTTCGCACCTTGCGTAGCAAACCGTGCTATTTGGAGGTGGCCATTGTAGACAGTTTCGCGTCATTCAGAAAAGAGTAGGCCACTGAGTCCAGAGTCTCGGCAGAGGTCGTCGGGGGGTGTCTTGGTGGTGCAGGGGGGTTCATAATGGTCGTCGTGTTGTGGGTGACTTGAGTTTGATTCGAATTCAGGTCTCAAGTCACCCGTGCTTTCACTAGGGTGCCAAGTGTGGAAAGGTTTTTGCACTGCAGAAAAAGATGGTGTAAGTTGGGTTTGCATGCTACTTCGTGTATTGGCTCTGCGACCTACTGATTCAGAATACATCTGTGGCTTTGGCTATGTGGTATAAAAGCTTTGTAGCTCTTATTTTTTCACAGAGCTTTATAGTTCATCGGATTCCTCCAGCGTAAAAAAATATTCTGATTCGGATGACTGGCACGCGGCATCCAGCTCTTTACGTAGGCGGAAGCAGCACCCTGGAGTGTTGGGCAACAGACTGAATCGAGAGAGTGCATTGCCATGTCGCTTCCCGGGGCAGTTCCGTAGCGCGATGCGAAGTGTTTTGCTGCACAAGAGTTTTAAGAAAGGCTTCTCTTTGGCTCCGATCACAGACTTTGGCACACTCTGTGCGGTAACCTGTACACGGTGATGGTGAACATTGTAAGTACATCCTTACAATGTTGTGTGCACAGGTCACAGTGCGCCAAAATCCATTTTTGGCAACAAACAAAAAGATGTAATGTGCAGAGCGCGTGCTGGGTAATCGCGGTTCGAGGCGAGGAGCCCACGGCACTGTTTTCAGCATTGTTCCCCCTGTGTTTAAAAATCTAATGTATTCTGAGGTTTTTCACGTTCTCGCATCGGGCGAGTCAAGGGGTCCTCCCCCGACAAGCAAACACGGCGGGGCGGCGTGAAACGACAGCGGCTGCGCGCCCTGAGCCACTGTTTTGTAATTTTCCACGTTCTCATGGCGGGGGCCAGTCACTCCATAGCATGTGACCACTGTGTTTGACTTTTACTCAAGGCGCTGCCCATTTTATTGATCCAGTCAAACCACCACCGTCTGGGATTTGAACTCGCAACCTCCTAAATGCAAGCTGAGTGTTCTAAACCGCAGCACCATCCAAGCCAGATTTTCACACGCAGACCCCATAGAGCAATTGTGTTAACGGCACAGGGCAAAATCATTTTTTCCCCCTTTCTGGATCCTTCTATAGATAGCAAGGCCACTTGTCACGTCGGGTGGGGGGATGACCCTGAAGCGATATCGCAGGCCTTCACCTGACATCCATCAAGCGTGTGTCCTACCTCGTCGCCCCTGCACGCGCCTGTGTGTTGCGCATGTGAATGAGCGAACGCTTTGCTTTGTGCCTGAAAAGAAGTCCTTGCCATTCTCAGCAGTCTCAGGTAAAGGCATTGGACCGCTTAGAGCCAGGCAACAGGGTTCGGAGAGTAACAGGGCACACAATATCGGATCCTGTGGACATTAAGGACGTAATGATTAATTGATTGACCGATTAAAATCTATTTTTAAGTTTGTGATACAAACGTTTCATTTTGTGTGCAAGAATATATTACAGTATTTACAATTCATGTGCAGTATTCTGTATTGGTTGAGCAATGCCAACGTGAGCGGAAGGTAACGGAGGCCGAGGGTGACCAGGAAAAAGATGGACTGATGGTGCTGAGATGTTTACGACCTCGCCTGGTGTACAATATGTCGTGCATTCGATCCCGACCCTGACGCCTGCTGTATATTTGGAGTGTGCATGTCTCTCTCCCCGTGGTCGCATGGATTTTTCTCTGGGTCCCCCTGTTTTTCCCTCCAAATTAAAAAATATGCATTTATAGTATTTGGCTGTTGCTATAAATTTCCACGTGATAAGCCACTTCGTTGAGCTATCATTTGTGACAGCCAGGTCGCTTCTGAATAAGAGCTATATAGCTCAGTGGGCCTCACCTAATAAAATAAAAATAGCTTAGTTTTAAGTGGAAGTGAACAGAGAAAAATCCGAGTGAGTGGTCTCATGACGTTTGTCAACAGTGCAGTACATTGTGTCCAGTTGATTCTAGATTCGAGAAAACTCTGCAGCCACTATATATTGTGTCCAGTTCATTCTAGAAAACTGTGCGGCCACTATATATTACACATGGACCACCAAGATCACAAATTAAAAATGTCATATTTTTAAAATAATTTATCCATAATCACATAATTTGAAAGTTCATTGAATTGTGTGCGGAGGGGGGTGCATTCCAAAAATTGTCCCGGGTATAACATGAAACTGCTTCCAGTGATGGCGTCACGACTGCTGAGGAAGGCAAAAGTTAAATCCACCTGAATTATTCTACCATCGTTTTGGCTCAAGGGCCCTGAGTTATGGAGCCATGGCAATTGGGAGGCGAGGGGGGAGTGGCAGATTAGGGGGGGGGGAGAGCGGATCGCATGGGATGGAGGCGCTTGAGCCATGGACCTGCCCTTGGGCACAGAACCTCAGAGAGAATCTTTTACACGTTTTTTTATACTGTGTGTGTGTGTGTAGCGCTCGATTCAGAATGTCAACGCGTCTCCCGGCTCAAGTGGATGCAGGGGACAGCACTCGTCTTGAGCCGGCGGTGGAAATTCCCGATTACCATGGCAGGACCCATACTTCCAAAAGGATAACCACCGTTAACATCCTGCAAAAGTGGCGCGCTCGTCAGGAGGCCGTTTACAGGGATCATTTGGGCCCTCGTTGTGCCTGCGCCGTGCCACGGGCAGTGTATGCCATAAACTCCGCGAGCTATGTATGTTGAACTTCTTTTGCACTGTACGTAGCAAACCACACTAATCGGAGGTGCAGGGGAAGGACGACAAACTAAACGCAAAAAGCAGTTCTCAAGAAATGAGTTTTCAAACTAGATGATTTAAAAGTGCATATCTGCAGTGGCTTCCGAATATCGAAAGACAGAGCGTTCCAGATGGCTGCAGAAGCTCATCTGAAAGCACGCAATGCGGTGACCGACTTTGTTCCATGGCTAGCCAAAAGCCACTGCTGCGAGGATGACCGGAGTTCGCGTGATGGTTTATGTATGTATGTGCGGTAGCGTAGTGGTTAGCACACTGCGCTATGAACCCAGCATCCCGGGTTCGATTCCCACTCACGGACAAAACCAGTGACACATATCTGAACCTTTCCTGGGCCTCCCCTGGGTCGTCTCAACCTCAAATGAGTACCTGGTGCGGTGTGCAAACATCGCCACTAGGGAGAGGAAGCGGCCGAGCGTGTTGCTGACCACACACCCTTTTGCGTGCCGTGCCAGCCTTCATAGCACTTGCCCCCATAGAGTGCTTGTTTCTTGGTTTTTGTGAAGCCACTGCCTTCCCCACCGGTGCACTAAGCTGGTATCCCGTTTATCAAATAATCTATTGCAATATTGCATCCATGTTTGCAAGCCTGTTGGCTGGGATTACTGGGTGTTCCTTGGCTCGCTGTCCACTAGGCCATTTTACACGGGGGTCGGCGGATAAACATCTCTCTGCGTCCAGAACATTTGCGGGGTGTTTATTGCTTCAGTCGCCAAATTTTGCTGTCTGGGGTAAGGCAGATGCCAAATTCACGGAGATCATTCACGAGGTGAGCCATTGTTTACCAGCACTGTAGCTGGAGCAGTCTGGAACACCATTCCTGGAATTTTTTTTTCACAACACCACACCCATCTGGCCTTATTTTGTCTTAAACACTTTTTTGTATAAATGTTCGTAGTGTTATCAAATGTCCTCTTTCCTATGGCAGGGATGTTTCATTCTTAGAATGACCACTGTTTTTTTTTATATCACAACTCAACGCGAGCCCGGTGCAAAGCGCCGGTCACGGGGACGAAGGTGGGAACAGAAATCTTGTGAACAGCAGCAGCCGCGATTCTCAGCGCGACCAGGTCCCAGTGAAGGGGGGAAACTGGGCTCACTGCCACGTGTGGAGACATCAAGGTTTATATTCGAGAATGCCCACTGTTGAGTCCTGACGAAGCAGTACAAGCTCACGAGATGGTGCTAGTTTTAACCCCCACCCCCCACCGAGGTACGATCTTGATGGTAATGATGGTGATGATGATGGTACTGAATGGGGAGAGGTAGTGCAGCAGTTAGCGCGCTCATGGCCAACACCGGTGACGATTATCTCAACCGGTCCTGGGCCTCCCAAGGTCTACTCGGCCTCAAATGAGTACCTGGTATGGTGTGTAAACATCGCCACTGGGGAGACAAAGGCGGCTGGTTGTGGTTCTGACCACCCACGCCCTCGTGTGCCGTGCTGGCCTTCATAGGGGCTCGCGAAGAGTATTTGCTGTTCGCGAGCACCTCGTTCGGATACACTGGCGGAGCCAGTTGGGGGGGGGGGGGGTGGCACGTGCCCCCCCAATGATCCGATCGAATCATTGGGGTTTATTAGTAATAAATCGGCGTTTTGCAACCCCCACTGCCACTGTGTAGCATATATTTACGTGCCAGGGACTCTCTGAGATGATAGGACAATAGTCTGAGTCCATAATTGGCAATAAGTAACGGCAAAGCAGTTATGAGTGACTCACAGAATTGTGCGCAGTTGCGTATACAGGACACGACTTCCCTGAAGGCATTAACACCTTCAGTGAGCGCGATGCCGATCACACAACGCGGTTCGAATTCGACTCTCGATCGATGGCTGCGCCATCGCCGCACACGCGTCGAATAAAAAGCAATGGACGTCGAATAAAAAGCAAGGGACAAGTCCTTACTTACTAACAACTATACTTTTTCATTGCTGGAGGGGTTGCCCCCCCCCTACCTGAAAATCTTGGCTCTGCCATTGTTCGGATAGTTGACTTATGATGGAGATGATGATGATGATATAAATAAATGATAAAGATGGCAAGAAAAATTTGTACCATGAATTTAATCATGGTAATCGTTGTAATGGTACCGCTAAATGATAATGAATTGATGGAGCTGCTGTAATATTAGTGATGATTCAACACTGTCCAGGAATTGAATTTACATGCTCATGATTGTTATCACTGCTAATGAATCAATAGGTCTCATGTTGCAGCCTCCTTCTGCATTATCAAGCATTTAATGATAATTGATGTTGTTTGAAAGAGGACTACCACGTAAACATACTGACCTGATTATCATGTTCACTTGAACGAGACGTTCCTGCGGCTGTATAAATAGAAATTAATGTTGCACGTACACCTGTGCCAAGCCGTGTTGAATCGTATAATGCGACAATTAACCTTCTAAATGAAATGCCACATTGCACGATAACGGAGGATACGTGTGTGTGTGTGTGGTAATAAGACATAACAAATGTATGGTTTTAACCGTAGCATAGTTCTCTCAAGAATAACGTATAGAACAATAATTTGTGCCAGGATAGAGTTAGGACCGTGCGCTGTGTGAACCCTGCAAACCTTACTCTTTGGTTCTTTCGGTAAAATCACGTATAAAGAGAAAATAATAAGAGAAAATAATATACGTGACTTTACCGAAAGAACCAAAGAGTAATTCCTGCAAACCTGACTTGGATTCCTGGCACGACTGACATCAGTGGCAAGTAATAGCCGAGCAGAGAGACCCGCTTTGTGAAGTACCATCAAACAACCCCCAAAGCAGACACGGTGTGGCGTGGCCCTCATCCATCAGTAGATTGACCAAAGGTGTTAAATTATGTTGATGAATCGCAATGGGTGACCAGAGAAGAAGCCTTTGAATATAAGTGGGTGCTGAGGAAGCCATAAATGGATTGGTTAGGGTCTTAAAACCAGAAAACTGGAGAAATTCCCCATCAAGTGGATTAAACTGATGTCTTCACTGGCATTGTGCAAAAGATGCAAAGATTCAAAGGTCATACCAAACACAATTAAACTAATACATCACATGAAGTCACTTAATGCTAATCAAATACTACATAAAGCTAGTGAATTACCGTGAAAAGAGACAAACCTCGCTAACTGGCTGTGTCGGGCGGTGGTGGCTTAACGACACATTTAGACTTACGCAATCTAACCCCCGGTAGATGTAATCGGCAAGAGGAGGTGGTAACGGATGGGGCACGTGGGCCGGGCTGAAGGAGAAGGTGACCCAGACAGACAGTTGGAGTGCCACCCACAGTTTGGCCACCAAAGGGGAAGATGGGACCGTGAAGGGCATTATACACTTGGGCAATTTTTTGGGGCAATTACCCCAGGCAGCATTCACCAACAAGGCATTTCATATGAACAGCTTTAGCCTGTAAGGCAATGGCATAAAGTGACGGGAGTTCCGTTCAAGAATACTAATGGGAAACGGACGAAGCGCCTATTTGTCGGTGAAGGTTTCTGCACGGCGGCGATTTGCCGGAGAATTGCCGTCGCGTCTTGCGATCTGAAGAGATTGGACCTTGGAGGGAGGCCAAGTGTTGACTGTGGTAGAGCTAAGGAAAGGGGCCTGGCAGAAAAAAAATAATGTGGTGAGAGGTTTGGCATTTGTGGCTTTGACTGTGATGATCCGATGACATTGACATTCAAATTGACTTTGATTTGGTTTTTTTTAAAACGTGCCTACTGTGCTCCACGTGTTTGAAATTTGAGTCTGGGCGGAGGGCAAGTGAAAAGGCTTAATTCTGTAGAATACATAAATAAATGTACTGGAATGGAAATAAAAAAAGCACTTTGGTGCAGAATGTTCCGAGGCATTAGGTGGAGATAATTTCTTGTTCACGGGCGGAAGACATCTTACTACACGGCATTGTTTTTTAATGACTTAATGTGTTTTAGCCAGCCGGGATCATAATGCCAAGAGCTCTCAACTCACAATAACAAAAAAAATAAGACCACATATCCGCTCCATTCCATCTTTTTCTCCGCATAAGAAAATAAAGTAACACTTTACACCTTTCACACCTACCACTAGGCCTGCATAATTTGATGCAGCATTGGTTCAATATACGCAAACTCTGGACCGTTTCAACGTATAGTGTCTCATCAACAGTCAGGCACGCTTAAATAAATGCTGGTCAACTGCCAGATGTTGCAGGCATGGACCATCCTCAGAATTGGTTCCTAGTTGCACGCACAATGATTTCCATTAATACATGACACAAACGGTTATTCGGAACACTTACAAGTTAAAATCATGATCTCATACCTTTGTGTTTGAACCAATGTGCTGAACATCACTCCCGTACGGTCCACGTCGTCAACAGCGGTTGTTCTGCGGTGAGACCCGCTCCCCATGATCTGAATCTGGAATTTCCACCTCTGGATCGGGACGGCAAATGAAGGATTATATTATCGGCCGCTCATCGCTCGGTTTGAACAGGGGAGCGGCTGCGTGACTCGTATATATTGATCGCGATTTCAGGAATGCTTTTGCTGTCATAGCTGCCAACGAATGCGCAACGCAGTACTGTACATGGCAACAATAAAAAAAAGGGCCGGGGCATAGGTCGTGCTCTGCAACGAGAGTGAATGTATAGCAATGAGAAGGCATTGGAGCAGTGAAGGGGAAGAGCATGAACACGTTTGTTCTCTGCATAATCACAGCCCTACCATCGGCTTCAAATTAAAAATCACAATGTCACCCCCCCCCCCCCCTTGTCCCCCCCCCGTCCCTTTCTCCCCCCTTACCCCACGTCCCTTTTTTCCCCATCCCCTTGTCCTTTCCCCCCTCAACCCTTGCTCCCCCACCCCCTCCCCATATAAACCTTCATGCCCCCGCTCTCGTGGCACCCACATGGATGGGGCAGTGAGCCTCCAGTTCTCCCCCTTCACGAGGGCCCTGTCGCGTCGAACTCGGGGCTGCTGTTCGCGGAATTTCCATCGTTCGCCCCCCCCCCCCGCCTTTCGTTCCGTGTCCAGCGCCTTGTATCGGCCTCGCGTTGAGTTGTGATTCTCAAAAAAACAATACGTCAACATAATCATAACAAGCGGGTCCGGTTGACTGCGCGCTCATTTCCCAAGCGCTGACCCGTTTTACCGCTGCCCAGGATGGAACACGCACCACTCTGTGGGAAGTCAACAAGGTTTTATGGGCAAAACTGGCCCATGCCATACGAATGTGGAATTCCCTCCACTGTTGGCTTGAAAGCCGACAGTGGTGATGGGCGGCCGCCCCCACGCTCCGTTCATGTTTCATCACCAACAACAACATCATCATCATCGCATCATCAGCATCACGGTCCATGTGGGCAGGCAAGCCCGTAGGTGTCCACTGCACATGTCGCCATTTGTTTCCACTTTCCTCTGTCTTGCGCCAATGTGCTCAAGTTCGTGCCACATCTCTCTGCCACCAATCTCTGATGTCGTCGTTAAGCCGTTCTCTGGCAGGTCTTCCTCTCTTTCCGGTTCCTTCCATTTTCCCGAACAACAACACCACACTTTTATGTTCGCTCTTGTTGTCCATTTTGCATATAGTGTCCAAATAGTGCCAGTTTCCTTCTCATCACTGCCTGCATAATCAGGTCTTCTATGTGCAACCTTTTCTTCTACGTTGGTTACTCTTTAAACAGGTGACTGTGTGCGCTTTTGAACCGGGGACATGCACTGATTATTATCGATCGCTACCCTCGCACGACTACTCTACATTTACTTGAATTGTGGAAGAGTTTGTCTGTACAGTACATAATTTTGCATACCTAATGCGGTATTGATTTGTGTACGTTGCAGGTAATAGATTCACGTGACTCCATCAGCCACGAGATAGAAATAGCGACGGTTCACCCCAACCTGGAGTAGAACCACAGCCCCTGAATCGCAGTGATCACCGTCATTGATTCTCTCACAAGGGGGGGGGGGGGGGTGATTCATTATACGGCACACCACTGCTATCCATAATATTGGCCACCGTTCAACTACTCGCGTGAAAGACTTAATTGCCGGAGAGTAAATAATTTCACATCATTACAGCGAGATGCCATGAGGGGGGGGGGGGGATGGCTACAGCTTGGGAATGCCTTCATCCAGAAGTTGGTGGGTAGATCATGGCGGCTGATGACTAAGTCTCCAATCGTCAAGATATTTTGGAAAATAAAGGTTTGTAGTGTTCACGAAATAACGAACACCGCAGTAGGTGTTGCCGTACGCTGGCAATCAGTCCGGTCTGGGTGGGGTGGCACTGGTTTGTGCGTGTGAGGAGCGGCAGTGTAGCGGTTTATCGCGCTGCTCAGCCAACAGCAGTGACGATTATCAGAACCAGTCCTGGGCCTCCCCTAGGTTGACTCGGCCTCAAATGTGTAAACATCGCCACTAGGGAGACAAAGGCGGCTGAGCATGGTGTTGGCCACCCACCCCCTCGTGTACCGTTCCGGCCTTCATAGGTGCTCGCTTACAGCACTTGCCCCTACAGTCTGTTAATGCTATACTGGGGGATCTTGTTTGTTTTTGTAAAAAAACATAATAAATGTATGGTTTTAATAAAATAGGTTCCACTTTTAGAGAAATTGACATTGGTCATCTTATGGGCAGGCTGACCCCCCCCCCCTACCATCATCGTCATCAACATCAAACTGACCCTTACCATAAAAAGTGGAATTGTCAGCACTGGCTCGGAGCCACCAACGGAAAAGAGCGCCACCCCCACCCCCGTGTCCATTCTCGCAGGGAACGCCGTGTACCGTGTTACGAAACCGCTGATGCATTGTCGCGCACGCTCGGCGCAGCCGTTTCAATGTGGATGAAGGACCACCTGGTGGTCAGAGCCAAAACTGCATTTGTTGATGTTCAGTGTATTGTTGGGGCTGTGATGAATCCTCGCAGTAAACGTGCAACGTTGGCCCGACATCAGCCCAAAGTTCCATGCGCGCTGGGTTTAATACTCCGGTGCGTACAAAACTATAAAAAAAGTATTTCACCAGGTAAGGCCCACCTAAGCGATATAGCTCTTTTTTGGAAGCGACGTGGCCACAAATGATGTGGGAATATCTAGCAGCCAAATACTCTGAAACGCACGTTTCTAAATGTTGAGGGAAAAACCGGAGGACTCGGAGAAAAATCCACGCGATCACAGGGAGAACATCCAAACTCCAAAGATACAGACGTCAGGGTCTGGATCGAACCCATGCCCTCCTGTATACCAGGCAAGGTAGTTAAGATCTCGTTGTCTGTGGCCAGTTGGGAGGATTACGTACTTAAGTTAAATTAATCCGATTCTGATTGCTAGAAGTTGTTTTAAGTCATTTCATTGGAACTGCGTAGTCCCAATTTCAGAGTTACTTGCTTTCACATGTCACTTGCCACCGATGTTAACTGCTTCCGGGAACTGTAGTCGGGTCGCTGGGCTCATTGCGCGTAGTCTGATTACAGCGTGTGCCATATCACTCTCTAACACTCGGTGCTGTGAACTATTGCCTTTCGATGTCATTCAGCACACGTGCCGAATGGCATGACAGCATGAACTTCTCATATGCGGTCACCTGAACTCCGCTTTACTGTGCAGTCAGCCTGACCCCGCTGTCACATTGCATTGCTCCAATTCTTTGAGCTCCACACCCTCCATGGCAAGTCAAGTCTAAAATCGCAAATCAATTGTGGGGTCCAGTGATCATCTCTGTTGGTAGTTTTGCTTGAGATTCCCCATTCCTATGGTTGGGGCCCAGTCTGTCCCTCGGACCAACTGTTGTGGTTGTCTACGACGCCCTACGGAATCGCTGCCGACGGTCGATCTTGCCTGACAAGTTAAGTGCTCACGTAATGAATCTCATTGATGGCTTTTGCTTTAGTCGCGTGTGCAATGCACTGCACTGCAATCATTTGAGAAACAAAAGTGAGCCCTTTGTAAACTCACTGCTGGGTGAAGGCCTCTCCATGCCTCATCGGTCCTAACGTTTGTTCGACCATACTTCACTATGCTGGTCATTGCAGGGTGGTGAAGGGGGCCCACTGAGGACTGGTTCAAATATCACGTGCCAATTGATGTTAACCGTGGCCGAGAATTGAACTCGGATCACTGGCTTCATAGTGAATTGGCCTGGCCATTGCATCATTTGTCCACTTCTGTGTTTTGGTACTGTATTAACATACTGGAAAGTAATGTACAGTAAAACCTTTGGATTGCGAGCATAATTTGTTCCGGAAATGTGCTCGTAATCCAAAGCACTCTTATATCAAAGCGAATTTCCCCATAAGAAATAATGGAAACTCAGATGATTTGTTCCACAACCTAAAAATACTGTATTCATATAAAAATGATTAATACAAATTACCTTTTATATTTTTATTATTTAAATTTAATATAAAGTAATCACATTTATTAATTAAATTTAATCGTAGCTGGTGTGAGGGAGACGAGAGAGAGGAGAGGAGGGTTAATGTGTAGGACGACTTTCACTTGCAGTACAGTTACTAAAGAACAGTCACTACACTTGGACACAAAATAAAAAAAAAATACTTTACGCACACACACGTGGTCACAACACTATAGTAAACAGTATACGCTCGCACGGATGTTGACTATACGAGTGAGGCACGCCGACTGAGACCGAGCATGGGAGACAATTACCCACAATCCGGCAGCGAGAGATAAGAACCATTAGCTCCGTTGTGATCACGTGACACTCGGCAGACAAAGTGTATACTGTACGTACTACAGTACTCGTATTGCAAGACCTCGCTCGTTTATCAAATTAATATTTATTAAAAAATTTTGCTCGTCTTGCAAAACACTCGCAGACCAAGTTACTCGCAATCCAAGTTTTTACTGTATTTAAATGGTGCCTCGAGCCGCTGTGATGTCACAATGCTCGCCACGTGATGCTCTCCACCTCTCCGGGATTGGCTTTTAGCTCCCAATTTTCAGATGGCGGTCTGTCAGGGAGAGGTCAAACACGGGGCGCATTTGCCGTGACGGGTATAAATTGTGCCACTTACTCCCCGCCGCTCTCCATGTGACAGTTTTAAATTGGGGCCGAGTTGGAAAGAACTGCTCCAGGAAGCTGGCATAATCATCGTCATCATCGGCAGCCATGATCAATCCACTGTTGCATGAAGGCCTCCCCTAACTCCCGAACTTCTCATCCTGTAATGTTACAATCCGCTCAGCACCTGCACATGAACTGCTGTCCTCCTTGACATGTTCTGTTCCTTGTCTGCCCCCCCTCTGTTATCATCCTTGATCATCATCCATCATCCTCTCTCACCATCGTGCCCTGCTCAAGCCCAGCTGTTGCCAACAGAACATCATGTAGTCTGTGCCAAGCTTGGCTTCCTGCACGGTGGTAATCATTTCATTGATCTCCGAGGGATGATGGGGCTGAGTAACGATGTTTGCGCTCAAGTGTGAACTCATCGCAGTGTGTTCTTCAAACACACGCACACGACAGTCAACATTCCAACCCGAAATCTGAACCGGTGACTCCCCTCCAGCACCACCACCGCACGTGTGGCTCGAACGGTGTGTTCTGTTATTGGGTGGATTTTGCGTGGCCCGCAGCGTGCGTAACATGCCCCACTCGGTATTGTACGCTCTCTTGTGGGCAAATTCCAACCCCCTCCCCCCCCCAGCGTGTTTTGCGCGCTATTATGTTACGGGCCACACGGGGTGGTCAAAGACACACGCCAGAGCTGACCGCAGCACGCGTTGCATGGAAACGCGTAAATTATTCATTCGCGTGCGTCAAACGAGCCCTGTGTGCGCGCAAGTGGAAGGAGAACCCGAGTCGGCCGATTTTTCGGCACGGCCGGCGGTGGAGCGAAGCTGACGCAGTCTTCGCCAAAGCAAACGCGCTACGCCGAATTAACTTACAAAAATCAAGAGCTGAAGGTGACTCCTGGGTGGCTGTCGGTGGTTGCGGGGGACAGTCGGAGGGGGGCAGGCGGCTGCATCGCGAATGCTTGTTAAATCGGCCGTTGCATCTGGCTGGATGGCAATGCGGCCGAAGCGCTCCGGTTTACGAACGGAAAGGTTCGCTCGCGTTCAAACGCTGAACTTGCCAGCTTGATATGGACATCAACAATGTTCGGCCTAGTATAGACTGCCTCCTGCCATTGGAGTGTGGAATGTCCACTTCTCGCTCGGTCCTTCCAATATAAGCAGGTGCTGCTCCATGCGTGCTTGAACGGGGGGGGGGGGAGGAGATTCTGACCTTTCTTAGGTCCGGCGTGCTGTGCATGAAAAGCATCGTGCGCCATCCAGAGCTATATCGAGTAACGTTCAAAAGGTCACCGTGTTTTCCCCAGTCAATCGAGTGTGGGGTGATGCCTGCTCTGTTACTGCCCTGAACCAGTGGTAGAATCCCACATTTCCATGGCAGGGGCCACTCTCTCCTCTCCATATAATCACCACTCATAGTAACTGATACTTGCTTTAAGAAGAGACCCACGTGCGAACGCAGGCTTAAACCTAAAGACACGTGATCTTCATCAGCCATGGGTCAATCCACTGCTGGATGAAGGCCTCGTCGACCTGTCACCATCCCTCAGTCTTGCGATGTAACAATCCATCCTGTACCCGCACACGACCTGATTGGATCGCTGCAGCTCAGCGGGTGATGTTTTTTCGGGAGCGTTCCCTCTTCAAACGATGCGTGCTGCACAATCCCACTAACTTCTCAAACTAGTCGGTCTCTCAGCATAACCCCATACCCAGCAATGTAGACTCATTCTCAGCAATTCAATGAATACCACTGTTTGAGATGTCTGTACATTGGTAATTCTATGGATGGACTGTTCTCTGCCACGAGGATGTGGACTTTCCACCAAGTGAAGACGTGTGCAACCCCAACGATGGTTTCGGAGGAGGGAAAAACCTTGACCTCAACCTCATGACCTGAGCTAACATTTGTCTCGCCGCGTGTCACGCTCTGTCTGGTTGCAGGGACGGATCTGCAGAAAAGCGAGCAAGGCCAAGAAGGCGTTCACGAGGAAAGAGGCGGAGGCGACGTTCAAGAGCCTGGTGAAAACTCACGAAAAATATGGCTGGGTGACGCCGCCGTCTTCGGAGGGATGAGTTCGACACCCCCCATCTCCCCCCCCCACCCCCCCGGTGCCGTCGCCCTCCCGACCTCCATCCTGAAAGTCCCCACCCTCATGTCTACCCAGTGGTCCTTCTCTTTTTACTCCATGGTTCGGCGGAGGCTCCACGTGTACCAGTTATTGAGCCCATTGCCATTGCCTGGGCCCATTTGTGAAATTGCGAGGAGTGAGGAAATTCTACTGAGGGGGGGGGGGAGCTGTGAGGTGAAAATGTGCAAATCCCCCGCTCCGTTTGATGTCTCGACTGGCCGCCATTCACTTTCGTGCAGATTTTTTTTCGAGGGGTTGTTGCTCGCGCGCATTGCGTTCACTGGTCAGGTGACCCTCGGCATTCCACTGCATCGAAGTGGCTTCCTTGGCGTTCCGTAGCACCTTGTAATGCAATGATCCTCACAGCAAGCTGCACGGCTGGAAGCGCCAATTGAGCCGTTGGAATGGAAGTTACAATGCAAACGTGCCGTTTAAGGAGATCGAAATAGGTATCTACGGAAGTGGATGGAGGTTGTCCATATGCCGCATCAATCTCGTGAGGTTTTTTTTTTGTCGTTGTATTGTTTTGCCTTGCATTTGTCAAGTGGGTTTGGTCTTTCAAAAAGTCCCCAGTGCGTTTTCAAAGCTTGAATTTAAACTGAAAGGAAGTGATGGTTTAAGTCACGTGCATTTTCTTAGCCAATCAGAGCTGTGGAGGTTTGTGTTGTCATGGAAACTGAACTTAAAATAGCAGCAGAGGTCAAGATGCCTCTGATCAGATCCCAGGAAAGTGCAATATTTCCGTGGGGTAAAGCAAAACACAAGCTAGTTAACTCGTTAAAACACTACCATGGCAATTCTCACGCGACGCACATTGTCACTGACCGTTACGTCTATTTCGGCGACTGTGACCCTTGCAGATATCATTCTTTTAAGCGTGTAATTTATTGTGTGACATTTGCCAAGTCAGGCTTGTTTTGGTGGGAGATACGTTGTCCCTCGTGATATGCTCTGACCTACAGAGTGAATTTGCCAGAATATTTATTTTGATCCAATTTGCACGCCACATTTGAGGCAAACGAAAAGCAGGAGTATATTATCGCGATGGCTGTTGTTTTAAGGTTGTAAATAATTTATCTGTACGTTTTCTATAGAGATGTAAGCAACACGGTCTATAATTAATACGAACGTAACATATTGAATTACACGACTATATATAAAGTATTGCGCAACTGCAGAATCCTTAGTAATAAGCTGTAAATTTTTATTGGATCCCAATACCAACACCCAATAGCCTCTATTCAGATGTGCAGAAGACTTGTTATTCGATACAAATCTGCGATACCCAAGCTGGGTGAAATTTTCAGCTGCATATACTGTTACAATATGACGTCAGATGATGATGATGCGTGTCACGGTTGGCTGGAGGTGATGTTGCTATCGTATGCCTCGACAAACGAGAGCCGTTTCATTCAAAGTAGCATTGTAGACATCGTGCGTCGATGCACTCTCAATGCATTATCCTTTCATTAACGAGGGTAAAAGCCCACGGATTCATTACCACTTTTGCAAGAGTTCCTGGTTAATTGTAGTTGCATGTGGGAAGTGACTTTTTGCAATTTAGGTGCAGAAACATATTTAAGTGTGGCTTTGTTTTAGCATCGTCACAGATTAATCGTATACTTTAAATCCACGGGTGCTTTTTAAGCATCCATGTCATAGCAAATGGCTATGTTCATCAATTCCCTGCAAAAAAAACATTCCAGTAATCACCTGGCACCTGTGGTGGGATTCGAACCATCGAGTCTGTGTGAACGCTCGCCACTGAGCGAGCGTTCTGATCATGAGACCATAATCAGCCGGTGTCATGAAACAGAAAATTAGGTCCCTGATCCGCCCCGAATATCCCGACGTGGCTGCCATTTTAACTGAAATGTTCTCGGTTAATGAACGGTTTTATTCAGCAGGGGGCAGCCCTGAAACCCGACACAGCTCGTGTGTGGTGCTGACTCAGTTCCGCCCTTGTCGTCATTGTCTGCCACTCGTTTCAGTGACTCGCTAACGTATTGTCAACTCTAGATCCCAGGCGGTTGTGGTGCGCGCCGGTAATCCAACAGTGTGGAGGCAGCGAGGGTTGGTGGATTGTGAAACTCCCTTCCCGTGGGGATTGAGGAGCCATACCCCGGCTCGCCAGAAGAAGGCAGTACAGCAAGTGGACGATTTGCCATCAGTTTCCATCTGTACGGGGGATGGTATTGCCCCCCCCCCCTTAAGTGCTTGAGTTGTCTCCGGGTTGCTACGGGTTCCTTCCGCTTATATGAAGACTCCTTAATTGTTTGAAAATATCTTAAAATACAAAAAATGTATCGGGACCCTCCTGAAAAACAAAGAGAGTGGCTCTCCTGGATAAAAAAGGAAATAACTTTTGTTATTATACTCACAATGTTAATTTGCGCAGTGGCAAAATCCCATGATGCAGTTGTTCAACGGCAGGGTTTGTGGATCCGTGCAGATTGCACGCGTCATCCTCAAGTGAACCCACGTTTCTGGGTGGTGTGTGTTTCCCCGGGCACTTCCGTTCCCTTTCAAAACACTCGTTCGAAAATATGGGCAAACATGCAAAATGCAGGACACTCTTCAGACTTGGAGCCTTTCCCGGATTAATTGGGGAATAATTATTAACATGACGTTTTCAGTCTGTGAGACTGGTAGATGGCAATATTGTTAATGGCAAAAGGTTACATTTAGTGTTCATATTCTTTGGTTCTTTCGGTAACGGTACGTAGATAGAAAATAAAAATGTACAACAAAAAACCCACGACGTTTCGATCGCAACACAAGCGGTCGTCATCAGGGAAAAGGGGGGGGGTTAGCCTCCAAAGGCAAACTTTATAAAGGTTTACAGATGGGCATAGTCCAAGTGTGTCGGCAGCATGAGCGGAGCAGCTAATGTTAATGTAGGAGAAGACAACGGGGGGGAGAGAGAGAGGGGGTAGAGATAAGGGGAGTTTGCCTTTGGAGGCTAACCCCCCCCCCCCTTTTCCTGATGACGACCGCTTGTGTTGCGATCGAAACGTCGTGGGTTTTATTTTCATTTTCTATCTCCGTGACTTTACCGAAAGAACCGAATAATATGAAGTCCTGCAGTCACGAAAGTTTTAAGTAAAAATGTGCATTTATTTTATTATTTATTATTTGTGTTGTGCGCAGTTACTGCCATGTATACCGATTAAAGCTGCACAGACAGCTGCTTTCCCAGTCGGTTTGGCTTGGATCTCACTACAGACTGTCCGATCGCAGAGACGATATGAAATTCCATGGAAAGGAGTGGTTTAAACAATGGGAATTGTTTTATGATTGCTTCTACGTATCGTTGTGTCTGCGGTGAACTGTGGTATATATGGAAGGATAGAAGATAATGGAGTTTGGCTTTCTGTAACAAATTCCAAAAAACATAATTTGTTCCATGCGTCTTGTCTGAAAAATGTACCGAATTTATATTCAAATATGTATCTGGGGCAAGTGTACCGGGTGTTGCTATGTCACAAGTAAAAACAATTCTTTACGCGCTCTTTGAGGGCACCAACATTTTTGTTTTAAACTCTCCAATTGGTGAAGTTGCCGTGTGTTGTCATATTGCTCACGAGTCCTGTAACACACACACACAGCCCTCCATCGTTCATTACAGGAAAGATCCTCTTATCTGCAGTGACGTGGGGGACAGAGATCATGGATTCGGTTCGCGAAACATTTGCACATTATTGGAATCCGTTACTTTACGCAGGACGGGGAGGTGGGGGAATCGCACAAATAAAAATAGGGGAGCTGAAAATAGGACTTTTTGAGACCCTACTGATATTGCAATTTTAAATAGTTGTCGCGGATAAGAGTTCTAACGTATCATTTTGATTTGAATCTTTCGTGACTGCGGGAACCCATATTCTTTGGTTATTTCCGTAAAGTCACGTAGGTAGAAAAAATAATAGATCACGTTTCGATCGCCACACAAGCAATCGTCCCACCTGAAGACGATTTCTTGTGCGGGCGATCGAAACGTCGTGATCTATTTATTTTTTCTACCGTATCGTTGTATTTTTAATTCAAGGCTGCTCCCTGTAAAATGAGTTGTGCAACAGTGCTAATCTCTGTTGCAGCGTCGAGGCGTGCTGTAAATTCCACATTTCCACAGTTGGACTCAGACCTCGTATTTCATTCCAAACATAGTTGTGTTGCCTGCACATGTGCCAACAATTACAACCCAATTGTGTTCTTGGTAATTTAATGAAGCAAAAAAAACCGTTCATCTGGAACCCCTCCAGACAGTAGAACATTGTGTTTCGTCAGGGAACAGCCCTGGAAGATGACGCCACAACTGCCGTCGCTTACATAGGCTTCACAAACCCAACACGAGACGATAGTACTCCTTTAAATTATTGGGGAAAAAAGTGGTTCACCACCTAGCGGTCATGTAATATATTTGTGAAATGTAAAGCAATCTTGCTGGGCTGGGGCAAATAAAGTAGTAAAGTGAGAAACCTAAATTATTTTAAATGGATTACTACTGCAGTTGTTGGTGACCAGGCCGAGACCATCTGACTCGCTATACTGGAGGACCTGGTTTAATGACGACTGCCCGAATATTCCATCCAGAGTCTTAGTGGTGCTGGCTCACTGCTCAGACGCAGCCATTGGGAATGCCATACACCACCTGGCCACCCTTAGTCAACTATCCCACTTGGTTGTCTTGAAATATTGGTAATTTTTTTAAAACAAACTTTATCTTAATGATATGAAGTAGATCTTTGTTTGTTAATTCTCTGTCCCGCGACCTACAGCAGAACAACCCATCACATAGTGCAGTCCGTGTCATGATATACATTATGCCTTGTTGAAGACGAAGTTGAATTAAACTGGAGCCGTGTATATGCTGCACATTTGTGCAATGATTAGATATCACAACACTTCAGAATCTTGTTTTGAAATGTGGATTCAAACCCAGTTTCTCAGAATTCCTGGCTCAGAATCTGGCCCATAAACCGTCCTGGCTTATGAATAGTCCCCATAAGCAATTAATACGGAAATATCTAAACAAATATAGTTATGCTAGTTATAAAAAAAATAACTCTACTAAGCGAATCTTATCTATCCAACAACTTGACACATTGAAGGCACTTACTGCTGTCGGATAAAATACAAAGTGCCATTTGTATGGAGCTTAGTGGCTAGGTATTATTTCATTTTAATTGTCATTAAGTTGCATTGTAACTAGTAAGTGTTATCTGTACGTGTAAGTTGCCTGCCTAATGTGTGACGCCAAGAAATGTAAAAAAAAAATGATAAAAAAACGATTTAAAAAAATAATATATTTAAAAAAAGTTACAAAAAATTGGCCGGATCGCTGCCACGTTTTTGTCCACACCACAGTCGTTTTTGCTGAAAGACATTTAAAGAGGCAGCCTATACATATATATGTATATTATGGACACATTGCTTTGATGCTGTGATGGTGGCGAACGCGTCTCCCCCTGCGACCGTAGTGCTTCGAGTCGTCCTGTCTTTGTGTCGTGTCTCCCTCTTGGCTGCATCCATGGATTTACATGCTGCATATCGAACTTGGGAACGCACGTGCGCGTGTGTGTGCCCGCATCGTGTGTTATTTCATTGCCACAGAGGATGTTTTAAATAAAGGTCTTTTATCACGAGCAGAGCCTGTTTGGAGTATTGCTTATTCTTGCATTACATTTTGACTTGACTTTCGTGACTGCAGGAACTCATATTCTTTGGTTCTTTCGGTAAAGTCACGAAGATAGAAAAAAAGAAATAAAGTGAATAAAAAATTAAAAATACTGTAGCCTGGTTCTTAATCGGAGTGAGTGTACTGGCAGTCTATAATGTAGACTAGCCTGAAAAATAAGAAAAAAAAATCCCACTTCCTGATAACGACCGCTTGTGTTGCGATTGAAACCTCTTGGCTTTTTGTTAATTTTATTATTTTATTATTTTTAAGGCTACAGTCTACATTATAGACTGCCAGTACACTCACAAAACGCAATAACCAGGCTACAGTCGACATAGTCTGCCAGTACACTCATTCCGATTAAGAACCAGGCTACAGTATTTTAAAAGTTATTTATATTTTTCTATTTACGTGACTTTACCGAAATAACCAAAGACAATTCTTGCATTGTTTAATCTGGGAATGCAGGCATGTTCAAAGCCAGTCGAGTGGGTGGTTTGTACGTTTAATTTCAGTCTAATAATTGGAAAGAGCAACTGACCCTGCATGCACACGGGCAAGACACACAGCAGCAGGCAAGGAACCAAGCCTGCTGCTATGCCCCTTTATTGAACAGAGGGGAAAAAGACATGCATGAGCATTCTTGATTTGAAGCTTTCGTGACTGCAGAAATCCATACTCTTTGGTTCTATCGGTAAAGCCATGTAGGTATAAACTAAAATAAATCACGACGTTTCGGGCGCAACACAAGCGCCCGTCATCAGGTGGCAAAGCATGGTCTGCTGCTGATGCAGACTGTTTTAAAAGGTTTGAAATGGGTGTAGCCCAAGGGTCATAAAGAAGTGGCCGGGGCTAGTGATGTTAATGTGAGAAATTAGTAAGATAGGAGAGCGGTCTCCTCGACGAGGGCACGGAAGTGGCTATGTTAATGAGAGATTAGCATGATTTTAATGTGAGAAATTAGCATGTAACTCTAAGCTAGGAAAGCGGCCTCCTCGACTTCTTTATGACCCTTGGGCTACACCCATTTCAAACCTTTTAAAACGGTCTGCCTCAGCAGCAGACCATGCTTTCCCACCTGATGACGGACGCTTGTGTTGCGCCCGAAACGTGGTGATTTATTTTATACCTACGTGACTTTACCGAAAGAACCAAACAGTATGCATGAGCATCCCTATTAATTCCAAGCAGCTCAATTGCTTCACAGCTGGCTTTATAGAGCCAGACACTTGCGTAATGATCCATGCGGAGCCCGGCGCAAATTGGTGTCGCATGCGGTAGAAAAACTCACGTCGTTCCGACGATGCATGTGTGGTCATCACGTAATTCAACGTTGCGTCTCCGCCAACAAAAATTGGAGCTACAAAAGTTGCGGCAGCCTCCGGTGGCACCGACAATTGAATTAAAGACGTTCAACATTCGGTTCAGTTCATTTATGAGGTATAGCCCTGTGAGCCATTCCGCATACATCATTCACTACATTCATCTCACGTCTTCACTGACGGCGAACATACGGGCTAATTATTCCCATGACGAGCACATGCCTCTTGCGAAACTACTTTATTTAGTCTGAAACATTAAATACAATGTCGTTTATATATTTTAATATGGACGTAGTTTCCCCCCCCCCCCCGCCCATATTTAATCTTTCTCTATGACCTGCCCGCACCAAACTATGTGAGGTTATACCTCGCTAAAGATACACGCGCATCGCCACAAAACAAATAATGCTGTCATTACAAGTTTACAACAACAGTAGCCACAGCAATGCGGACGGAACAGGTCCGCGGGTGTCTCGAGCTGTCTCAGGACTGCTCAGATTAATGTTGATGGTGACCTAAGTCGAACAAAAGTGACCTAAGTCGAACAAAGGGGACCACGGCGCAGTTCTTCAAGAACTGCTGGTGATGGGTGCCAGGGTGGCGAGATATTAACTATCTCAAACTTGTATTTAAGGGCTTGCCTCTTGGATTTTTTCCTCACTTAATATAGTAAATTCAGCTGTGACGGTCCCACCTGATGACGGAGACTTGTGTTGCCTCCGAAACGTCGTGATTTATTATTTTATTTCTATTATTATTTCTATTATTTTGTTATTTTTTTATTTTTACCTACGTGACTTTACCGAAAAAAACTATATTTTGTTATTTTTTATTTTTACCTACGTGACTTTACCGAAAAAACCTAAGAGTATGAATCCTTGCAGTCACGAAAGCTTCAAATCTAGAATGAAAGAACCATCTCGCCTGGTGTACAGGAGGTCGTGGGTTCGAACCCGACTGACGCCTGTTTATTTGGAGTTTGCATGATCTCCCGGTGGTCGCGTGGATTTTTTTCTCCGGGTCCTCCAGTTTTCCCCTCCACATTTTGAAATCAACATGCGTTGATCTCCCGGTGGTCGCGTGGATTTTTTTCTCCGGGTCCTCCAGTTTTCCCCTCCACATTTTGAAATCAACATGCGTTGAGAGTAATCTAGAATGGAAGCTTTCGTGATTACAGGAATGACTGTACTTATTGCTTCTTTCGGTAAAGTCACGTATGTGAAAAGAAAATGAAATTCACGACGTTTCGAACGCAACACAAGCGCTCGTCATCAGGCGAAAATGGGGCAAAACACAGCGAGGGAACACACACAAAGGGACATGGCACACAGCACACCGAGAACGGCAAACTGCACAGAGGCAAATACAGCAAGAAGATGGGAAACATAATGCGATGCAAACCAGTCGGTCAACAACACAGTTAGACACTAAACATGGTTGACCACGTACAGTATTTCAAAACACTGCGTTGAGAGTATTTGGCTGATATAAATGTCCACGTGATACGTCTCTTCGCTGAGCTGTCATTTGTGGACAGGTGGCTTCTAAAAAAGAGCGATTTCGCTCAGTGCGCCTGACCTGGTAAAATAAAAAAAATAGTTTAGTGTTTTGCTTTGCACGTAGAGGGCTGTGACTTTTTTTAACACGTCATTGTTCTTCTGTGAAATGCAGTTGAAGGTCGCTGTTGTGAAATTGAAACGTTAGCCAAGGCGACGCGGGTGGTGGGCGTCATCTGATTACACTCTGTAACAATTTGTGTTGTTCCGGGGTAGTAAGTGTTGTTTGCTCATTGCTTATGCCTCATTGTTGTATTACTTTAGTATATAAATACATGTTAGTTTTGATTCATGTGTAGTTTTTTTCTGACTTTATATGAACAAAAAGACACAAATTCGCCAGTTTTCTCATTGAAAATAGGTACATTTCAAAATATCACTGTGCTGGTCACAAAAGCAAAGTTTGTGAGGAATAATAGCCATTTTCTTTACTTTTCAGGCATAGGGGCCGTCCATAAATGACGTCACGCGATTTTGGACGATTTTTGACCCCTCCCCCACTTGTCACACGGCATCACAAAAAGTCAGACCCCCCTCAAATATGACGTCACAAAGCTCTGCCCCCCCCCCAAAACCCTATTTCCATTTTGAAATAAAACATGCTTCAAATCGCTTTAAACTATTGTCATTGTAGTGCGTATTTAATGTGGCGCTGCACTCTGATGTTGTAGGAGAAAACATTTATTAAAAAGTCTATTTAATTAAGTAGAACGTGTTGTCTATATTTATTTAAAGTTGCGCATTTTGATGTGACGTCACATTTCTCAACCCCCCCCCCCCTCTCGTCACACATAGTCACAAATGTCTGACCACCCCCCCTAGGTGCGTGACGTCATTTATGGACGGCCCCATAAGCAATTACAAAACAAAAATTGTGTGACATCGTGTTATCGCAGCAGCAAGCCACGTCACTTCCATTCCCGTAACCCGCACCATCTTCACTTCAAACGTAATCGCCATGACGTCGTCGCCAAGTGCCTCACCTGACAGGTGTGCATTGTGTCACGCACCGTCACGGGTGCCACGGTGGCTATGAGATGTTAACTACCTCGCCTGGTATACAGGAGGTTCGTGGGTTCGATCCCGACCCTGACACCTCCTGTATATTTGGAGTTGTCGTCTCTCTCTTCCCGTGGTCACGTGGATTTTTCTCCTCGTGCTCTGTTCTTTTTTTTCTCCTCCACACTTAGACACATGCGTTGAGAATGTTTGGCTGCTGTACATTTCCACATGGTAAGCCACTTCGTTGAGCAATCATTCGTGGCCAGGTCGCATCTGAAAAATAGCTAATAGCTCAGTGGGCCTTACCTGGTAAAATAAAAAATAAAGTTTACAATTGTAAATAGGTCAAGCCCCACTCTTATCGTGTTTTTTGTACCGTTTGTTGCTGTAACCTTCTAACCCGCCTCCAGTAGACGACTGTGAAAAATATTTTTATACTTCACGGATTCCTCCAGTATACATAAATATTCCGATTCTGACAGAGCGTGCCTCGACGATGACGCAAGAATTTGGCTCCAGAGAGATGTGGCACGAACTTGAGCATATTGGCACAAAGTGGAAAGAAACGACGAAATGTGCAGTGGACACCGACGCGCCACCTGCCCATGGATCGTGAGGATGATTTTTGACCCCCCCCCCCCCCTTCGTCACACGGCGTCACAAAAAGTCAGACCCCCCCTCAAATATGACGTCATAAAGCTCTGCCCCCCCCCCCAAATAAAACATGCTTCAAATCGCTTTAAACTATCGTCATTGTAGTGCGTGTTTAATGTGGCGCTGCACTGTGCTGTTGTAGGAGAAAACATTTATCAAAAAGTCTATTTAATTAAGTAAAACGTGTTGTCTATATTTATTCAAAGTTGCGCATTTTGATGGAACGTCACATTTCTCAAACCCCCCCCCCCCTCGTCACACATCGTCACAAATGTCTGACCCACCCCCCCTAGGTGTGTGACGTCATTTATGGACGGCCCCTTATTACCTGTCACGTGACTCATCCACCTCGTCCATAATAATTATGTTTTTTTGGGGGGGGGAGGGTGTTAGATCGCGTAAATACAAATGTGTCGTTAAACTCGCCACCACCCGCCCGTACGCATCCAATCCACCTCGCTTCAGTTAGGGGCCGTCCATAAATGACGTCACACACCTGGGGGGGGGGTCAGACATTTGTGACGATGTGTGACGAGGGGGGGAGGAGGGGTTTGAGAAATGTGACGTCACATCAAAATGCGCAACTTTAAATAAATATAAACAACACGTTCTAATTAATTAAATAAACGTTTTAATACATTTTTATCCTACAACATCAGAGTGCAGCGCCACATTAAATACGCACTACAATGGCAATAGTTTAAAGTTATTTGAAGCATGTTTTAAAAATAAAAATTGGGGGGGGGGGGGGGGCAGAGCTTTGTGACGTCATATTTGAGGGGGGTTCTGACTTTTTGTGACGTCGTGTGACGAAGGGGGGGGGGGGTCAAAAATCTTCCAAAATCGCGTGACGTCATTTATGGACGGCCCCTTAGCAGCCCTGTCACGCAGCCTCTTTCAAATTGTTCCGTCCATCAAGTGACGTCACACCAGATGTCCCCGCACCGTTCAGTGACGCACGCGCAGGGGAGGGGGGAGGGCACAGCACGTGACCGCGTGACGTCACCACGAAGCTCGCGTCTCCGACAAAGTCAAACCGATCACGAGGCCTCCTTTGCCAGTACCAAAATATACCAATAGGGTTTTCCCCCTTTTTCTGGCAACAAAACTGACACGTTTTGCAAGGAATCATGTTCACATTAACCACAATACTTGCAGTCAAATGCAAACAAAAAACAATACTCTGATCATTTATGCATTGTCCTTGAAACTGATTGGTCCACACCAGAGACAGCTTTTCTTAGAGCCTCGTCTCATATTGGTGTTCGACCAGATGACGCCAAAAGGCGCACAGTTCAAAGACAATGCACTATCAGAGTAATGAGAGCTCGGGGTAACCATCTACATTATAAGGCCTCCTTTGCCAGTACCAAAATATACTAATAGAGTCAAACCCGCGCGTGATGGCGTCATAGCGGTTAAAGCCGTCAAACGACGTCGCAGCGTTTGAAGGGCGCGTGCGTCGTCAATGGATGACGTAGGCGCAACGTTCTCTGCCCGATTGTGACGTCACGCAGACATGAAGGCCCCCCTCCTCCCCCATGCTCAATCCACTGCTGGATGATGTTACTCATAAAGCTGTCACCCACCTGTCTCTTGCCTCTAGATTTGAAGCTTTCGTGACTGCAATGATTCATACTCTTGGGTTTTTTTCGGTAAAGTCACGTAGGTAAAAAAGAATAAGTTAGTTATTTTCGTTTATTATCTTTTTTTTATAATTTAGTTATTTTCATTTATTATTATTTTATTTTATTATTTTTTACCTACGTGACTTTACCGAAAAAACCTAAGAACATATGTCTCTTGCCTCTTCTCTCGCACTTGCTCCCCCCCCCCCCCCCTCTGGAATGCCCTCCCACCGTCTCTTTTACCCGAGGCATTCGGGGCCATCCATTGAGTAGGTACGCACAAATCTGTCAATAATATTAACGTGTTTAAGCAAACAGACACCGTCGACTACATTAAATAATTAAGTTGTGTACCTTGGCAACTTATGTTGCTGAGCTGCGTGATAGCTGCAGTCAGGGGCACGGTGGCACACGAGTGACACCTCTCCCACAGTCCCACTTCTCCCGGCAGGACTTGTTGTCTCACAGCTGAAGACACTCAACTGTGGCTCATTTGAAGGCCGATGTAGACAAATTGTTATCAAGGCTTCACCCCCCCCCGTTCCCTATGCGTAAATTGTCAGGAGACCCCCCTACGCAAGCGTACGCATTTGGGTTAACCCCCCCCTCCACGCGTACGTACTAAATGGATGGCCCCATATTAAAATAACCAAGGTTCTTATATATATTTTTTTGCATTATTGATAACAACCAGCTTACTTATTCGATGTAAACACATTCCTGCGGAGGGAGCTGGTAGGAACGTTAGGTTGCTCGGTCAATGGCCAGGGTCAACGGCCAGGGCGTGGTGTATTCCGCAAATATGCCCGACTGTGAGGGCGGTCACAAGCCGGCGTGAGTAGGTTAAACGTTGAGTTTTATAAGGGCACCACGGGGTGACCAGCCCCTCCCCACCCAGCCCCACCCCTCCCACCCCCCACCCAGCCCCACCCCTCCCACCCCCCACCTCCTCACCCAGCCCCTCCCCACCCTCCCTGCACGACGGACACAATAATCCCCTGTGGGCTGGTGTAACCAGGAGGTTCCTACCAGTACAAATGCCCATATACGAGTTTGTGGCTCGCGTGGCACGCGTTGTGGGTTGACGCTGGACATCGCTGAGGGGACGGGCCAAATTCAACTGAAGATTTGTGTACAAAAAAATCTTCATAGCTCATCGGATTCCTCCAGTCTAAATAAACAATTATGATGATTGACATTCGCTTCGCCCTTCCATGGATCTTCGGTTTAAGATTCGTGGCACAGGGTCACATTTACCACTGTAATTCGCCACATCGACTAATTGGGGAGCTGCTAATGAAAACCTTGGAATCCCAACTTCGGTGTTGTCGCAAACTTGTGCCGCTTTGAGTGTTCAGTTTGTCCTTCCCCCTCAACTCCGCACCTCTGAATAGCAGCACGGTTGGCTACGTACGGAGCGAAAACATATCAACGTACAGTGACATACATACGCGTGACATTCCAGTTGCTTTGTGTTTATATTTACGAGATCTAACCCAACAAAAATAAAATATAATCCCTTCATTATGGACATTACGCAGTCTTCTCTGTTCAGTCATTCGAACATTCCCTGGCCTTCATTACCATTTGACAACAGAATCTCAGCTTGCCCGTTCTTGCCATCGATTATCACGTCGTTGTTTATCCAAACAACAACTTTGGACAACATTCTCCCTTGACCCCCTACCCCCACCAGGTCTCCCTGACGTCACCCACAACAGCCGGCTCGCTCGTGCGTCTGACGTCACCACGCCGGGTTTCTGACGAGCCGACGTCACCACGCACGCCCCCGTGCGTATTACATCACGCGAAACGTTTCTGATAAATGACGTCGCCACGCACACGCGAGCGTCATGACGTCATCGCGTCACACCCGCGAGCGTCATGGCGTCACCGCGCCGACGAACGTTAACGAGCAACGCACGAACGGCCCGCGTGCGTGATTACGACACCACGCAGGTCACCGCTATAAAACGTCATCACGCTGGCCGCCTACGTCACCGCGCCGCTAGAGGGCCGTCGATGCTGTCGTCCTCCTCCTCCCACCCGCGCCATCATCAGCAGCAGCAGCACCACCACCGAGCACCGCGACGCGCCTCGGAGGAGCCGCAACAGCAGCAGGGGCACGGGGCAAAGCGGCGCCCGCTCGCCGTGACTACCGCCAACCCCGCGGCGCCCGCTCGCCTCGTCCGATCTGCGGCGCAAAGGCGCGGGCCGAGCCACGACGGTTCGTGCCGAGTCCGAGTTGTCGTCCCCCCGCTCCCGCTCCGCTCTCTCCTCTCCCCGCCCGACCTCCCCGTCATCCTCATCATGGACCCGCGCATCTCGTGGATTCAGCCGGAGCAGCTGGGCCCCGCCAGCACCCTGTGGATGCACGTGTGGGAGAGCACGCAGGGCGGCCCAGCGGCCACGGGCCCCCCGCACTCCCCGGCCTCGCCTGGAGCCGCTTCGGCGGCAGGTGTTGGAGGAGGCCTCGGGCTAGCGGCTGTGGACGTGACCGCCGCGACTCTCTCGTTGCCTCCCGCTCCCTCTGCCACACCACCGCCGCCGCTGCTGCTGCTGCCTCCCGCCCGTAACGGCTTCGCCCCGGGCGGCGAGGCGGGACCGGGAGGCCCCGCGACCGTGGCCACCGCCGCCTTTGGTTCGGGGTCGTCTCAGGGCAGTGGCGGCGAGTGCCGTGGAGGTGGTGGTGGAGGAGGAGGTGGTGGAGGTGCCTGGGGATGCGCTGCGGCGGCCGCTGCTGCCGGGGCCGCGCGGGAGAACCGTGCGAGCACCTACGGCATGAACGCGCGCATCCTGGCGGGCGGCGGCTACTGCACCCCGTGGAAGCGGAGGGACTACAGCGAAGGCGTTGGCGGGTGCGTCTGCCTGCTGTTGTTGCTGTTGTTTTTGTGTGTCCAACGGTGTGCACCTAGCCTGGCACGAGCGCTGTGTGGCGGCGGCGTCGTGTCTCTCTCTTGTCCGTTGTCTGTCGGTTAACATTCAAGCACATGGATGGGGCTGTCCCGTGACCTGACATTTGAGCTTTTCCACAAGTCTGCGTGGCTTCGAAAGTACACCTAGCCTGGCACAAGCGCCGTGGCAATGTCTTGTACCCGTCGGTTGTCTGTCGGTTAACCTTTAACAAGCAACATCGATGGGTCTGTCCCGTGACCTGCCATTGAAATTGCCACCGTTGGCGTTGTTTCAAAAGTGCATCTAGCCTGGCACACGCGCTGTGGTGATAGCCACCGTTCCGTTGTTGGTGAATGTTTGCTGACGCGTGCGTTTGTGTTTTTGTCGTGTGTGTGTGTGGTGTCTGTGTGGTTATGACAGATCTAGAATTATTGTACATGCCGTGATGTGTGTTGGATGTGGCGTTTTGTTTGTGTGTGTGTGTTTTTCGAGGATTGCAGAGTGCTATTCACCAATTTTATGAGCAGTATCATTTGCAGTCGAACTCGCCACTGATGCGGTTTGAGCACCCACCCACATGAATTCTGTCACTATCAATCACTGCCATCACCACTAACGCTTATCTAATGCCAATTTCACTGCGATCTACCACTACCGTTAGGCACCAACCAATACCACCGCAAATCATTCCCAAGTCTCCCTTACAATCGATATCAACTACTTCCACCACAAAGAATTACCCGCGACTAACTGCTGCTGCCGGAACTACCAACCCCGAGCATTAGTCCCCTTGTCCTAATTACCACCACCGTCAATTTCGACCACATTCGTGCATTGCTACACTACTTCATAAGAAACAATTACTACTACCCAAGAATTCGAAACCCGATTAAATTAGCTCCCAGGGCAATTCTAAATAAACTGTTCTGTTTGGAACTCCCACTTTAACCAACCACTGCTCTTTGAAACCACCCACTAACTACTTAAACAAATGAATTTTTCATTCCATCTCAATAACCATCACCAGCGAGTCTCGGGTAATCTTCAGCCAGGGTTCATTCGTCTAGTGACTGTTGCCATCAACCACCGTCTAACACCACCTAAAGCTGTCAGTGTGACTTGCCTATTACCAATTCCAAAACCACTGGCACTGCTACCCCTCCATTACAACTCGTAAATCCACCGCTACTAACCCAATACCAACAAAATATAATCCACTCGGAACCACCCACCGCTGAAACTTCCAAATACTAAAATTGGAATTTATAATGCCCAGGTCCCCTCCACATTCTGTCAACTACTGCAGTTTACAGTATTACTATAAATGATGCTGTCACAACCACCACTACCATCAACCACAACTACAGTAATATGAACCATCCTCAACCACTTCTGCTAACCAACGACTTCTTAAAAGAATGATCATCACGAACAACAACAGGTTGATTTTGAAAGTGAAACTCCGTCTGTTTTATCGGTCATTGAAATGAGAATAATGTCTCTTTTCAATCTTCAGGAAATATGTTTTGAAGATGCCCAGTTGGCTGAAGCATTTATCTTTTTGTTTCAAAGTAAAATGGCTTATTATTTTTAAAGTGACCGGTTTTAGATGAGTTTATTTGAGCTGTGAACGTTACATAATCAGACAACTGCTACTACCTATTGGCCACAACCACTAGGAACTACCAATGCCATTTACTAATACCACTGCAAACTACCATTCCTCCAGTCACTCGCAATCACCCATAACCACCAGCCCCCTCTACCACCAATACCACCGTGACATATCCTCCAGCATTACCACAATCTACTAACACAACCATGAAAGCTATACTGCTGTCACTGCCTTCAATCGCTGTCACTTGCATTGTCCACCAGGTACCACAACACTGCCACCAATCCAATGTTAATTGCCAAAAACTTCCGCGACTACATTATTTACCACCGTTTAAATGCTGTTTTCGACCATAAAACACGAGCAGCACCAAGTAACAACACTCATCGCTGCCTTGCCAGGAAAGCCTCGCCAAGTCCTCTCGACACTTTTTCAGGAGGCTCCTTCCCAAGTTTGTGTGATCCCAGCTTAGTCATTTGTAAATAATAATTCTTCAGCATTGAAATTTTTGGCCAGTACCAGTAAAGTGTTTTTTTTTACGTAGACTTCCATTGTCAATGTTAATGTATTGTTTGTGCTAAATCGCTTTCATTACAAATATGATGTTCACAAGCAAACATTTAACATACGAAATTCCTCCGTTTGGTTAAATAGAACACTGTAAGTATTTATTTTACCGCTATTTAAAAGGTACGTTCGGTTGATTTCCACTTCAGTTGCTGGTTACATAATACCTCTTGGGGATTGTTTGCCTTAGTCGTGTAACTCATGCCAGTTTCATTGGAATATAAAACTTGAGTCGTTTATGCAACTTGGTGGCACATGTATTTTATACAATTGGCCATTGTGTTCCAAAGACTGATTTTAAATGTTCCTGATACAAAATGTTGCAAGATGTTTTTTTATTGAAGTTAGGATTCCTCTTTCCAGGGAGGAAAATGTATTTGTTTCTAACCGTATACCTCGAGTCTTTTAATTGGAAAGCACAAATGCAATGGCTTTTAGAAGCCGTTATCCAGTTCGGTTCTTTATAAAAAGGTTGATGGTCCATGACCCAAGAGCAGATATTGGACTTGTCCGGTACCATTTTGAGATAGCATAATTCGAGTGGTTCCAATTTCTCTTTTGCCAACAACAATGAATTACGTGAACCATTTAAATTAATGGCGTTATCGAATACTTTACTATTATTGGCCATGTAAATTGGTACTTTTAAAGTTTTGTTGCCTTCGTGTGTTACCAATTTCTGTTCTTGCCCATGGACTATTGAGAGTTCATTAAACCATATCCCTATTTTTACAAATGATCCTCAAAATAATTGGGAAGCAAAGGAAAAGGTATTAACTTAGTTTTAATTTAGAATTTTCGGCATATTATTCTTGTAGGTCTGTAATGAGGTTTCCATCCTTATTCCAGTTTGGGACTTTTTATCCACCGTTGTCTCTGTGGGGTTTCACCTGTCACGAGTGAATGAGTGCGTGTGAGCCTGTTTTTAACGGTGCCCTTTTTTTGCGTGAAGTCTGGAGAAAAGTGCCCCTAGAGTGAAGATGGAAATGATGCCCTTGGTATTTTTTAAATGTTTTATGTAAATATATTTTTTGAAGGTCTAAGCCAGGGCACTGGTTAATGTGCATGGGAGATTTAACCAGCCACAGAATCCAGTTATTCGGTTTTATGCCTCCTGAATTGTCCTGAAACCCATAGTACACATGCCCCAGACTACAAGTGGAATGCTGAGCAAAGTGTTTGAGCGGTGCCAAGCCAGTCTAGATTTAGCACTCACTAGTCCGAAGGCAACATTTGGCTTCCCTTGAAATTCGCTGCATTGGCATATTTTTGGGTCGCGATTCGATCCAAGAATTGATTTTTTTGTTGTTGCAATCATGGTACGCAGGATTCATGATAATTAAATATGTAATCAATTCCCTTATTTACCCAGGAAAGCCTCGCTGAGAACTGGAGTAAGATCCATGCATAAAGAGGGGTGACTTGAAGTTCCACATGAATAGATTCAATTTGTTCCTGGATTCTATCTATTGATCACGCTACCACAACATTTGATATTCCCGTGTAGTCCCCCATTCAGGTGCTATAATCCTGCTTTTCCTTTCTTAGAGTCTGAACTCTGACATGGGGCACATGATGATTTGGTCTTTAGAACTGCTTTTTTTATATTTAGTTTGTTTCCTTTCCCCCGCACCCCCGATTTTAGTGTGGTTGGCTACGTATGGTGCGAAAGAAGTTCAGTATACACCTCAGATTTTCATCATAGATTGATATCAACCTTTTACAACAAATGTACATGTAACAGCCCTTTGTCAATCCACTGCAGCAGCGGGAATTATTTGACCATATTTTACGATGCTGGTCGGTGCATTAATTGCAGTTTTTGCTAATTATATGTGAATGTTACGCTTGGGCTATTGAAGCAGGTAAAAGTACAAACAGAAGAGGTGCATACAAAAAGACTAAATGATAAAAATTAAGGGGAAAAAATGTTGATCCTTGAATCAAATCGCAACTTGAATCGTGTAATTTCAAGGAATCGACCGTGAGGTTGAATAGTTAAAACCGTGCAGCACTTTCACAGTAGGAATACTACAATTGCACATTATTCAGTCATTGTGTTGCATTGAAACCTGTAGTACCAATGTAGAAAGGTTATAATTTACTCGGTATAATAGGTTGGGCAGGTCACACTCTAATGCCTGCAGTTTTAATCGAAATTTTCAATCATATGTCCAGTCGTTACGACACAATGTTGATCGGTCTCAGGGTATCAAATAATCTCGACCAATGTAATTATATTTCACCTGGCTGATAAGGTGTCTGAGGGAGTGGTGGGGGGGGGGTAGGAGGCTTTTCTACAAGGGACGAGGGGAAACTCTGCAGCGGTCTCTGTGTCATGGGGGGGGGGGAGGTGCTTCAAGCATTGTTGACTTGCTAAAACTCACGGCGTGGTAGCATCAAATCGCTTCCGTCGTAAAATGTTTCAAAATATTGGCAGATATTGACCTCGGTGTTAATGTGTCGTCAAGCGTTAAATTAAATCACGAGTCTAAGTTACCATGACACAAAAATGCCATTGCAATCACATTCTACGTGTAAACGTGATGGCTGGCAAGCCAGAATGATTCTGCGTCAAATCATCGTGGCCGTTTACCTGGGCCCCCACTGATATTGGCTGAAGAGGTGTCGTTTGAAAGCTTTTGAAAAGGGGCTTTCAAGTTAAATGCGGCGTGTTTGGGCCTCTTTGATGACGAGAGCTGATGGTCACCTCGCGTAACCTACGACCCGTGAGATTAAATGCGCATCCATGCGTGGATTTGACACCGAATAACCCCTTTTGGGAATGAGCTACTGCAACGAACGAGGCGCCACTGGCACATTGTCGGATTTGATGTGAAACTAAAAGTAAAATCGCGCCTGCTTTGCACTGGCAAGCAGCGCTCCTCCTTGAGCCAGTGTTCGAGATTCCAGGTTCCACATCAATGACTCTGTTTGACTTCCCACCCTGTGTGGAAAATTATTTTCATCAACACCAGAGGTATGCCAGGCCACATTGACCCGTGATGGGGCTTTGAACTTGCAACTATACATGTGCTTTATATTTGGCATGTCATATTTAACCCCTCCCACCAGCCCCCCACAGTAATTCGATGATCTTTTGTGATTTGGCATCGTGTTTAAATTCAAGAATCCTATTAATTTGTTATTACGATGCCTTGAGATTTTCTAGTGGCTTCATAATTTGGCAACCGATATCAAACACAGTACAGCCTTTGCGTGATGTTGTATGCTTTGTATTACATGTCTTAAACAAGTCCAAAAAGTAAATTCTATTGGTCTTCTTGATTGGTTAGGCATGCTATCAGTGAGCACCTGTTTAGAGCAGCACCGCTAATGAGGGATGATGAGGCCAGCACCACACCTGGCTGAGTTTATATCTCTCAAATTTTGAAATTTACTGGTTCTGCAATGTGCTTGTATGCAGCCGAGTTGAACTAGCGGATTGCCAAGGGGGCTTCGGACACCACTCGTGTTGGCTATTGCCACCAATCAAACTCGCTTTGCCAGTATTGTATGCGCATTGAGAGTGACTAGATCACCATTCCTTGCTGTGGTACTTGTGCCAGAGGTAGGTTTTCTGGGATTAGATCACAGGGAAGACAAAGGTGTTGATATAATGGACTAGGATGGACCGGCATATGACGTTCCAATGCACACTGTGTATATCGGCTATTTCTATCAAAGACAAAGATCCCCCGTATAGCCTCAACAGACTTTTGGGGCAGTTGCAGTTAGCAAGCACCTATGTGCCCAGCACCATGCCTGGTGACTTTTGCCTCCCTTGTGGCAATGTTTACACACTGCACAGGGTACTCATTTGAGGCTAAATCGACCTAGGGGAGGCCCAGGACCAGTTCAGATGATTGTCACCCGCGTTGGCTTTTAGCGGGAATTGAGCGCAGCGCGTGAACTGCGACACCACCGCTCGCTAACAGCACTTGCCCTAGGAGTCTGTTTAAGGCTATATGGGGGATCTCTGTCCGCTATCAAAGACAAACGTCCCCCGTATAGCCTTAACAGACTGTAGGGGCAAGTACTGTTAGCGAGCACCTATGAAGGCCGGAACGGTACACGAGGAGGTGTGTGGCCAGCACCACGCCCAACCGCCTTTGTCTCCCTAGTGGCAATGTTTACACACCGCACCAGGTACTCATTTGAGGCTGAGTCGACCTAGGCATATACACACACATGCACACACCACCACAAACGGTGCGGGGCGAGTGATTTAAGTGACTGTGGGCCGCCTCTTGTGTTTGCGCAGCCTTCACGAGGAGGTGCTGGATTTCTACGCGTACATGTCCCCAGGCGAGGCAGAGGAGCGAATGCGCCGCGAGGTCGTGCACAGGATAGAGACCGTCGTCAAGGAGCTATGGCCGACCGCAGAGGTGCGACAAACTTGCACACACACGCGCGCGCGCACAACATGTGCCATAAAGTGACTTAAAACTTTCGTGACTGCAGGAATTCATATTCTTTTGTTATTTTGGTAAAGTCACGTAGAAAAAAAAAGAGGTGAATACAAAAAATATTTTTTTATTCACTTTATTTTTTCTTATTTTTTTATCTACGTGAATTTATCAAAAGAACCATAGAACATGTGCCTTAAGTATTTTACCCGGTGAAGCCTCGCCGAGTCCCCAAGGGCTCTTTTCAACTGGGGTCCCTGTATGATGGGCCCCACTTTCTCCAATTTTGTCTTTTTAAGGAGGACGACGGTCGCGTCGCTCGGTCGAAGTGCTCGTTGCGTCTCTTGAATGAAGTGTGACGACAACCGCGGGGTGTCATAGCGGTGATATCGCTCGCATTTCTAATGACACACTTGGCTAACTTGAATAGATTTTCTAATTTCAACATAAAAATTGTATATCTGTAATAGAGGTTTTGTTTAGATCGCGTAAATATAAATGTGTCGTTAAAACTGCCACCACCTGACACCGCTAATTCGTAAGGTTTGTCACGTAAACGAAACATACAATGAGAATAGGTTTTCCCCTTTTTTCTGGCAACAAAACAGATGTTAAGATGTTAAAACACCAAACTGAAACCTTTTACAAGGAATCATGTCTGCATTAACCACAATACTTGTGGTCAGAATGCCAACAAATAACGAATTCTGATAATATATGCATTGTCTATAAAGGCCTTTTGGTGTCCTCTGGTCGAACCGTTTTGAAACTAGGCTCAAAAGAAAGCTGTCTCTGGTGTGGACCAATCAGTTTTAAAGACGATGCATATATTATCAGAGTACGTTTTTTGTTTGCATTCTGACCACAAGTATTGCGGTTAATGCAGACATGATTCCTTGTAAAAGGTTTCAGTTTGGTGTTTTAACATCTTAACACAACTGTTTTTTTGCCAGAAAAAAGGGGGAAACCTATTTTCTTATTTTAGTACTGGCAAAGAAGGTCCCATGATGTAAAACATGCCATGTTCGTTATTAGTTCAGCAACACTCGTGTGTTGTTGAATAAGTTCACACCATTTTCCATTCTAGTACGATTTTTTTGCAGGTCATTACAACCAGCCTCATCAGGCGGCAGCCAAAGTTGTGGAGAAATCCTCCTGTTCCGGTCTTGAATAGAGGGATAAATGTGGTGCCATCACTTGTGAGCCAATCCGGTGTGAAGAGAAGAGGGGGCGGGATTAATGTGATCGTCTAAATTACAATCGATCTCTATTTTGGTTTGGTTATTCGCAGTTAATCACAAAGCCTGGGTAGATTTTGACTGGTGGTGCCCAATCTGTTTGGACGCCATGAACGTCCATCAACCCTAAAAAAAACAACCGGCAGTAAAAATGATGGATCTTTGTGAAACAACTCCCAAGTATCTGCAACAAGTTCTGCGGACCACTTCCCACATCCATGTGGGCCCCAAGAATCACGGGTTGGTGGACACCACTCCTCGACAAGATTCGAGTTTTTTGTTGTCCGGTTTACTGCTTTTTTTCTTTAGTGGAGCTTGTGGTAGGGAATTGGAGAGACCTCGCTGCTCGTACGCGAGGGCAACGCCCAAGCGCGTGCGAAAATTGGACGGGCACTCAAACTCTGACCACCTTGCAGCTCCCTGGTGTCCACCGTTGTCTGAAGCATTTCCATCCAGTTGTTTTAATCTAAAGCCGCACGTTGTTGAGGGAAACGAGTGGGCAGACCGTTGCATTAAGGGAGGTTCTGTTTTTGTTAGGCGTTTCCTAGGGAGTTAAGAACACGCAAACAAACGGACGCACGTGAATGTGTGCGTGCGCGCGAGCGAACAAAAACAACGCCCGGCCAGGGGAACGTTATGAGTGGCCTATGACGATGAGCTGGAGTGCCGTGTTCTTGCTGGAAGACATCTCGCGCTGTACCCTTTTTTTTAAATGCTAGAGTTTGCGCCCATGCGCACGTGTTTTAACACACACGCTTCTACCACACGCACACTCGTTCTAACGCACGGGCAATAATCGCTCCGATGAGAAACGTAACGGTAAGAGTTAAAAAAAGAATTGGGGGTGGGGGGGAAATTGCGCATGCATCCTGTTGCGATATTTTTTTTCCAATGCGTTTTGTCTCTGGAACTATTTAATTTGCGATTTTTGTAAGTCGACAGGTAGATCTCCGGGCCAAATGTGTGTGTGTATGTACGTTGAACTTTGGCACCGTGCGTAGCCAACCGTGCTAATCGGAATTTATTATTTGCAAATATATATTTGCAAATAATGTTTGTCTCGATGTTTTTGGCTAATCCTGCGATCGTTGTGGCCGGTTTTCAATCGGATGAATCTCACATGGCAACACTACATTCACACTGCGGGTTCGTTCATATTGGATCATCTTTATGCTCGTAATAGTGACACGGTCACAGGCTGATGGACAAAGCTAATGCATCAACGCTTTCAACAATAGAAAGTAGGAACAAAAGCTCGTTTTTGAAGGTGTGTTTGCTGCTGATATTGCCAGAATGTGTGTGGTATGTCCTTTGGACAGCCTGATGGACAGACACAAAATATCCGCGGGGTAACAAATAAGTGGCCTATTTACTGCTGCTGCCTTGGAAAGGGAGCGCACATTTGTCGGAGTTGATGTAGTGTCGGCAAGATTTGACCTTGGCGCGCAATGGTTTTAAGTTGCTTCCTATGTACACCGAGCGTCTCCCTTCTCGTACACGGTACTCTCTCCTGCACCTCTTTGTTAGGCTCATCAACCACAGCGGTGATCTTGGTCCGAAAAAGGTTGACGACACTTCACAGGATGGAGAAAAATAGCAAGTTTACAGCTTGCAGTTTAAATTTCTATTTAAAGCTTTCGTGACTGCAGGGATTCATATTCTTGGTTCTTTCGGTAAAGTCACATAGAAGGGAAATAATAAAATTATAAAAATAAAACAATGAAATTGTCATGACGTTTCGATTGCAACACAAGCAATCGTCATCAGGTGTGAAACCCACAGCAAGAAAATTTGAAAAAACCGCCACCTTTTTTCAAAATGTCTTGCTGTGGTTTTCACACCTGATGATGATTGCTTGTGTTGCAATCGAAAAGTCATGACAATTTAATTGTTTTATTTTTATAATTTTATTATTTCCCTTCTTTGTGACTTTACCGAAAGAACTGAGAATATGAATCCCTGCAGTTTGTTTGAAGTCAATTTTAAAGTCTGCATTAATACCTCCGTTGGAAAGAAGGGTGTTTGGTCTCTGATCTCTGCTTGTACAGATGGGGGACAGGGTGACAGAAGTCCCGGTTTGGTAGCGGGAGCGTGTGAACCTTAATTTAGCCCCACCGGCAGCTCATTAATGATGCTCGCGAGTGAGTGTGTGTGTGTGTGTAACGCCGGGCCGCGTAACGTCGCCGGCGAGCTGCCGCCACCGCCGCGCATGCTCCCGTTAATACGATGTCGAACACGACAAACAAGGTTTATGGGCGTTCTCTGGTCTGACATTGGTGAGACTAGGCCATAAAGAAGGCTGTTTCTGGTGTAGGTCAATCTGTTTCAAGGACAATGCGTATATTATCAGAAGGTGTTTGCATGTTTTGCCACAATTGTGTGTGCGTGTGTTTTTAATGCAGACTTTATTCCTTGCAAAAGGTTTCTATTTGGTGTTTGAACATCTTAACACGTGTTTTAATTGCCAAAAAAGAGTAAAATATATTCTTATTTTGCATGGTATTCTACTGGCATAAAGGTCCCATGATTAATATTAATACCTTTTGCCACGTATGAGATGAATTTCTAGACCTTTATGGCTGTATCCAAGCCTTGGTGGCAGTGAGGGGGGGTTCATGTAAAGTTTAATGAGAGCTGCCAGGTGTCCCATTTTTGTCAGTTTAGAAATTGATAAGCAATTGCGTCCTTAGCGCATTGAAGGGTGAAGCTTAACGTTGACTCACAAGTGGACGCAAAATAATTGCCGAGTCAACAGTGCGCATTCGTATGTTGAACTTCTTTCGCACTACGTAGCCAACCGTGGTTATTGGAGGTGTGGGAGAAGGACACGAAATTATACGGCAGGGGCTGATTTGCACCACAACCACTGTTGACTTCCCACGAGGTGGTACTCGTTGAATGCATGTTGGAAACATGGCTTGCTTCTCCCCCCCCCCAACACGGAATCTGAACGCGAAGCAAGCCACGTTTCCGATAGTCGGAGGTGTTCTCCAGCCCCCCAGCGCCGCTTAGTCTGGAGATGGGGACTGAAGCTAGTTGAGTGTTAGATCGTCACTTACTACATGCGATAATAATCACAATGGCAACTTAAACCCGTGTGTACGATGCGAGATGTTCGCTGTCAAATGAAATCATTAATTTGGTGTTCTTCATCCATTTTGGGATCGCTTTCTGTCAAATCTCGTGTGCTGTCAGAAAATACTGTTTATCGTTTGGGGATGTTGGTGTTGCGGCACATTCTGACCTTGCGGCACGCCTGTAATGCAGTGGATCGGGACTTGGGTTGACTTGACTTCGCAGGTGGAGTCTGAAGCCGGGTCGCTTGAGTAGCTTGGTTGCATGGCACGGATTTGCCCTCCTATGCAGATGTCTCTGCAACATGTTGTGAGCAGTTGCGTGGTTTTTTGAGAGATGAGACTGCTCATCGATTTAGGAGTGACAGTATCCCATCACGTACACGGCTGTGATTGTTCGCTACGATCCCGAATTCTCTGTTTTCACTTCCTTGTTGCATAACTGCTCGCACATTTGGAGACAAATTGGCGGCTATTAAGTTGCGTGCTTTTGATAGCCAGCTGGTTATGCAACTGATGTCCCAGTTCTGGGCCCAGCTTGAGACTCCCACCTCCAGGGAAAGGAAGTGTCTTGATTTACGAGCTGGTACAGCGCATAGGTTTTGATAAAAGGGATATGTGCAGCGTTTGGGCGTTCTCTTGTAGTGTACGTGGTTTTTCACTTGGTGCAGTATTTTTTTTTCTTTCCACGCCAAAAAGTGCTTGCACGTTCTAACTACTTCATCCATATATTGTAACTAGTTCATGAAGCCTGTCTTCACCAGGCAAACATTTTCAATCATTTTAATAATTAACCTGATAGGATTTTTTCGTACAATTTTCATCTACGATCAGACACTAGCAACTACTCAGTTTTATTCGGCAAAACATAATTATTGACTACTTGATTCAACTTGTTATATTTAAAGACGTACCCATAGGAAACTGCTAAATTGAAAGATTCAGTTTTTTTTTATAAGAAAGAACACAAACGAATGAACTTAACACTCTGAGGAGAAGTTCGTATCTTATTGCATTTTTCGAATCATTTGGATTTGAACATCATAAAATGCGTATTTTTTTCATTCAAAACTCCTTTAATCCAAAATATCTCAAACATAGAAGATAGAAGAATGATTCTCACTTTAATTTTATTTTCCGTTTAATGCTTTATCAAAGGAAAAAAACCTGCAATCTTATTTTAACCGGTTTCTGAATGACACTCACAAACATGTTTATGCGGCACTTAAAATCGAGATTTGGGGGCCTTAAAATAAAAAAAAAATCTCAGATTTTCATATTTATCATTTTTGTGTCCTAAAAGCTACATAATGTACCAAATTTCAGCTTTCTACCTTGTCGTGAAGGACCCTCAAGGTTTTTGAGACACACAGATTAAGATTGTTATTCATAGAGATTGTTAACGGCTAATCAATTCCCTGATAGATTCACTGAAGGTTTCGTCAAAGGTACCGCGTGGTGTTTACGGTGGTGAGGCAAGCATCGTCAAGTCAATCTGTCAATGTGACGCGTGCGTCTGGAATAAAGCACGTGACACTACGTTACAAAAGATAGCTGTTGTTTTGTTGAAGCACCACTTGTGCTGTGTCCTAAGGCTGGTGGAGGCACGATTGAAGCCTTGTTAATGACTAAAAACAAGGGTTATATAAGCCACGTGACTTGGACGTACTGCCATAGCGCCCTCTAGCGGCATCATGTTCACGTGAACCCCCGACATCCACACGGTGACCTTTGATGCGCCACAACACGTGCTGCATACTGGGAGCCGCTCTTAAGGGGCCACCCATTGAGTAGGTACGCAAAAATCTGTCAACTTGAGCCCTCCCTGGTACGCACGCAAACTTTTTACACCCCCCCCCCCCCACCTGCGTACGTACGCCTGACGCACCCCCCCCCCCCCCCCAATTCTATAGAACGGCAGATATTTAATTAGTGCAGAAACGATCAAGGATTAATAATATTGACGTGTTTAAGGAAACTGATAGTCCACCGCCGGACTATCTGACTCATTTGAAGGCCAATGTAGACGAATAATTATCGAGGCTTCACCCCCCCCCCCCTGTTTCCTATGTGTACGTACATTGGCAGTAGACCCCCCCCACCCCCCCCATACGCAAGCATACACATTTGGGTTAACCCCCCCTCTCCCCACCATGCGTACGTACTAAATGGAGGCCCCTAATCTCTGCCGTATGTATGTTGAATTTATTTCGCGCCGTACGTAGCCAACCGTGCTAATTCAGAGGTGCGGGGGGAAGGACAACGAACTAAACCCAAAACGATTGTAAAGAAATTAGTTTTCAATCTCTATTTAATAGTGTATAGCTCGATTGGCTTCCTGAACAAAGAGCGTTCCAGATGGCCGCACCACAGTCCATTGGCAGGCATGAAAGAGAAGGCCAAATACACCCGAAGGGTTCTCTAGCTCTGTATTGAGGCCCTTCCGTCAACAGCGGTGTGTTCGTTGTATGTTGGTCAACACTATTTTCTTCGTTATTAGAGCTGCAATGTTGCCACAATTTTCTTGATGCAGTCGTTGGTGGCACTCGGTTGTTGGTCCCATCACCTAAGGCCTTTGATGGGTTGACTTCTAAATATCTTGCCGATAAGCTTTAGTTTTATATTCCACTGTGGAAACCTCTTCGATCTGTGAGTCTGGTCTGATGATTATTCCAAAGTTCAGATATTGTTCTATGGGAGACTGAGATTTTTGCAGCCAGGCTCTGCAATTGTGAAATTCCCTTCCTTGGTTCATTCGGGAATCTTGAGTGTTATGCTTTAAAAAAAATATTTTTTAAACTCTCCTGTTTGTACAGCCTTTTTCTCCACAACCTAAGCGCTTTGAGTCATTGTGGGAATTGCGCTATAGAAAAACAATTATTATTAAATATACTTGAATCCGGTTTACTTATGGGGAGCCACAATGCAGATTGTACCCAGGATCTCCGTAATGACGTCTGGGTCTCCTGGCAAGGTATTAGCCCCCAGAATCGGTCACCTATCCTCTCTTTTCCAGTGTACCTTGTAACTCGTGCATATCGACTCCTTACTTTTCTTTGATTGTACCTGGATTCGAACCCAAAATTTCAGCAGTGCCGGCTATGTGCTGCGAGTTTTGTTCAGTGGAGGTTTTTTGGTGAAAACGGCTTCTGCGGAAAATTGCAGCTGCTGCAGCAATTCAGCATCTGGGGCAGCAGTGTCCAAGTACATTACGGTGAATTGTCGAGAACCTAGTTCCTAGCAAATGCTTGACTATTAACTCTGAGACGTGGGAGCTGCAATTCCATCTTCACCGGAGTGTCGAGCCACTAACGACTGCACAGGGCACATTCCCTAAACATCTGCTGAACCCATGAGCATGGATTAACAAGGAACATCATCTGCAGGAGCTGCTGTATGTAGATTATTGATGTTTCAGAGCTCACCATTTATAGATTTTTTTTTTGTCTGCTACTTTTGTATGATCCATGAAGAGTTTTTTTTTTTAGGGTTAGATCGCAATCTAACCCAAAAAATCCTTTGGATAATATTGGTCGCGAAAGCCTGCTGTGTTAAACTGACTAACCTCTTTGGTTTTTCAAGGATTAAAGAATTGGGGTTCGTGCGCCGCATTTTTTATTTATAAGTGCTCTGTGCACTGCAGTCACTTGTCACGCCTGAGGTGGCGCTTTTGCTGTTTGTTGTGGTTCGAACCCAGCAGCCACCCTGGTTAATAATCCGGGTGTCTTGAACACATGCATGCCCTCCTGCTTTGCTTTCCAGTGGATGCTGAAAAGGTCCCCATGGTGGTATAAAAATAATAAGAAATATGGCCCTGTGTCACAGTCAAAATTTGCCTAGTGTAAAACATACATAGCAAATTACTTATTTTGGGAAAACACGGCAATACGGCCACCCTACTGACACGCTCGTTGAAATTTTGCTTTCACGTGATAGCCTTGAGCTGTAAGAATGGGGTGAATGCCAGATGTACTCTTCATGCATGTTGAACTCTTTTTGCACCATATGTAGCCAACCGTGCTAATCGTTCTAACCCAAAAGTATAATAATAGTTATAATTTGTCATGGGTTCCTTTTTATTGGTGCCGATTCCCTGGAATGTGTCGGCTCTTGGGCCCGGGTGCTGCTGAGGCTCTGCAGTGCCAAGTTTGAGTAGTCTGTGCCTCAAGGCCATGATCCACTTCAGCAATTTCAGGGCAATCATTGCTGCCAATCCTCACCGACAATGCATCGACAGTGAGCGATTTTATGGCGACTTTGGTGGGAGTAACCGTTCTCTTCAGCCACTCAAAGGAAGCCCTTCGGAAACTGCATGCTACACAAGGATTGGGCTACAGATTGTAAATTATCTTGTTGATGAGGGATGGGGTAGGCCAGCAGCACGAGTCACTAGTTGGGTTATTGTCATTCCTTTTATGCAGTCCATTATTGCTCGTCACTTGGTACAGTACAACACATTACTTACCAGAAGAGCAACCCATCCAAATGCTTTTTGTTCCTTCTGCTGAGATTTAGCTCATGCTCTGTGTGGCAGCTGCTATTATGTCAAGCGCAGAAAGCGTGACGCTGTCAGGCAGTCAGTCGCGTGACCTCCGATCTAATCAGACGTTGCCACTCCAGTTGCCAACTAGGGAGGCAGCTTTGATTAGAATTGTTCATATTTTTGGCAATGAGATTTTTACGATGGAAAGTACTGACAATCATTTGTCGGCGATGATTGCCCTGAAATGGACGGAGTGGATAATGGCATTAACCGCCACCCAAATCTGGCATTTCACCCATCACACTGGCCATGTTTGGGCTCCTGTTCCCCCACTACTCTGCTCCACATGGACCTGGCTCCTGCCCTGGCCATGCGTTTCCTTGCACCAGACTCTGATGTAATTATTACCTTCACTTTACACCGTTCATTCCAGTCGTTTAATGCTGTGATTTTTAATACTTGACTTAGAATTGGAAGATTGTGAATTCAAACCTCATGTTGGGGTTTAAGAGAGGTGTATAACATTGTTTTTGAGGTTGACACTGGTTGTGTTGTGGGGAGGGGGCTGTGGGTGGACCCTGGCACAAAAAATTGGAGTATTGACCACCTGGCTCAGCACTTCTAATGGATCTGAGCACCGCACTTGGCTTGGGAGCATGAGGACCCCCTCGCATTCGGCCGTCTCTGGCATAACCCAACAAATTGCGCAAATGACGAGTTGGTCTCAGTCCCGACCCGTCAAAACATCGTCCAAATATACACGTTGTGCCTTGGATCGAATTCTGGAAATTGTTTTCTGATAATTTGTTGTACAAAAGTTGTTTTTGTATTGTTGCGTGGCCTAGTTTAAGTAATAAAATAACTAGACTTAAATGTGAGCGTTTTTACTGGAATGAAAGTTGGAATTTTGTACCATGGGTTCTTCGTGGTGCTGGTACCATGTTAGTTTTTTAAAGTTTTGTTTTAACCAGGTTGTGGGAACTCGAGACTGGGATGAGTTTCTCTTTTGCAAGGGTGACCTGGGTTGGCAAATATATCCAACAAAAGCATTTAAAATGAAGTACAGCAATGAAGCGAATACAAATTGGAACAAAAAATACAATTGTCATGTGACGGCTCTAATTGCACGAACATAAATATTTCATAATACATTGGCATGTAGTTTTAGCTTGCTTCGGCAGTAATTTTACATGGACTGTAGCACAATTTAGAACTTTAGTTATAGACACATTAAGCAGATATATACAGCGACTTTGGTACTGTGTAAACGGTAGGTTACGTGTCAAATGCAAGTGAAGGAAACACGAATCGTCATCTTGTCACCAAGTTGTGAATATCGTGATGTGGGCATTGTATTAGTTGCGGTGAGGCACCCGACCAATGCATCAAAAAATCATCCATGTTTACAATCCAACGGGGTGTCCCCGCTTGCCTTGTTCCAAGTACTCCGAGGTCAAGGTTCTGTTCCTGGGGTGATCGGGCTTTTGCCACTGCAGATCCCAGACCGATGGAATGCTTTGTGCCTTTTTGCTAATAAGACGGTTGAAGTTGTTGAACCTAATTCAAGTCCGGTCTCTTAACTCTCTTCTCTTTAGATTGGCCTTCACCCCCTATTTTTGGTCGTTTTCTATACTCTGGTTCTCTTTATCACCTGCTTTCCATACTTGGGCGCAATGGGATCTACGGATGAAATGCACCTTACAAATGTAACTAATTAATATTATTATCGATCTGTAGGATGTAAATTACCATTTATTTGGATGGCTTTTCATCTTCTCCCAAGATTGCAATGTATTGACCCTGAAGGGAGACTGGCCTGAACACAGTCTGGATGATTTGACTGAACATCTTCGTGACGATATGTTACTGATTACTCCTGCCATGATATGCTATGCCATAATGTTGATTTTTTACTGACGTAAGGTCGATGCTCTTTTCTGGAAAGTCATTAAAGAGACATTAAATTGGCAGTTCAGCAAACGGCAATGAGAGCTTCCCCGTCTTCTAACGCGCACACAAATTAATATTTAAGATGCATTTTTAAACTTTAATGCGATGTCTATTTTTATATTTCTTCTCAGGTCCAAGTGTATGGAAGTGTCACTACAAAGCTGTACCTCCCCACAAGGTAAGAGGCGTGCAGAGAGCCTTCAGTTTTTGTTTGTGCACGTGTGGCGAGTCGCAATGATTTAGTGGCACTACGCTGCAATCCTGGCAACCTGGATTACATTCCCAGCCATGCATGATGGCATTGGCAAGTCGTTTCTACAGCTGACTTTGCAATTCCTAGGTTCATTTAACCTGAAATGAAGAGCGTAATTTCTTAATAAAATGAACAATGAGGTGGAGTGAACGGCCCTTTATCCAGTGGTGGAAGTTCTACATTCCATGACGGACTGATCTATCCGTAGGGCTACCACTGTTGACCTGCTCTACAAAGTTGTTACCAACTTTATTGGCCTCGGAGGGATGATTGGACAAATCAATATCCAACCAGTATTGGAGCTCTCGCAACCTTTGCGATTGTAGGCCACCTGCTCTACTACCACTCAGCCACTTGGCCGTATTTAAATGAATACCCGGGACAATTTGTAAACGAGCTTTGTAGGAACACCAAGGTGGCTGGATGTCGCGACTGCCACACCAGCACCCTTCGCGTGCCACTGCTTAACGTGTGCTACCCCGGCGTCAATAGGGGCTCGCTGAGCAGCATTCATCCTTTAAAAAAACAACAAGTTCCATTTCCTACTTGCCTCGGCGATCTCCAGAAACAAATTACAACTTTCTCCTAAGGCTGTTGCCAATAAAAGGGACCGTTTGTTTCCTTTCACGCTGCTGGGACATGAGGTACACATCCGCTTGATTTTCATTTCGTCACCCAACATTTCCCCCCCCCCCCCCCCCCCCCCCGTTCTCTAAAAGGCTTTAACGTAGGACACAAATTAGTCCGCTGTGCTTGGTCCCGTTTTGATGAAACGCCCCGTTATTTATGCGGGTGGACAAGTGGCATTTTATTCGCTGGAGGAGAGTGGTGCATTTCTGCCAAAAAAAAATCTCGTGAAAGGGAGCCTTTTTTAATAAAATGGAAATGAGTGTTGTGCTTTGATGGTGTTTGTACAAGCCCATTTTGAAGCACTGCCCTTCCCTCAAGTATGCTGGCTGTGTGTAACGGGGAAAAAAAAGTGCACGTTGGCTTTTTAAAAGCTATTAAAGTGAGTTGAAGACATGTGCAGTGTGGGTGTCCGGTGTTGGAAACACTCCGCATGGCGTGCGTGGAGAGCTATTTGGTGCAGCGCGCGATCGTGAGAAGCGCCGACAGAGCCTCGAAAGCCTCCTGCGCGCAGCAGACCTGGTCCAGGCTGCAAACAGGTTCCATGGCTCGCTCACGGGGCTTGTTACCGCTGTGGTGGTTTTGCATTTTTTAGGTCCATGACAATGCACTCGCCCCTTGTGGGCCTATAAATAAAAAATGTATTCCTAATGCTGCGATATGATGTAAACAAAGTCTTTGTGCGCGGTTGCTTGCGTGCATTGCAAGCGTAGGAATTCGATTTTAATCTCCGAATTGGTGAATTGTTACACCCTCGCTTGTTACGGATGCAGCTTTATGCTATGATAATTTGCATAGGTGACACTATTGAATGAAAGTTACAAGGTCAAATTTTCGTAAGGGTTCAGCTTAGGGGTCGGCACGGTTTGGCTCAAACCACCAAACCGCGGTTTGAACCGAACCAAATCGGTTTGGTTTGGCTCTGTTTGAACTGGTTCGGTTTGGTTTGGGGCTACGAAAACCGACTCGGTTTGGCTCGGACAGGGTGGAACCGGCTCAAACTAGTTTGGTTGGTTGTAAAGGCGACACGAAAGGACATGCTGTAGTTGCCTTTGCCTGCGAATTCACTTTGCAATTGCATCTCCATGGCTCGAGCGGCTCAAGACGGCGCCATCCCCGGCGGCTCCAGCATCACAAGGTATCTCATCCACGACGTGGAAGAGACCAAACACGCCGGTAGCGACGAGGAGCCGATGGCGAGCGAACGTGAGAGCCCGGACGCCACGCGCGGCGACACGCGGCAGAGCCTCATGCGCACCCTCGGCGCCGCAGCGCTGCAGACCGCGACGCAGCCCAAGCCCAAGAAGGCCCGTGTGTCCCGAGCGCTGTGGCACGACGAGTACTTTGAGACGAGCCAGGCCGCGGGCGACGTGCAGAGCCGGACCTGCAAGATCTGCACCCTCCAGTACGCGGGCTCCACCTCCTCGGGCACCCGTATCAAGCATCTCAAGACCCATGGGATCGTCGACCCCGAGTCGCCCACGGTCGTCACGTCGCCGCCGACGGGGAAGGGTTTGCTCGTGCAGTCCAAGATGGCCACGCCCATGTCAGCGCACGCGAGCAAGGCCATGGACAGCTTTGTCGCCGAGTACATCGCGACGAGTGGTCTAGGCCATAAAGACGTAACATAGGATCCCTTTACGACTCTTCTTCAACGAGCTGCCCCGGGTTACGAGCCCAAGTCTGAGCGCACGGTCAAGCTCCGCATGCTCGAGATGTATGTCGTCCTCAAGCTACTCGTGCTACAGTACTTTACTACTTTTGGCTCTTGCGTCTCCTTGACCTACGACGGTTGGACAAACGACGCCATGACCGGCTTCTTCTCGGTCACCCTCCACTGGATGGACCCGGCGTCGTTCTCCATGTGCAACTGCATCATTGACTTCTTTTGGGTGGCCCGGGCGAAGGCGTGGGCAAGCGCATGGCGCAGTGCCTGCACGAGCTGCTCGACGACTTTGGCGTGTGGCCGCGCCTGCTCGCCGTCGTCACCGACAGCGGTTCTGACGCCGTCGCATCCGCCAAGTCCCTCACGCTTCTCGAGGGGAGCAACCTGCGCTCGACGTGCTGCTTGCGGTGCATCGCACACTGCGTCAACCTCGGCGTCAAGGCCTCATTCGGCGCGTTCGAGACACTACTGCGCAGCCTCCGCGCGACGCTCGGCGCTATCCGCAAGAGCAAGACGAAGAGGGCGGCCTACACGTCGCTCGCGCGGCACTACCTCAAGTGCCCGCTGCAGCCGCCTTGCCTCGACGTGGTCACACGTTGGGGTAGCACGTACGTGATGCTCACGGCGTCGCTAAGGCAGCGCCAAGTGATCGACGCCATCTGCCTTGAGCCCGGCTGGTCGCGGAGCCAGGCCGGCTTGTCGGACGAGCAGTGGGAGCAGGCGGCGCTGCTCTGCCAGTTCTTGGAGAAGCCGGCGGCCATCTCCGATGCCATGGGCGCCGAGGAGTACTGCACCATCTCGAACGCCATCACGGCGCAGGAGGCTCTCTTGAGCCACTGCATGACCCACCGCCCGAGTCCTCATGTGGTCGTGAGCTCGGCCGCCGTGACCATCTCCGACTACATGGTCAAGTACAGCGACCTTCTCTCGTCCGAACCAAGCCGCGTCGCCCGCTTTCTCGACCTGCGCCACCCCAAGCCCGCGGCCTCGAGCACCGAGTACAGCAATATCAAGGACATGATGACGGACATTCTCAACCAGCGCTACCCAGCGTTGACGACGGACGCGGCGCCGAAGGCGGCGCCGCGTGGCGGCATTAACATCCTCTTTGACATGGTCTACGCGCCCAACGCTCACGACGGCGCCGCCTCCAAGGTCGACCGCTTCCTGCTTGAGCCGACTCAGGACCTGAGCATGGGCGTCGTCGAGTGGTGGAAGCTGTACGGCGGCAAGTACCCGCGCCTACGACGCGTGGCCCTCGACTATTTGCCTATCCCGGCGTCGTCCGTGCCCTCCGAGAGAGCAAACTCGGCCGCCAAGCGCTCCTTTCTCGACCGACCAAACCTGCACAAGTGCACGTTCAAGGCCGAGATGTGTGTGCGCTCGTGGGCGCGGATGTTGCCTAGTGTTGGGGTTTCACTGCCATTGAACTACCACACTGCGTTCAAGGACATTGGGCGTGCCAAGCTTGAGGAGATGGCTGTGGACGACATCGTCGTCCAGTACTTGCTAGTGAATCTCAATATGAAGAAAGCCTGCGTAGAAATTAGCGATTAATACACTTGATATTTGTATTGAATGCGAATATTGTTTGCCGCGCATCTTTTCGGTTCAAGCCAACTCAAGAGGTTTGGTTTAGCTTGGTTTGGTTTGGTTTTGGTTTGGTTTGGTTCAGTCGTCGCTGGTTTGGTTTGGTTTGCTCAATTTGAAACCAGTTTGAGTCGGTTCAAACCGTGCCGACCCCTAGTTCAGCTCGATCCATCTTCCCTCCCTGGGGTCGGTAAAATAAGCAACACTCTTTTGGAAATTCAACAGTTATATCTCTGGAGAGGGATGATGGGTGAAATCAACCGCTGACTGGAAGTTGAACTCGCAATATTGTGATTGTGGTGATGTTTTTCGATTTCTCCCAGGATAAGTAAAGATTCTGATTCTGTATATACCGTATTCTGTAACGCTAAATGGGCTTCCTTTTGCATTTTGTGTGTGTGCGCACGCACACTGTTATCTGAACGCAGTGACATCGACCTGGTGGTGTTTGGGAACCTGGGGCCCAACCCCATTTATGCGCTGGAGGAGGCGCTGCGAAGGCACCGCGTGTCTCGGCCCGAGGCCATGAAGGTGCTGGACAAGGCACGGGTGAGTGGAGTCTTCCGCTGCTGCTTTGGGTTGGCCGTAGGCGACCCATATTCAAATTTTTGTATGGCTGATATGTAGATGCAGAGCAACAACTACAATCTCACATTCAGGTAGTCAAGTCGGATAACCGCGTCAGGAGCAGCCGAGTGTATCGCCGTGATGTCTACTTCATATTTGTGGATCGGGCGTTGCACCGTTAGACGTTGTGCGATCTGTTCTGGATGACCACAGTCGCACACTGGAGAGGTTTTAACATTCCATTTGTGCAGCGGGTATACGCATCTGCTGCCATGCTTTGTGCGGATGCAGTTTTAGGGTGGACCATGAGCTTCGTGGAAGATCAAACCCAGGGATATTCTAACCCATTAAGTGTTGGGATAGGTCTGGAAGGGAGTTCGATTTGCGCACACAGAGGGTGATGCTCTGAGATATTGGAGGCCCCCAAGGGAATAGGTGTGGAGATAAGGGAAGGATAATAGGAGGCAAGATGATCAAGAGGTCCCAGGAGTGAGGTCATCTACGAGGTGAGGATGACATGTTAAAGGGTGCAGCTAGGAGGTCTGGATGAGGGTAGGATTAAAGTCATTGGGAGTGAGGTCAAGAGGTTTTATAAGTGACATCGGGATGTCCAAGAGATTCGGGCTCATGGATGGTATGTTTTTAGAAGTGGGGTCAAGAAATCATGGTGTGATGTTATGAAGCTCTGGGGTGACGAGGTCAAGAGGTAGAGAATGATGTCTGTTTTGTGTGTGTGTGAACAGGTGCCCATCATCAAGCTGACGGACGAGCGTACCGAGGTGAAGGTGGACATCAGCTTCAACGTAGACACGGGTGTGAAGTCTGCCCGGCTCGTGAAGCAGTTCATCGAGGTGTGCAGATGCACTCGTCACACGGCTGCATAACAAAGGCTTTTTTGTCGTTTATTATCGCACAGGACTCTGTCTAACCGACCCAGGGTGGCGCTGTCGTTTATAGGAGGCTATGTACATGTACAGCCCCTTTTTGTCCATCCACGGCAGGATGAGGGCCTCCCCATGCCGTGCGGGTCATGCGGGTTATTTTCCAGCACTTCATGCTGGTCAGTGCTGGTTGTGAAGGCTGGAAGCGTAGACGTGGAGGCACATTGTATAATGATGGATTTTGCCCGCATCGCAATTTGCTGCACACATTGTAGCTCCGCAGCAGCTGTTTGGCAACACGTCTGTGCGTGGTGTTTGCCTATCGAAGACTCGAACCTGCTTGGCCTCCGAGATCCGACGAAAGACCGTTGCCTTTGGTGTAAATTGGTCATAGGCTGTGGTTAGAACACCCAGCTCCAAAATCGGAAAGTTGCAAATGTTGATACTGTTTCAGGTTGTCATCTGAGCCCATTATTGCTCGGGGGTTAATAAAATGAGTTCCGCTTTGCAGAATGTAGACAACATTTGATTGGATACGCTGTCTCCAGGCATGTGAATGTGGAATGTCCCCCATTTGACCCCAGGCCTGCTGGAGGATGAGTGCCCGCCCCATGCTTGTTTGACGATGGACACTGCATAGAAATCTCCTTGTAGATCACCTTCCAGTTCATTAGAAATCCTTAAACCGTGGGTGATGATGATCGTGATGCTGCTGCTTCCGACAGTGGGTGACACTCATTTTGCTGCTGCTGCTTCTAATTGTAGCCGATGCTATTGATGTGGCTGCTGACAACGATGCCGCTCATGAGTGTGGTGAAGATTATTCTACTTCTGTTGACGATGCTGCTGATTACGATAATGCCGATTTATCTTGCTGACGTGACAACATTCGTTGACGATGATAACGACCGATTGTACGTTGCTATATTAACGCGATTCCATCCCCGACCTGTGCCTCACCGCATGTCGGCCCCGTGGCTCGCCCGACGATCCAGGAGTACCCGCTGCTGCCACAACTCGTGCTGGTGCTCAAGCAGTTCCTGCTGCAGCGCGACCTCAACGAGCCGTACACGGGCGGCGTGAGCTCCTACTTGCTCGTCATGCTCGTCGTCAGCTTCCTGCAGGTGCCGCCCTCCCCGCGGCACATCTGCTCCGCTCAGATCATTTCACCGCCGTTATCGCCGGCAACCTTTTGGTTACCGAAACATATCGTCGTTACCACCGCCACCATTCTTGTTACCAGCACCACATTTCATTATTACCAACATTACCTTTTCCACCACCACCATCATTCTCATTACCTCCACTGGCATTACCAACCACAATTACCATGATCATTACCACCAGCACCCCCACCATCGTTACCACCACCACAACCTTCATCACCTTCGCCACCACCATCCATTTCCCCCACAATCGTTATCACCGCCCCAACCACTGATCATTACCACCACAACCTTCATTATCGCCAGCATCACCTTCACGACTGCCATCAATTACCCCCACCATTGTTGCCTCCACCACAGCCACCATGATCATTACCACCACTTTAATGTATTGTCGCGTGGTGCGTTAGAAAAGCTGGATTCTCTGCTGTTTGCGGTGGTGCCTACCATCGCTTTGGCGGCATAGATGGGTGGATCGCACATGGTTCGATGTGTTCCATGCCGTGTGGCACGAACCCAGACTTTCTGGGCACTGGTGGCCATGGTGAGTCATCGCGGATGATGACGATGATGGCGCTTGCCCAGGAACCCATTGGGTGCCAGCTCGTTGCTTCTAAAGAGGGACTATGATTTCATGTTCCCCTGGGTTTTTTCAGTTCTTCCCAGGTACATTCCTGAATTAGCTTTAGTGTGTGCTTGGTTTACAGAAATGTTCCTAGAACGTTGCTGGAACAGCCCAAAATGACTTTTCCCTTTCCCCTCCATCCTTGCGCTTCATGTCTCCCCATCGCATTCCTTCTGTTGCTCTGTAGCTGGAGGGAAGCGGTCGTAGTAACAAAGCAAACATTTTTGTTATAAGTTTCACGCCTGATTTGGGTTCACTTGTTTGAACCCAAGCAGCGATATATCTGGTAATTTTCCTGTTTTGTTTTAAAATTAAAACACAGAAATGGAGTTGACCTGTTATGCGACAGATGGCATTTTGCTGGTGCCCTGTTTCTTCTCCACTGACCCCGTGCAGTTGCGGCTGCTTCTGCATGCAGCCCGCGTCAAAGCTGAGAGGGGGCCAAAGCAAAGTGAACCCGGATACAGCGCATCTGCTGCTGTGGGAATTCGGATTCTGGTTTTTGCTAGCTTGGTTTGCGAAACCAAACCGGTAGGGCCACCATGGTGGCGAGGATATTAACTTCCTCGCCTGGTATACATGAGGTCATGGGTTCGATCCTGAGCCTGACGCCTGCTGTACATTTGGAGTTTGCATGTCTGTCTTTCCTCCCTGTGGTCGTGTGGATTTTTTTCCAGGGTCCTCCGATTTTTCTCCTCCACATATAGAATCGACATGTGTTTTAGAGTAATTGGCTGCTACAAATTTCCATATCATAATCAACTTCATTAAGCTATAATTTGTGGCCAGGTTGCTTCTGATAAAGAACTGCATAGCTCAGTGGGCCTTACCTGGTTAAAAAAATGTTCAGGTGGTTCGTTAAGTAGGTGATTATAGTTGGCCAGAATTGGGCAAAACTTGGCCCACGTTTCACCCAGGCAACTGAACTGCACAGTCCAATACGGTGTTTTGTTTTTTTCTGGAAGATTTGCTGGTTTATCCAGGATGTTTCTGTCGCGCGTCGTCGCTTTAAGATGTTCTCTGTTCATATTTTGTTTGTTGCGGTTGCACTCGACTCAAGAGCCGCATGGCTCACAGGGCTATACCTAATAAATTAAACTTGAAAAACTTGAAGTTTTTTTTCTAACCTAACCTAACATTAAAACTAACAACAACATATTCAAAAATCGCAGTTAACTCTTTCCCATTACGGGACGTCTGGAAGTTCCAGGGTGTGTCCCGTTCACCGTAATCTCGGAACACGCAAGCGGCTCTGCGTTAATTTTATTTCCAGGCATTTGGCCGTTGTTTTTAAAAACCTTTTATTCACCCCAGAGAACTGTAGCAACACGACCGCACTTTACGATAGCTGGCGCCAAACTGCCACGCCTTGTGGGAGCCTCGGTATCGTTAAAGTTAGTTTTTCTACCGGTTTTGTTTTGATGATGTACACGCACGTTATCGGAACGCAAAAGGCGGTAAGAGACAAACAACATATATACTATTAAAAATAAGAATTTCAAATAACTACTTTTTTTACTTAAGATCTCGTGGGAACGCGGCACGAGCTCTGCGAGCCTCGCGGCCACCTCGGCGTCGTTACGAGTGGCACGATCTGTGTTTTGCGCCAATGCAGCTGCACGCGGATATCGATGGGCGCAGCGGGGACGGAGACCTCGGCATGCTGCTCATCGAGTTCTTTGAGCTGTACGGACGCAACTTCAACTACCTGAAGGCGGGAATCCGCATCAAGGACGGCGGCAGCTACGTGGCAAAGGCCGAGGCGCAGAAGGAGCTGGTGGAGGGGTTCGGCCCTTCCTTCCTCTTCGTGGAGGACCCCGTGGTACCAGGTGCGGCGCTCCGCATTATCGCGCGCCACGGTGGCTAGGAGATGTTAACTACCTCGCCTGGTATACAGGAGGTCTTGGGTTCGATCCCAAAAAGTTTGCATGTTCTCCTTGTGGTCGCGTGCATTTAGGGTATTTGGCTGCTATAAATTTCGACGTGACAAGCCACTTCATTGTGCTATCATTTGTGGCCAGATCACTTCTGAAAAAGAGCTGTATAGCTCTGAGCATTCCCTGGTAAAATGAAATATAGTTTTTTATAGTATTGTCATTCATCTTCACTCGGCTTGGCAGCTCCTCGCCGTTGCGTGGGTGCGGCTGCTCGAATGATCTCGACTTTACTCGGAACTCTGCGCCTCCTGCAGTCACATCCCAGTGCTCAATCCGAATTTCCAACAATGAAAACTGATAGGTGTCTATTCATTAGGGATGATGAATCCAGCCTCGCATTAATTCTTTACGGATTTGTCGGTGCTCGACCTATATCTGATCACGCTAAATTTTGTATTTGTTTTCAACCTCATCGGATATTCCATATTCCGTCAGCACATGTGTACCGTTCGTTAAGAATTGTTGGTGAATAATATTGAGTAAGTCAAGTTCAATTTAAATTCCTGCGCCCCCTAAAATCTATTCTTTTCTGAGCTCGCAACCGTCGGAGTCTATTGGCAAAGACACCGTTAAACACTGTCCGCTGACACCTCCGAGTCAAGCCTATTGATGTCTGGAAATCCTTCCGACGCCGACGGTTCCAATTATAGCTTGAGCGGACCGCTTGCAGTATTGCAGATGCATGTCGGCATGTGGATCAAAACGTACGAACGGAGTGCAACAACTATTTTCCTACTTCGCCAAGAAGTTTATGTTTCCAATTATTATCACCTAATAATCGTTATCACGACCGTAAACACACTGAATATGTTGCCAAGAAGCAATAAAACGCAGCGCTTTTTAAATATCATGATTGTTAATGTTAGTGTTGCTGCCAGTGTCATTGTATTGTTGTCATTGCTATTATATCGTTGTTGCAGTCAAGTGAAATTGTCATTAGTCGCACCACCATCGTCATTAGCAGCAGAGTTGTCATCATTGTAATCTGTATTTTCATCAAATTGATTTGATTGACTACTAATTGCAGGATTAATACTAATTAATTATTGCAGAATGAGTGTCCATCGTTATGATTATTATCTTCAGCAACCTTGGTCTTCCTGATTTAAAATTTTATTTTATTTTATTATCCAGCCCGTAACGTTAAGCGCTGTAGTATTTATAAAGCGCCTCTTGTGGGGCATAAACGCAACGGGTTTTTTTTGCACGTAGGTCGCTGGTATCGTTAAAGCCGGCACTTTCACTCAATTAATCATCCAATCGCCCTTATTTCAAAGAGTGAGAACAGACTACACGCTGCATTGATGTTCCCTCTTATTTTAGCATTGCCGCCGTACACTAAACGTTGCCGCTTTTTTTTTCCTCTTTGCGCCGAGTTCGCAGTCCTTTTCAGCGGTGCTTTTCAGCACTGCGAACTCTGAAGAGTGGACGTTTGTCACTGCTATGAAATCTAAATTGTTTTGCTTCTGAACAAAAAAGGGACTAAGCCGATTGAAGCGTGTCCCTCTATTTTCAGTCGGTGCCATGCTTCAATCGCAGCGGATAACCTTTCACCGGATGACATTTTCGCCTTTTGACTTGCAATGCGGCCTTCATGTTCGACTATTGGTTCGGAAGCCTCTTCGGAAATGACCGCATTTTGTGACCAAATATTGACATGTGCCAGCATTCCAAACACTGTGACCATCAAAAGGTTACGAGATGGGTAAATTGGTTGCTTGATATTAGACCGTCGAGGATATTCCATTGATCGTTTGCAAATGTCACATTGTCAAAAAGGCTTTTGATTGGGTACTGTAAATGGCCGCTAATGATACAATTGATAGTGCCCCTCTAATGTACAGGCAGTGGTCATTTCCTGGGCAGACGTACACGCACGTTATCATGTGTTAGGAGTCGCTGCTCATCGAACAGAGACTTTGTGGAAAAGGAACCGTAATTTTGTTGGAGGTGCCCTTGGCATATTGATCGCGAGTAACACGATAGTCTGGGAGAGATGGAGAGCGAGTGGTAGATGTATGGATCAGGGGGCTACTAACTTGTAGGAACACTGAGCTGGCATGCTTAGATCTTAGGCTTGAATCAGAGTTTTAGCCAACTGATTTAAATCGGCTTCTCAAGTGAAGTTACTTGAAGTTTCTCAGCCTGATCAGCTCTGCCCAAACAACGCATCGCTTTACATTGGTTTGTCACTGAATGTGGCCTATTACATCTGAGGATTAAATATATCAGATGAGGCTCATTACAGGGCATATAAAGAGGTGCACCTTCTAGTGTGCATAGGAGGCTATTGAATGACCTCAGAAATAGTTTGATGCCTAGTTATTTGGTGACACAAGGTAATTGTTACCCTACTTGCTGTGAAAGTTCCGATGGTGTTTTTTTTTATCTCGACACCACTCCAAATCACAATTGAAATCTAATTGGGAGGGGAAAAAAACTATTAAAGAACAATCAACTCCTATGCAAGTTGTATGATGGCTTGTTTGACGGCGGGAGTTGCCGAGAACAATTATTGCCAGCGACATCGTCGCTGGGAGAATGTGTGACGACGACGTTGTGGCGTCGGCTTCACATGTTGGTGTGCGCGTCTATCCTCTGTGGCGCAGGTCAGGACCTTGGGCGGAGTTCGTACGGGGCGATGCAGGCCCGGCAAGCCTTCGACTACGCCTACACGGTGCTGAACCGTGCCGTCTGCTCACAGGCCAAGTATTACCCCAACCGCGACCTGGACAGGTGGGCCGCCAGCTCGCTCCCTCGCTCCCCTGTGCATTGCTTGTTGACTGCCGCATGAGCAAGCAGAACCTCCGATTTGGCACGTTTGGCTACATATAATGCGAAAGAAGTTGTGCCTACATGCATACAGAACCACTACGAGTCCTCCTCGCCGTCAGCTAGAGGCTTCGCAGCGTCGGAGTGGTGGCCATCTATGTCGGTATCCTCACCGTCAGAGTTCTTTACTTATTTTTTTATTCCATTTTAGTAGGTGCACAAACCGCGATGGTCATAAGTCCCGAACGTTGTGTGAGGAGGGGGAGATTGGGCTCGCTGCTGCCCCACCGAGTGGGGACCGCGAGAGGGGTACGTGAACTTTTATGTGGTGAGGGGAAGGTGAGGGTAGAAGAACTTTTTAGTAAGGGAGTAGAGGGGAGCAGGTGGGAATAAGGGGGGAATTCTTTGCATTGTTAAAGATTGGAAATTTCCTACAGGCCACAGGAACCATGGACAAGAGAAGGCTTTTTGAGCCGGTAACAGCGTGCCTGCCACCCCTCCCCTTGGACCTGTTACCCACAATTCACAGGGAGCTGTCGTGAATATTAGCAGTGTCATCATTGGCAACAGTGTCAGCAGCATCAGACTAATGGTCGTCTTGTTATCTCCATAAGGGTAGTCTTAGACGGACAAACATTTATTTTGAAGCTTGTGATGGCATTGGGTGTCATCTTCTTGGTTCTTTCGGTAAAGTCACGTTGAAGGGAAATAATAAAATAATAAAAATAAACATAATAAAATAATTCTCACTAATAATTCTCACTAGTGAGAATTATTTTATCATGTTTTATTTTTATTATTTTATTATTTCCCTTCTACGTGACTTTACCGAAAGAACCAAGAAGATGAATCCCTGCAGTCACGAAAGCTTTAAATCGGCATTGGGTGTTTTTTTTTTAAAGCAGGTGTCCAATATAGGTAAATTTAGTTCAGAATCAAAATCTTTATTTATACTGAAGGAATTTAATGAGCTTGAAAGCTCTTTCACAGATGTTCAGTCGTTGTGCAAACCAGTGCTGTCAACTCCTTTTTTTTAGAGACCTTTTCAAAGCGTGCTCTTATTATCGGCATCAAAATTCTTACCACTGGTGTTGTGTCCGTGTTAGCCGCATCATCCTTGGCAGCCATTAGCAGTATCAACAGCAGTATCAGCAGAAGGATGTATGGATTCGTCTGTCTGGCAGGTGATGACCAGGATTCAAGAAAAAAAGTTTGTCACTTGTACAATCTCATTTATACCGTTTGTTGCTCCGCTAGTTAATTTAATCATCCTCCTAGGGAACGTTTCCACATAATTAGCATAGGTTGCATAAAACCTGTCTAAAATCGATTCCTAAATGCAAGATCAGATTTTTTTTTAATCAATTAATCATCAATGTCTGTTCTAGAACACCGGGATCTGCAGCAGCGTAAACGGTAGCATCGGCATTATCGTAATCACTTGAGAACAGCTCTGCGTGTTTTCCCGGCATATCTTTGTTCTTCTAACCTGAAGGCATTCTATGAAGATATTTTGGGAAGAAACATCAGCTGATAACCCAGCTGTATTTCAAAGTCGGTCTCCCTGCTAAAATGAGTCGTACGGGCAAACATGCCTCTCCTTATTGGCTATTAACTAGTGGTGGAAATTCCTCATTCTCATGCCGGCAGCCAGTCACTCCATAGGTATGTATGTTGAACTTCTTTCACATCGTACGTAGCCAACCGCGCTAATAGGAGGTGCATTTTAATGTCTACAAAGTAGCACTAGTTTATGGGCTATGGATTGCTGTTTAAGAGCGTTGACCCTCTGACTGGAATTTAACCTTGTGGCTATCCAATTGCGACTCCTTTCAGAATCGGAATGTTTATTGAGACTTGAGGAATCTGTGTGAGCTTTTAAGCTCTTTTTCACATTTTTATACATTTTTCCCCGATGTTGTGTATTGGCTGCAAAGTTAATTTTTGTTTTAACTCGGGTGAAAACCGGAGATCGGCATTACCTCATTTTTGAGTGACCTAGGGCATTAATCTGTCGGTAGGGGGCATTAATTGCATTGTATTGTCCCAATTGCAGGCACATTTGAACCCGGACGCTGGCACACAACGGCCTGCTATTATAAATAATGTCAGGCGATCTTTGCCATCGGCTGAGAATCAGACTGTGCATAGTATTATTACGGTTATTACAGCCATAGTAATAATCAGGGCAGCTGCCGGGTTCAAACGAGCAACCACGGCAATGAGTGGCGAACGCTCTACCGCAGAATCAGAATATTTATCCTGGAGGAATCCGATGAGCTTATCAAGCTGTTTTTCACAGATGTTTGCGGCACCGCCCTGGTCGGCGACTGTAGTTTAAACGAATTTTCAGTGCTGCAAACTAACGTCGCCGTTGCTTTGTGTCTGTGTGCGTACGCGTGTGCGCCGGGTGGGGGGGCGGCGACAGCACGCTGGGCCGGATCGTGAAGGTGACGCGGGAGGTGACGGAGTACCGCGAGTGGATCCAGCAGACGTGGGGACTCTCCCCCGTCACGCCCGACCTCTCCGCCTTCCCCTGCTCCCTGCAGCCTGCAGGCATGTTGTTGCTCTTGCCGTCGGCGCAACCACGTGGTTGCGCACGTGGTTGTAAGCGAGCGCGTGCGGTCGTACCGGTTAGGCGTGCGTTGCGACGTGGCTGATGGTGACGCGTGAAGAAGGCAGATGGCCTCAACGGTGTAACTTTGTGCTGGTCACGACAATGCCTGCATGCAGGCTCTCACTGCACTTGCATGAAAACGCAGATGCGCACACAAACCTACACACTCTTGTCTACCCACTCTTGTACACAAAGACAAAAGATCCCCTGGGGAAGAGGTGCTGTTAGCCAGCACGGCACACGAGGGGGTGGGTGGCCATCGCCATGCCCTGCCACTATTGTCTACTCATTGCTGATGTTTACACACTGCACCAGATACTCGTGAGCCTAAGTTGACTTGGAAAGCCCAGGACCAGTTAAAGTATTCGTCATTGTTTTTGGTTGTGAGCGAGAATCCAACGCTGGTCGTCGGGTTGGTAGTGTAGTGCGTTACCCACGATCTTACTGCTCCCCACACCTCCTGCACACTTGCACTTGCATACAAACATACACACATTCCAACACGACACTACCCAATGCATACAAGCGTACAGCAACAAGTGGTGGTGACGTCAGTGACTTTGAAGCTATGTAGAATGGCGAGGGCTCGCTGGCAGGTCCTCATGGAATGGGACCCAGTGTCCTGGATTAATAGACTACCATGACTGGGCACGTGTTCCAACCGCACTTCCCACTGCCAGCTATCTGCGTTTCATCCACTCGGTGCTCTGCTCATTGTCACGAGCAGCACTCCTCCACCTCCCAGTTGTTGATCGTGAGCAGCAGCAGCCGCCAGCAGGTGAAAACGCTCATCTCGTGCGCCTTCTGCGCATCGGCTGATCCTGCCAGCACTGGTACCAGTGGCCAGAAAATTCACGACTCCTCCAGGTCCCTTGGGTACCACATAAGTCCATCTCTTGCATAGCCCTGTACCTTGCGTTTTAATATTTTCTGTTGGGCGAAACAACAGGAGCTGCTTGGTGATGTGGTCACTGCGCACACCTGCTGTCACATGATCACACTTGTTGCGTATGGCAATATGTTCAGGGGCTGAATGTCAGTTTGCTAGCCACGAGAGGGCTTTAGGAGAGTTTGTCTAGTTTTGCTTTTCCATTCATTGAAGGAGTGCACGCTCCAGTTGTTTACTGTATGGAAGGGGTCTTCGAGTGCGCCAACTAAACATTAAAGGACTCTTAAGGCCTAAATTACTTCCTGGCCAGAAACGTAAGGGAACATGAATACACTGATAGAAACGCACACACGCAAAGATGCCCCTCGTAGCCTTTCAGAATGTTGGGGCAAATGCTCTTTGCGAGAACTTTTTTAAGAATTGCACAATGCACCCGAGGGGGCCCCTGGCCTGTTCAGATATTCGCCACTGTTAGTTGTGGCTGCAACTTCAACTCTGGTCGCCAGGTTTGACACGCAGCACGCTAACTACCGCGCCACCTTTCCACTGTTGCACACACACAAGTTGCCCACAGAACGTGATGCTATAGCTCCCCTCCTTCCCTCTTGGCCAGATTGCATTAGGCTTCAGGTCGACAGCAGCGCGCTCACCACCGTCACTGCTGCACCCGCGTACACACACGCACACAGAATGGCTGACGGTGCATTGCCGCTGTAGCCGCCCCCTCTCCTTGCCTAACCGGGCGTTGGGCTTCAGGCCACCGGGTTTGTAGTGCCCGTGAGCTTACCACTGCCACCACTCTACCCTTGCACGCCGAGTCGGCACTCGTTGCTATAACCGCCCTTCCCCTCTTGCCGACAGCATCGGGCTTCAGGCCGCCAGTGCCCGGACTCCTCGGGGGCGTGCGCCCCGATCCACGTCTTGTTCTGCTCAAGTGCTCGTCGGTCGCCATCGCTCCGTCGTCGGCCGGCAACGGCGTCCCTCCCACGCTCTCCGGCGTGGGAGGGGCGGCACCCGGAGCGGCGGTGCCGGGAAGCGGGGACTGGGAGGAGGGTGGCGGGCGGGGAGGCAGCAGCGGAGGAGGAGGAGGAGGCGGCAGCGGTGGCGCCGTGTCTTCGTCGTCGGACTCGCGCTCCAGCAGCCAGCAGGTGTCGACGAGCAGCGGGTCTGCCGCGTCGTCTTGCGAGTCGGCCTCCAGCGACACGGTGAGCGCCGCCGCGTGGGCTCGTCACCGCCACCCGGGATGGCGAGGCGTTTTGCTTTGAGACCATTTCTGAAACTTGACCAATACAGATAGTCCCCGGGTTACGATGGTCCGACCTTACGATATTTCAATATTACGATGGCGATAGCGATACGACAAAATTGTAAAATATTTTACATTTCACGCGGCAGGCAAACGCAGCAGCGTACGAATCTTGGCGAGTACAGTCCAATGATACGTTATATGTTCAATGCATGAATGATACGTAGCTTTAGCGATTTCATTTTAGGGTTACCACGATACGATACGTCCAATACATGTTATAAAAATTTATAGCAGATAGGATTGTTTCCTGAAGGTAGGCCAAGAATTTACCTTGTTTTTTACTTAAAATTTTACTGTGCAATACAGTAATTAATAAATACATACAGTATATAGTTTATACAGTACGGTACTGTAAATTGCTCTGTTTTGCTAAATTATCACCATTCTTTAAGACTCCTGGGTAGGCTAGGCCATCTTCGACTTACGATATTTTTGACTTACGATGGGGTCGTCGTAACGCATCTCCATCGTAAGTAGAGGACTACCTGTATTTGCTTAGTAACAGTGATATTATTGTGCAGATGACTGTGTTAACAGCCATGATAGCCTAACTGAGTTTCAAGACCATGGGAGGTTTGGTCAAATTCGACAAATTATGTTTGGCATGGGGTAGGAAAAACCACAGTAGCGTAAAACCCCGTCATTTCGGTATTTCATAATTCGTAATTGGGGATAATTTGGAACGGCTGTGCTTTTGGCATATATACAGCATTAGTAATTCGCCACGAGCCAAATCGGTGTACCGAATGGTCCAATTTCGGCAGACCCGTGGAGCGGTGCCACTCACCACGACCAACACTGACTCAGTCTAGAGGTGGCACCCGTGGTGAGCGTTCGTGCAGACCGGTTGCTTTGGACTTTACCTTGTTTATGCACTCTGCAAGCAAACCCTCTCAGGAATGTCGTCTACAACTACATCAAGAAGTAATCAAAAGGGACTGAAGTGTAAATTCCTTAGTCTGAGAGACAAATCCACAGTTTTGGATGGAATTGATGCAGGTGTGTCAATGCGTATGGTGTGTGTGAAGAGTTTCACATAAAATCAAGTATTTTTTACAACGTCAACAAAGCCTGGGAGAAGATGAGGAAGCATGTAGTCTGACAATGAGCAATGTGGTATAAAAGTGTAATATAATTTAGTCTTTAAGTAAATATTGTTACGTGAAAAATGTGAAGTTTTAAGTTGGTGTAATTTGGTATTTACGTTATAATTTAGTGATAAAGGGAACATACAGGTCAGGAAGTGCATTTAAGCCCCCCTCCACAACCTGTCACCGACCACATCCTCCTTCGCCTGCAGTGCTAGCTACTCATGGTAAGTGTTACTTTTTAGTAACATAATTTTTGGAGAAAAAAAATAGGTTTTTATTTTTTGGGGCAGGGGAGGCACTGGCGAGTACATAATTTGGAATATTTGGTAATTCGGCAAAGGCCCGAGTCCCATTTGCGTCGAATTAACAAGGGTTTATTGTACCTATAAAACTTGTGCATACAAGGGGGTGATATTTAATTCTCTCTATTGAACTTCAATCTGTTGGCTACCTCGGAGCGGACGTTGGCATCTATCCGTCTTTTGATAGTCCAAGTACAGTAATGCATGGCTACCTCCCACACATTACTCCCCCCAACCATTGCCTTGAAGAATTGACCGCCTGAGTCACTTGGCCACTGCTTTGGAGGTCTCTCGTGTCGCTTGGGCGGTTGCGTAACGTCGCCTGCATGCATCCCCCCCCCCCCCCCCCCAGGACTCTGACAACCCTGCGGCCCGGCTAACAACGGTGGTGTCGGCAGCCTCGACTGCGAACCCAGCAAGCGTTGCCTCTCCCTTGCACGATGTCGCACCCACGCCGGGTCAACCACAGGTAGCCGCTTCACCGCCCGCGTCACCGGGGAGCGTCTGTCCAGTGGTAGAGTCGCAGCCGAACTCAAATCTCGAATCGCCATTGTTGTCATTCTCCCTCTTCAAAGCTCCACGCATTTCCCGGCTCAAATGTTGGTTAAGCACTTGTCTCCAATGGTCATTTTGAACTGTGGGTGGGAAAATCCCGCATTTCAATTGAGGTTTTGGGGGGGGGGGGGGAGTAGAGGTCTGACGTACGCTTGACCCTGCCCACCAGCTGTGCTCGAACCTCGTGGGTGGGAGGGTGGAAGAGGGAGCAGGTCGAGGGGTTGGCCACGTGCCTCGTGGCTGCAGCACTTGGACCGTTACTCTCCAGACTTGGGCAGGGGGAGGGAGCTCTCTAACCCTGGGGGATTTTCGAGGGAATATGCGAGGGGGTTGGCGATGGGTCGTGGCTGCTGCTGCGCACTATGGGCACATTCTCTCAAACTTGGCTTGGGGTATGACCTGTATGCAGGTTTCAAATCACCCCTGGTGATATTCTACAAAGTGGTACTTGTTTTGTTGACCCGGAAGGGATGATGAGCTGTGCCCACTGATGGAAATTTGAACTCCTGATCTTAAGATTGGGAATCGAGCGACCATACCATCCTTTTGATTCCTTTCTCCTGCCAGATTTTCACCATCTTACACAAGCAACGCCAAACCTCTCGGTCTGCTCTTTCATCACCCCTTTGGGTTTTTCCCGAGGTCACCGATACGTGGGTGCCACTGCAGTTCGTCTCCATAACCTGCCCATCTGGCATGATGATGTTGCTGCGTGTAATCCCCGATTTTAGCACGGTTGGCTACATATGGTGCGAAGAAAGAAGTTCTACATACGTTCAGGTTTATATTTTAGCATTGGAATTTCTGGCCAATGCCAGTTGCATTGTATGTTGTTGTTTTTTTAGTATTGGAAAGAACGCGGAGAATACAGAGGACATCCATGCAGAACAGGGGGCGAATATACAAACGGCAGACAGAATGGCGTCCGAGCCGGAAATCTAACCACTGCGCCACCCTGCCACGCAGTAACCAAGGTCTCCTATCAATATTACCAGTCGATCTTCACTGGTGTGGGGGTCCGCTGTCTGGAACAGCCCCCTTGGTTGTAAACACTGCTAAGTCTCTCTCCACCTATTCGAGTCGAGGCACGAGTATTATACAGCACCTATACCGGACTACCTCCCTCCATCACAATCCCCTCCAACCCCACTCGCCCACCCCACCGGTTATCTTTTCTGTCACGGTGTCTTGGGATTCGGCTATATTTAGTGTCAAGATACGAAGTTACGCCTATATATGCTGTTGTAAGGTACACAAGCACACACGTCCACGCGGCACCTTTTTGGTTGTTGGAGACCCACACTGCGAGGTTGTCCCGTGCCTCCACCACCAGGAATTCATGGTGGGAACTTTGCCCTCGGGAGGATTCCCGTGCGCGCCCTTTGCTGGGGCGAGGGCTGCCCCCGACTACTTGCTGCCAACACCGGCTCCCTACAGCGCGGCCTACGAGCCCGTCCGGAATCCCCGCTATCGCCAGGTGATTTTCTTTTTTTCTCTCCTCCCCCAAACTCCCCCGGCACTTGGACAGGCGATACGCTTGCCCGGGGTTTGTTATGAACGGTTGGTGTAGCAATTCACGGTGACATCTTTTGCACCCTGTGGCAGTGGCCGAGGTGGCTCGGTTGTCGGAGACCTAAACTTGACATCGCTGAGATGCCGAATTTGAATTCAGGTTTCGGCTGCCTGTCATTTTAGCTGAGGGACAGGTGTGTAATTATTTGGCGTTCTCAGTCTGCTCGTCAATATTTGCATGACAAATACGTAATTGGAGATGTGGGTTCTCGGTTGTCGTTGTTAAGGCCGCCTCTGCTGTTGTTTTTTTTTTTCCAGGTGGATGATTACAGGTACACCGTGCCCAGAGATGCCCACCCCCACTCGGGGCCCAACGATGGGCGTCCGCCCGCGTCGGGGAGCAGCGGCCGGACGAGCCACAGCTACCACAGCATGCGGCGCAGGCACCGCCGCGGGCAGCACAACAACCACCAACCATAGCGGCCTCCACCATCGTCGTCGCCGCCGCCACGGCCACCTACCCACAACAGCCCTGGCAGCTCGCATCACTTCTCCTCTGTCGAGGCATCGACAAAAGGGTCAAGGCTCGTGATTGAGTTAGACCCCCGTTGTCCTGCTGGGGTAAGGTTCAGGTTCCGATCCTTTGCCAGAATCCACAGTGATCCTGCTTGGGTGAAGATTTGGGTTAAATTCCTCGTGACTGAGATTCTGGCCCGACCACCTCTGGTCCTGCCAAGGTGCAGGTTGTAGAGTCTAGCCTGGGCCAAGAATCCAAGGTGAGACCTCGGCTGAGGTTTTAAAACTGGCCACTCCGTGGCTTATTAAGCGACAGCGTACAAGAGCAAGTACACCAATCTCGCTTGTGCCCACAGTCGTGTTGTGAAGACTCTGCATTCATGCCTTTCTTCCAGATGTCCTGCCTACATCAGCCCAGAAGCAAAAGAACATTGTTGCTTGTGTGGCTCTTTGTTTTTTTTTTCACATGAGCTGAATGGCTTTCATTTTTATATCCGTGCGGTTATTTTATTGCCATGTGTCAGGACATAGAGGTGGAAGGAGAAATGGCAACAACCGTAAATAAACGAAGAAATCTGTCGCGCTCAACTGCAAAGGAGGTTGCAAAGAAATTGTGAATTGCTAAATTCCAGGTAGCCAAAGAATGAAATCTCATTTTACCCTTTTTGCTTTTTAAACACACTTGTACAGCTATTTTTTTGTTACTAGCAAAACAAAACAAAAATAAAAATATATATTAAGAGCCAGTGTTGTAAGGTATTGTGAAGGCAAAGGGAAATTAAAACTAGTTATGTATTTTTAAACAAGTGAAACTAAACCTATATATACAAACACATTGCATGTTTACTACAAGATTATTTTTGCTAAACAGTTGTATATATTGATGGAATAATGTTGAAATATCGACTGTAAATGATGATTTTAATACGGTTCGAATTTCGATAATGTAGCTCGTGGAAGCTGTGCTTCCATTAACCTCATAAATACAAAGTGCACTGACCTAGGCGCTTGATTTCAGCACACCTAAGTGGCGTCGCTCCGTATTAGGCGATGGTGAAAGAGTTTCGCATACGTTGTAACAACAGCCAGAGCGGCCATGCACGGTCTTAACATCCAGTTCCCCAACCCCAGCACTCCAAACCTGATTAATTATACTGTAGCATTTGCAGAAGGTTAAGTTAATGGTGGCCTGATTTTGACTAACTGAGTGCACAGGTGCAAAATGTAGATGGGCCAGTGTGTGTGTTTGTGTGCACCCAAGAGCCCACGTGTGAAGGTTACTGCCCCCATAACCCATCTCAAACTTTCGCATTGGTGGTTGCGAGCCCTGCGCATCGCTTTGATAACTGCGCCATTGCGAATAAAACACAAGGTGGCTTGCTGGTTAGAGATCATGGGACGACCAATGCAACTGCAATGCTGGCAAGCACTTTGTAGAATGTCACACTGCCCTCTTCGTTATATTTGCCCCAAAGTGTTTTTGCTGGCTGCCAAACGTAACCCGGGAGCATAGCTGGCAGTATTCGTGATATTTTAGGTGAAATGCTTCGGGTCTCGAATGTTTTGGCCGTGCTCCACATAAGAACAAGGCAGGCCAAATGTGGTTGTGAATGTGACGGTTATACTGTAACGCTAATGTGCAACTTCATAGGCACTCTCTCAAGATCACTGGTTCATGTTTTAATTCCTGCATTTTTGTCCCACCATTAGCTCTTATTTTTGAGCTGATAAACCATTAAGACAAATTGAAACATGCTTTGAAAATCAACAATGTTTTGGATATGTCAAAGTTGGCAGCCATTGCAATGTGTGACGTGTATTATAGTGATAGACACGGGAATGAGCGGGCAGTTGTTGGCACGAAGCATTTTTACCATTTTAACATCCGCTCCTAACTTGTGCAGCATTGAGCAACATCGGTTGTGCGTGCCACATTGATGCTTGACCACTTTGCGAGGTATCGTTTAGGGCTTGCGGCCGTGCGTTTTGATGCTCTGTGCTTTCTGCGTTTTGAATGAATATACATGAATGCTCCTGCGACCGGGGAGCGTTTGGTTCAACACGTTAACAACCACTCCAGTGTTGTCTGGGTGTTATGCAATCATCCCCACTAAGAAATAACAGGCGTGTATATTTGTGCAATAGCGTTACGTAAGATGCATTGTTGGTGACCAGCATTTTATACATGTAAACACAACGGCCCTTTAAACTGAAACGCGCAGGTTTGTTGGGGTTAAAAACAAAAAAAGTGCCAGTTCCATCAGGTAGCGTCACCGTGTTTTAATTTCAGATTCCGCTTTACGGTGGCGGCGGTGGTTTTGTAACGGCTCGAACATTGCCACGTTTGTGCAAACAACGTTGCTTTTTTGGGTTGCAGTCTTTTTTTACAGTGAACCAAGCCAACAGTCGCGCTAAAGTGCTCTCCATCTGGCAGACCCCCCCCACCTCCCTAACCTGGTTTTTCATGACTTCCCCAAGAGTCGTGATTAGGCAGTGGGAAATTAATGTACTGGTGGATAAAACCATTTGTGGATGCCACATTGCTTTTACCGCCACTATTTTAAAAGGCAACACTTTGATTCGAGCCCCCCACCACGTGACCAGATCTTGTTGCGGTCTGCACGTCTTCCCGCTTCCGTGGTACAGTATTGTGGAACTGTTCTCGGACCGATTCGTCAATTGATGCCATGTGGCAGCCGTACGCTTGCCGTCGCAACTAAAAGAAAGTGTAAACGTTATTTGAAACATTTGTGATTGACTGGTCTTTACAGGATTCCATTCAGCCACTTGTGCCACCTGCTATCATTTGCAGTTTATACACAGTGGACATGAAGTTACGTGGGTCCACCGAACAGATATGCCACAACCAATGTTCTCGTGGCAGTGTACCGTACGGTGTTGGCTGTGGGTGTTTGTGTGCAAGCCATTGCAGAGATTTGTAGAGAACATTTTCCGCTATTGGATAATCTCCATAGCTACATGCATTGCTTTTGGGTTCTTGGTTGGAAGCACAGATGCAGTTAATTTAATATTTGGAGGAAACCTCAGATGGAAGTTTTTTTTTTAAAGATTCCCCTCCATGAAGATGGGGTCATGCAACATCGACGAGGTTTCGGCATTTTTTTCCAACAGTGCATTTGTCGTTAACTTTTCCTGCTTTAAACGTTCTTAAAGGAAGCACACACAGTTTTCTATGCTGTATTCTTGCATATTTTGTTTTAAAGCAGTGAAACACTTACATAGGACTGGCTGTGCGTCATTTTTAAGGTGGATATTCACATAAAGGATCCCTTGCTGTGTTTTTGCTAAACTCTATAATATGAAGTTGCGTGATTAATGCACTTGGTTTTGTTTTTGATTTTTTGTAATGCGTCATTTTACTATGCAATGTTTCCCTTGTGCAGCGCTGGTAAAGATCATCGCAGCCTGGGTGTACAATGGAAAGCCGACGCGTGTTTATTGTACGGCAGCTGATAATTTGTGCAGGAATGGCAGCAGGTAGGATTTACCGCTAACGCGTGGCAATGCAAAGACATACGTTTTGTAGACCAAGAGCTATTATGCCTATCAGACCTTAGATATCAAGCGATAGGTTTTAATGTGGCTTTTTCCATTTTTTTATTTTGTACTAAGTGTATAACATTAAAAAACAAACCCCAACAAAAGCAATTATATACGAAAAAAGGAAATAAAAAAAATATCAGTTCTAGGCACCCTAACGGGCAATTTAATATATAAACATTTACGTAAATTAGTAAAGTTAATAAAATAGAAATTAAGTCACCGGTACTGTTTTATTCATGAGTTGTTTAACCGCTTAATTCTCCGAATTGATACGTTCTTGTGAACTTGACTCGAAAGCAATGGTTTGCAAGTCGCTATTGTTTCGCGTAAAACACGCGGCGCTGTGGTGGCATTGCGCGCCGTGGGAGGTGTGGTGAGTATAATGAATCCAGGGTTGTAAAATAAGAGTGCCTGGTTGCCTCGTATGCTTGAATTTGTATCTGTGATGTGGCCAGTCCAGTTCTGAAAAAGCGCCGGCAGATGAAACACAACTGTATTGTTATTGTGGTTATTTTAAAAAACACAAAGACAAAAAATAGTTTTGCTTAACATCCTTTAGGAATTTTACATTGTGCACATTGTGTTTTATTAATATTATTTGAATTTGCACATGGTTGAAGTTGCGAGTATAGCACTATGTACCATCTACATTACTAGCATGGAGAAACCTGGGTTTGTACAACTGTTCTTAAAACGTACACGGCAACCTCAAAACGAGACTCGAGCCAAACGAAACAAAGCTGTGCAAGGGCAGGCCTTGTTACTCCACCCCATCACAACCGATGTCAAGGACCTAAGGATTTGGGCAAGGCCTTTCCCAAATATCCCCCATTTTAGGTGCCTCCCTGCATGCTCGCCTGCCTCTAAAACGTTTTTTTTGCATTCAAGGGCCACACTTTGTGTAAGGAATCTCTCAAATTCCATCATGGGATCACAACTTCCAAAACAAATTTGTGGATCACTGCCTCCCAAACTTTGGGACAAGTATGGCCTTAATCTGGGACCTACTGTAGATTCTAGATGCATTCCGACATGTGCATAATTGACCGTGCTGTTTGAGAGGGTGAGATGCAGTTTTGCAGGGTTTGATTGGCAGATGGTACTGGTTGAGAAGCCTTTTAAGGGCTCTTTTGGCTGCCAGTATTGGTTTTTTTATAATTCGGGAAATTTGAACCGTTTGTGAGGGGTGTGATATTACAGCAGAATTCAAGTGTTTTTTGCTCCAAATGAATTTCAATATTTGGTGATCGTTATATCAGTTTTTTTTTTCTTGGAGAGGACAATAAAATCGACAAATTTCCAAGTTATAAAAACAAAAGACAATTAATGCTCGTGCAAAGCCTCGGAGCCATATTTGCCGAAATGTATCAGTCTTATTTATGCTTTACCGTATGTACTTTGTGATGGCCCACATGGAATGATGCCACATCAGATTGCAGGGATTTTAACAAGTCGCATGCTTGGCATTTGTTCAAAAGGAAGTTTTTCAGTCTGTTTTAGCAAGTGTGCAACTTGTCTACGGTGCAATTAACCTGATAATGGATCGAACGAGTTATTGTTTTCCTTTTTGTAGAATATCAAATGGTGGCCTGTAACAGCAATGAGTAATACCTGGAGCAGTTCTCCAGTGAATATTTGTTTTTTAATCACAAGACGGCGGATGATACTGTGGGGTTTGCAGTTTGGTTCTTGGCAAATGCTTCCAATAATTGAAAGCCACAAACATTTTATTTAATTCCCATGATTTCAGGGAACATTTGTGACCATTGTAGTTGGGTTTAAATGGGCCCTGCTTCCATCGCGCATGACCTTGTAAAGAATTTCACAATATTCTTTTAAAAAAGTTTCAAAGTAATAAAATTAATGTTTTTTTTACACAGCGTGATAAAAAATAATAGTACAATACATGGACATTTATTAATGCTCCTTTTTTACTTAATGTTGAGCGTGAATTTGAACAGTCAGTGTTTTAGTTTACTGCAGTGGGAGGAGCACATCCGTTGTAACAAAGCAGTGTTGTTTTTTTTATTCTTCCATTGCAATGTTTTAAAATCCTACTTAACATAACATTCCAGTTTTTAACAAAGGTTTTTTTTCCGGAGGGACTTTATGCACTAAAGCTGTTCATGCACATCCACTCATGGTGCTGTGGACACCAAAACTGAAAATAGAACAGATTATTGAAATGGACAGCAGTTTTGGGTTTGTGGGAGAGCTCTTATTGTCGGCTGGGTTGGCAGGGTTGTTACGATAAGGGGTAGTAGTCGGGGTAGTTGAGTGGCGTGTGTACTCCATCCCCAAACTGCTTGCCCCCTCCTCCCTATTTCAGTTCATGGCTGCTTTTGATTTCTGATATTTGGAGCGCCTGAAAATGAGAGGGCATCCCAAATCTGCATCACGTGCCAGCGCACGGACAAACCAAAAGTTGTCTTTTTATTCCGGTTCCGTGCACAGGGACACCGTGTAACAGTGTGTAACGTTATTACTGTTCAATTGCCAATAAAAAAATCTGTTTCAGTTTGAATTTACCACATTTTTGTTGTCTACGCTCGTTATTTTGATCGTTGGCAACACACACACGGGTAAACAATGCATTGACGGCAAGGATTGGTGAATTCTATAATTTTGTGAAACTCAAATGTGAGGTTTTGTGGAGGCTATATGGCTGAATTTATTTTGACGCCTATGACCAAATCACATGGCATGATCTCGTCGGGTTTTATAAGGTAAGCAAGTTTCAGCCTGGATACATGTAAATGGGTGGCCAACTGACTAGACCAATACAGTATACACACACACACGGTACTTTAAAAAAATGTTAACACTTATATGGGACTCGTTTTTAATGGGAAAAGAACGGATAATACACTAACATGATAACAAATGTATGTTAATAGTTTCGATTTAAAGCTTTCGTGACTGCAGGGATTCGTATTCTTGGTTCTTTCGGTAAAGTCACGTAGAAGGGAAATAATAAAATAATAACATTTTACTAAATTCTCACGACGTTTCGATTGCTTGTGTGTGAAACCCACTGCTGTGGCTTCAGACGACTGCTGTGGATTTCACACCTGATGATTGCTTGTGTTGCAATCGAAACGTCGTGAGAATTGTATTTAATTTTATTATTTCCCTTCTATGTGACTTTACCGAAAGAAACAAGAGTATGTTAATGGCTTCAAAAAGTTCAAAGTGTTCACTTATTCGCCATTATTGTCAACACGTGCCTGAAATCTTCTCCCAGGTGGTCTCCAGAGCCTGGAGGCTGCACGTTTATTGTACTGTTGCAAACTCTCAGAAGTGTTAACATGGTTTTGAATCGCCCTGTATAAACCTCGCCTGAACCACTCCCACCTGTTATGTAACCATAACAAGAATGCCACTTTCAGACACTAACTTATGTAGAATTGTTGGAAAGCGCCTTTGAATAAGGCGGTATAACACATTCCTGCGGAGGGAGCTGATAGGAACGTTGGGTTGCTCGGTCAATGACCAGGCTCAACCGCGGCGTGGTGTATTCCGCAAATATGCCCGACTGTGGGCGGGCACAATCCGGCGTGAGTAGGTTAAACGTTGAGTTTTATAAGGGTACCCTCTCCACCCAGCCCCTCCGTCCGTGTATCAACATCGCCCCCTACTGCAAACACTTGGCAGGACCCTACAAAAACCTTTAGACTCAGTGGGGCTTTCCTGGCTTAACAAGTGTAATAATACATTATGTAAATATTCTTTGGTTATTCGTTCCTACCAGCCCACCCCGCAGGGTCCTGTTATAAACAACGTAAGTTTTCCCAACAAATGTGATTAAAAGTTTACAATAGCGACACACACAACACATCACTAAACCTAGCATCCCTCGCTAGTTGCATAAGTCGATCCATAACAGCCGGATTAACAATAGCAGTAGCAGCGCACTATAATAAAAATACATAATAAGTTCATACGTCGCTCATCTATTGCTGTATTTTAAATTTCAGGCCACAGGATAGCAGTGGCAGCTATGTTTGTACAACTCCTCTAAAGCATTTTTGAGTGATTCTCTTGTTGGTAACGATCCAAGCTGGAGTTTATTTGCGATAGCATTCCAGACCCAGGGGGCATCTATAGCAAAAGCCTTTTTTTCCAGTATTTGTACAGCAATTAGGAATGTGACGCTGGTAAATGAGCGAAGATCTTAGCTCATATTTGTTTTTTGTTAGGGCATCTCACTTTGTGACGTCATTTATGGCCGGGCCCTTACAGTAACTATTAAAATACCCCCCAATTGCTCTCTCACTCCTGAGCCAACATTCCATCGTTGGTAGTGACGAACGACCATCAATTGTCCTTCTACCAACGTGACCGACCCATGCTCTCAAGAATTGCATGTACTCCTGGTCTGTCTCTCCCGTCTGTAGTTTTCGGGTTTTGTCTAATTCTACCATTAGCCTATAATGCTATACTCTTTGTTTTTTTCGGTAAAGTCACGTAGGTAAAAAAAAAATCTAATGAAATAAATGAAAACTAAATTATTATTTTTTACCTTCGTGACTTTACCGAAAAATATCATTATAAAAATAATACTTTATTTATATTATTTTTTCTATTATTTATTTTTTACCTACGTGACTTTACCGAAAAAACGAAAGCGTATGAATCCTTGCAGTCACGAAAGCTTCAAATCTAGGCGATATACTATTTGGGTCTTTCGGTAAAGTCACAGAGATAGTAAAATAATAAATTAGCCTGTTGTATATGAAAGTGCAGCCTCTACAATTGCTTTGTTACGCTATTGAGGGTGGAAGGGCTTCGGCTAAATCGCTCTGCGTATTGGAAGAGTTGGGAATACCCAAACACTTTAGCGGCCCAACACACGCGACCTCATTGAGCACGTGGTACACAATCCAATGCGTGCTGTAAATGTGACGTTCTACGCATAAAACTACCCCGTTGTTATTGTTTTTTGTAACTTATCCGATCTACCCCTACTTGACATCTGTCATCAAGAGCTTTGTAGTTCATCGAATTTATCCAGGTTCAATAAAGACTTTGATTATGCATGGCTTTACACACAAATATGTTCTCAACCCTGAGGGGTCTTCTCCCTCACTAAGATGGCCGCTACCCCGAAGGGGTCGTTTCCCTCACTAAGATGGCCGCTACCCCGAGGGGGTCGTCTCCCTCACTAAGATGGCCGCTACCACCGAGGGGGTCTTCTCCCTCACTAAGATGGCCGCTACCCCGAGGGGGTCGTTTCCCTCACTAAGATGGCCGCTACCCCCGAAGGGGTCGTCTACCTCACTAAGCTGGCCGCTACCCCGAGGGGGTCGTTTCCCTCACTAAGATGGCCGCTACCCCCGAAGGGGTCGTCTACCTCACTAAGATGACCGCTACCCCGAGGGGGTCGTCTCCCTCACTAAGATGGCCGCTACCCCCAAATGGGTCGTCTACCTCACTAAGATGACCGCTACCCCGAGGGGGTCGTCTCCCTCACTAAGATGGCCGCTACCCCCGAAGGGGTCGTCTACCTCACTAAGATGACCGCTACCCCGAGGGGGTCGTCTCCCTCACTAACATGGCCGCTACCCCCGAGGGGGTCGTCTACCTCACTAAGATGACCGCTACCCCGAGGGGGTCGTCTCCCTCACTAAGATGGCCGCTACCCCGAGGGGGTCGTCTCCCTCACTAAGATGACCGTTACCCCGAGGTGGTCCTCTCCCTCACTAAGACGGCCGCTACCTAGAGGTGGTCGTCTCCCTCACTTAAATGGCCGCTACCTCGAGGGGGTCGGTCTCCCTCACTAAGATGACCGCTACCCGGACGGGGTCGTCTCCCTCACTAAGATGACCGCTACCCGGACGGGGTCGTCTCCCTTACTAAGATGGCCGCTACCCCCAAATGGGTCGGTCTCCCTCACTAAGATGGCCGCTACCCCCAAATGGGTCGGTCTCCCTCACTAAGATGGCCGCTTTGGTTTGTTCACCACGCCCCTTGAGGCTGGCGGCTCGCCCTCGTTGCCCTGGTTACGCGTGGAGAATGGCCGCCGCCATGAAGACGCTGGTGAAGTCAGTCACCGCGGCGCTGCTGCTGCTGCTGCTCGTGGCGCTTTATCCCCGCACGGCACACGCCGCCACCTACGCCTCCATCTACCCCTTCGTGTCCGACGCGAATACGTGCAACATGAGCTCCTTCTTCAACTCCCTCGAGCTGCGTTGCACCCCTTGCAGCGAGAACGCCACCAAAACGCCCGACGGTGAGGGGGGTCACACGCGCGGCGTCTCGACCGGTTGGTGGGCCACTCCGCGGTCCACTCGGCCTTGTTAAACGTCAGGGTTGGGGAAACAAAGGCGGCCGGGGGTGGGGGTTGGGCCCACAACAACCCGCACGCAGCTTCATAGGTGCTCGCAAACAGAACTTGCTGCTGTAGTTTGGCGTTCCGATACGGGGTGGGGGGGATTTTTGTCTTTGTGCACATTTCATCATCATCACCGGCCATGATCAATCCACTGCTGGATGAAGGCCTCCACAAGCTCCACTGGCCGCCTCTCACGACGATTGTGCGATGCAATGAACCATCGTCCTCTCTTGGAGACGCTCCACACGTTGTTGGCTACCACTCCCGTCAGTATTCTCTACCACTCTTCTAGTGCGAACAAAGCGCACTTTCTTTAATAGTCTGACCGATGTTAACAAATTCCCGCTGAGGGAGCTGGTAGGAACGTTGGGTTGCTCGGTCAATGGCCAGGGTCAACGGCGGCGTGGTGTATTCCGCAAATATGCCCGACTGTGAGGGCGTGCACAAGCCGGCGTGAGTAGGTTAAACGGTGAGTTTTATAAGGGCACCACGGGGTGACCAGCCCCTCCCCACCCAGCCCCACCCTCCCCTCCCCACCCAGCCCCACCCTCCCCTCCCCACCCAGCCCCTCCCCACCCTCCCCACCCAGCCTCTCCCCACCCTCCCCTCCCCACCCTCTCCTCCCCTACCCAGCCCCTCCCTACCCAGCCCCTCCCCACCCAGCCCCTCCCCACCCTCTCCACCCTCCCCTCCCCACCCAGCCCTTCCCTCCCACCCCAGCCCCTCCCTGCACGACGGACGGACGGACACAATAATCCTCTGTGGGCTGGTGTAACCAGGAGGTTCCTACCAGTATTAACGAGAAACCGTAGGATGATGTGCAGACAACGTGTGCAGTCAGTTTTGTAAATTTCGCTGCTGGATGAGAGTCTCTCCGCCATTCTTCACGCTGGTCAGAACAGTACAGCATTGTGAAAGAAGGGAGCGCAGAATAGAACAACGGATGATTGCTGCTCTCCCCTCTTGCTGACAAGCCCAGTTGCTTACACATCAACCCCACCAACTTCACCCACAACGCCACATCCACCACACCACAACCCCCACCCATCACATCCATCACACCACAACCCCCATCCACCACACCACAACGCCCACCCATCACACCTACCACACCACAACCCCCACCCATCACATCCATCACACCACAACCCCCACCCATCACACCCACCACACCACAACGACCCACCCGCCACACCCACCACACCACAACCCCCACCCATCACACCTACCACACCACAACCCCCACCCATCACATCCACCACACCACAACCCCCACCCATCACATCCACCACACCACGACCCCCACCCATCACATCAGCCACGCCACAACTGCCAGAAGCCATGCCACTCCACCAACCACTTTACAATCCTCAATCCCACCTCGCACAACCTCCAACACCAAAGGTACGGAGTTCCCGCAAGGGGCCCCAGCAACTTTCCCACCACTTCTGCAGCGATGACACCACCCCGCGAAAAACGTGAGCCGCCAGTTCGCCGCTGCTTGCTTCGTCTCCAACAATTCGGCTCCACCTGCCCATCCTCTGCTGCACCACTGTTTCCCTGTCAAGCCACACTAGGGGAATGGCCATACAACCTGGCAGTCCTCGCACATATTCAAAGGCAAGAGCTGTTTTTTGGTGTTTTTATGTTTGGCCTTCGAGGCTTACATGATCATATGATCACCGTTTCGTATCTCATTGAGATTATTTGACTTGTGGCAAAGAAAGGGCGCCACATTGGCGAGATGTGGTATACAGGAGGTCGCGGGTTAATCTCGACCCTTTTCTCCCTGTGGTCGTGTGGATTTTTCTCTGGGTCCTCCGTTTTCCTCCACATTTAGAAACGAGATTAGAGTATATGGCTGCTATACATTTCCACGTGATTAGCCACTTCAATGTGTAATGCGAGTGTAAGCGGGGTTTCGCTGCTCGGTTCTGGGCCAATCATACGGTCCAGGGTATTGGGGGGCGGGGCCCCGTATGGGGGCGTATGTGAAGGTCCGCCGCTCACCTCCGGTCCAATCGGATGCGAGGTGAGCAGGGGCGGATCCTAAGGGCGGAGCCAGCAAGGCGCTATGCGGAGGTCGGATCTGGAAGGTTCGGTGAAGGGCGTGGTGAGAGAGAGGAGACAGGATCACGTGGTGAAGGGAATATAGGTGGGATCCCGGAAGGGCTCCGGGTCAGTTGGTGGAGTCACGAAGCTGGACCACGTTGGGTGGCCGGAGGGGATCCGCGCCATCAGCCACGTGGCTGGAGGAGCGTCATTCGGTTTCGGACGCTGTCTTTCCGACAGCCCTGTTCTTCACCTGAGGACGGCTGCTTGCGTTGTGGCCGAAACGTCGTGAGAATTGTATTTTATTATGTTTTATTTTTATTATTTTATTATTTCCCTTCTACGTGACTTTACCGAAAGAACCAAGAAGAAAGACAATATATTGCTGTCAAGACAGTTGCTGGAGCTCAAAACAAATAGCTGCACTGCTGAACGCCGAGGATGTAATTAATTCGGTAAAATATTCTATTAACCCGGTAGATAAGATGGAACAACTATGAACTGTTAAATTTTATTTGGTTAATAACATCTTTCCAATGATTGCTCAATTTGTATCCGTCTTCTCAGTTGAAGTTATGTTTATATATCTGGATGGCTTCATAAACAAATCTCTGATGGTAGCAAGACGGCTTGCAGAGTACCGTGGTTTCGGAGAAAACAATATCATGAGAGCCCACAGCGTTATAGCAATGATCAGCAACGGCGGAGGAATTAATTCTGCCATGTTTCAGATCTGACTTATGCTCACGGATCCGGTCAGAGACATGACGTTTCGTTTCCCCAATGTAACAATCACCACAGATGCAACTTAGTTTGTAGACTCCAGGGTATTGCAAGTCAAGAATGACATCCTTCACAGATGGGATTAGATCACGGATTTTGTGTACTGTACTGAATCGGACCTGGATCTTGTGTTTGTTTAAGATTTTGGCAATATTTTTGGTAACGCCTGCTATGTATGGTAACGTGATGGTTTTGATTGGCGTCTCAGGGGTTTGTTTCTCCATGGTTGGAGAGACAGCTTTGCGGATAATACGGTCCGAGTATCCATTCATCTTAAGGGCCTGGTGTCCGTGTTCCAGTTCACTGGTTAGGTGGTGTTGGTCAGAAATGCAGTGGGCCCTATGGTACAGGGTTTTGATGAGGGAATTCTTCTGTGTCGGATGGTGGTGGGATTCAGGTTTCAGATAGGAATCAGTGTCCATCAGGCCTCTTCTCAAACAAACATCCAGGAATGGTAGCTTACCATCATTCTCCACTTCCATGGTGAACTTGATGGATGGGTGTATAGAATTTATGTGGTTGAAGAATTGGTTCAATGCTGGTTGGCCATGTGGCCAAACCTTCTTAACTCCGGCATCTCTCCCACTTTAGTAAAAAAAAATCGTGCTGTGGTTGTCACACCTGATGATGATTGCTTGTGTTGCAATCGAAACGTCGTGATTTATTTATTTTTATTTTATTATGTTTATTCTCATTTTTGTATTTGTTTCACCTACGTGACTCTACCGAAAGAACCAAAGAGTATGGATTCTTGCAGTCACGAAAACTTTAAATCTAAAATGTTTAGGTCATTAACTGACGGTGTTTATAAACCAGTTGAAAAATGCATTGATATTTACTTACTAATAGCTATTATAAGTGAGTGTCTTGGCTGATAATTGAAAACTATCTCATGTGAATGATCTCTGTGTTTGATGGCAGGTTATTCGTGCATGTGCAAGCCTCGCTTTAGGTTGACAAATGACAAAGGTGGACCCATCACGTGTGAAGCGTGTGAAACAAATGTGAGTAGAATCTGACCACACTTCACTCCACCACAGTTAAACTCTAAACACGCACAATAAGACGTAATTTGTTTCTTAAATACTGTAGTTCTTTCTAAGAGTGTACTGACCACATCACTGTTGTGTAACATTGTTACTGCCAATTAATATTTTTTTAAACCAAGTGCAGTGAAATGAATAATTGTATACACTAACTTTAGACTCATACTAGACTACAGCTTTCAACTTTTGAACAATTTTCACTTAAATCTGTAAAATGTCAGAGCCAAAGCACTATGACTTAACCAAGTTAATGAACATTTGGTGGCCATATTACTGCGTTGGCAGTAGTGCACAAGGGCAATTGACAAAAAACCTCACCACATTGGTCAATAACACTGCCTTAATTAATAGCGCATACATTACATGCTTTGATTTATGTTTTCTTAATGTTCTATGAAGAAGGGCCGTCACCGGAACCGTTGCCTATTATATACTTTTCCTATTAAGGCAGTGCTATTTATGAATGTTGCGTTTTTAATTGTTTAAGGATTGAAATGTCCAGGTGGCTAGTTGAGTGGAAGTCTGATCTGGCTAACACTGCTTAAACCCTCACTTGAAATGGACTCGTCTACCTGTGATAAAAAACATCAAGATCTTATGATGGTATCAACCCAGTAAGCAATGACTGTACAAAAAAAGATGTGAACACACAGGCATGGGTTTGTTTCAGTAACAAGACACATAGCAAAGAATACAATTTGCGTTTGTCGATCTGTCGTCCTTCTGGACCATTGGTTTCCAGCAGCTGTTTAAGCAACTGTTTAAGCAACAGACACGATACTAGTCTTGATTTTCTGAGTCTCATCACTACGGAGCCCACTCAATGCAATATTTATGTCATGGGCAGCTCTTGCCTGCCACAAATGCTGCTGGAAACATGGGAAGTTGAAGGTTTACAGCTGGTAAACTTAATTATATGTATTGTTGTGAAACAAGCCCTGGTATGTTTATTTATGCATTATTCAAAAAGTATGTTTTTTTATTACCCACAGTCCATTGTGTTTAACTCAATTCAGCCGACCTCTAATAGTTGTAATTACAGAGTATATTTAGTGAGTGACAGGTAAAATGGCAGTTTTGAGTTCAAGTCCCTGTTACTAGTTCACTCACCTCATCATCACTGAGGTCAATAAAATATAAACTGTTTTGTGATCTTCATGGGACCTCCTTTGCCAGTACCAAAATATGAGAATAGGTTTTCCCCTTTTTTCTGGCAACAAAAACAGATGTTAAGATGTTTAAACAGCAAACTGAAACCTTTTTCAAGGAATCATGTCTGCATTAACCACAATACTGTTTGCATTCTGATCACAAGTATTGTGGTTAATGCAGACATTATTCTTTGTAAAAGGTTTCAGTTTGGTGTTTTAACGTCTTAACACCTTTTTTGTTGCCGGAAAAAAGGGGAAAACCTATTCTAATGTTTTGTGATCATTCATTAGTTGGTCGTTTACAAAAAAGTTGTCCATTCTCATGCGAATCTTGAATTTATGCTAAAGGCCCAGAGCTACCAGCAAGGATAAGTGCCTCTCCAATGTTCATTTAAGCAGGAAGATACTTTGACTTTGTACTGAAATTACATGATGTGGTGAATTGTCTGACAACAATCATGTAAAACATAATGGATATCCTCTTCCCATCATTGTCGTGCAGAAAACTGTGAGCCAAGATGGCAGGATGTGCATTGCATGTCCAGATGCTTTTCTGAATATAACTGATTATACCTGGAAGTGTAAGGATCAAGCTATTCTAGGTAAACGATCTTTTTTCTCCCTATTTAATTCCATGCTTTTACTTTGAGTTGTATATGTTGCCTTTCAGATAATTGGCTTAGCGTTGTAGTTTTCAACGATATTTAGTTATACAGACATATCCCGGTTTACACCCACGATTAATTCCTGAAAACCAGAACATACATAGAAAGTACTTAAATCGAAGCAAAGAGATGGGATGGTGCATCATGACATGGTACAGAACCTAAACAGAGGATGCTCAGTTCCGTCTTGCGCATCCATTGTGTGCACCTGTTAGTGTGAAAAGTAAGTGTATATTAATGTCGCCGTGCAACCTAAACGATGTGGGTCCTCATGTTAAAGTTCGTAAATCGCGAGTACATTAAGGAGAGGTATCACACTACGTAAATCTGGATTGGGTATGAATAAGTTAAGTGTGTTATAGCGAAAGTACGTAAAGCGAGAGGGCTTAAATCGGGATATGACTGTACGAGCAACCTGTTCATTCTCTGGAAGGGACAGTCTATCCATCCATCTCAGCCAGCTAGCCAGCAACAGCAACAGCATAGCCAGCAACACTTTTACTGATAGAGATTCATCTCCCCGACTTTGGGGCCGTCCATAAATGACGTCACGCGATTTTGGACGATTTTTGACCCCCCCCCCTCGTCACACGACGTCACAAAAAGTCAGACCCTCCCTCAAATATGACGTCACAAAGCTCTGCCTCCCCCCCCCCCCCAAAAAAAAAAAACATGCTTGAAATCGCTTTAAACTATTGTCATTGTAATGCGTATTTAATGTGCCGCTGCACTCTGATGTTGTAGGAGAAAACATTTCTTAAAAAGTCTATTTATTCAAGTAGAACGTGTTGTCTATATTTATTTAAAGTTGTGCATTTTGATGTGACGTCATATTTTTCAACCCACACATCGTCACAAATGTCTGACCCCCCCTCCCACTAGGTGCATGACGTCATTTATGGACGGCCCCTTTCTTTTGAATTCTCTCTTCCACATATCCAATTTTATCTCAAATGTACGCTTTGTTTCTGTTTCTATGTCTCTATTCCTCTGTCCCCTCTTCTACCTCCCACTCTATATTTCTCCCTCTCCCTACACTGCATATCACCCACTTCTCCCCCACCCTATCTCTCTCTTTGTTTCTCTCTCTTAACTCTCACGCTCACTCTCCTTATTCTCATGTCTCCCTTTCCCATCTCAGTCTCTCCTGCCTCTCCCAAATCTGCCCTGCCACTGTGGTCGCTTTCCCTCACCCTCTTTCCACTTTGCTGTCTCTCTCTTTCCTCTCCGTTTGATGCCCTTTCAGTCTCTCCTCGCATTATTTCTCTCCCTCTCCATCACTTCCTCCTCTAGCTCCCTCACCTCCCTCCTCTGTCACCCTCCCTCTCCACCTTCATCGGTCTCCCTCCCTCGCCGCACTCTTTCTCCTCTACTCCTCCCTCACCTCCCTCCTGTATCTCCCACCCTGCCTCACCTCCCTCTCTCTTCCCCAGCTCCCTCTATCTCCCTCCCGCACCCTCTCCTTCTCTCTCTTCTCTATCACAATTGTGCACGACAGCCGGGATGGAGGGTGGATGGGAAGGAGTCGTAACGTCAGCAGGCACAAATCCAGCTCAATGCTGTGGGATATGGGCGACGTCATCACGCATATGTGCCTTTGCGTTGTGACGTCATCACTGCACAGGCTTGCAGAACCCAGTCAGACAGGAATCCACCAAGGCATCCAGCCAATACACTTTTTTCTAATATAGTCATTAAGTTGTTTGAGTAACAAGTGTAAACCCCCTAAAAAACAATCAAGTAAAATCACTGCGTTGTGCGATCTGTTAAAATGCATTCTACATGGTCATCATCTGTCCATGTGGCGCTGCGGTTAGAGCTGTCGACTCATTCAGAAAGTTGAAAGTTCTGGTCATGTGTCAGCTCTTTCCCGTTGAGGCTTATAACATGAATACCCCTGTATGGGAGACCAACAGTGGTTGTCAAATGGAGAGACTGGTTCCCGTCATGAGAATGCGTAATATCCGCCATAAAGCACATTTGAATAGAGACACTGACTTTACATTATTATTTCTTCCACAAACAAATACTATCACACTCACAACTGCAGTGGTTGTCATGCTATATACTGGTACTAGCCAGCAGAATGTGAAATCTCTCATTATTGACTCTGGAAATAATCAAAGATGACCACCTCTCCATGCTCATTTGAACGGTGAAACTTAAGTTTGAATGCCACAATCCGTGTGATAAGCGTTTTGTGCTTTCCTTTTATTGATCAGTGGAGCGAGAACAGAATGGAAGTCAACTCACTGAGGCACGCTGCATTTCTTGCCTGAATGACACAGTCCCAAACTCGCAGGGTAACATGTAAGCAATGCCTTAATACGCATACAGCTCACCATCCCAGTCTCACCACCTATCTTCAAATCCCACGATGCTCACTTTGTTATTGAAAAATGCAACCTGAACTCTGCCCCCTCCTGCACGCACGCAGGTGTATACGGTGCGGAGACACATTTTTTAATGCGACAAGCAACAACTGCACGTGTGTTAATGTCAAAGGAGGACTATGTCTGGATTCGAAAACGTCTCGCACAAATATTCAGGTAAGAATACGACTTATGTATTTCCTTACGTGTCTTTAAACGCAAAAGTCTAGGTTTAGTGAATTATTGAGAAGCACTATGCACAGTGAAAACAAAATACAATAAAAAATTATCTGGGCAAGAGCCAATCAGTGTTAATCGTCTATTATGATCAATGCTTTGGTCACATAGCAAGCCACGGACCTGTATATAAGCCGGACCTCTGAAGGGTCCGGCTCGGTCATCTCCAAGCCGAAGACCGAGGACGGAGCTGAAGATAGGGCCCTGTACCCCAAACTCCGCTGTCCTTCTAAGGGCCGGAGCTGAGTGAGGCCAGTGGCCAAGACCCAGAGATCTTGGCACGGTCGGGTCAGCGTAGCCTCCCCTAGGGCCCCTAGCCGGAGGGCTAAGAATTAGAGTGGTCCCAGCGTTAGGCGACAGTATAGCCCGGAGGCCATACCTCCCCAGGTATCGGGTGAAAGGGGCCATTACCCCTTTGTGTTAGGAACTCTGCAGTCAGAGCAGTTAAATAAATATTGCGTTGCCTCACGGAAGTTCTCCTCTGGTTATTGACCCACTACACTAGTACAGCACACCAACTTGAGTACGACGTTTCGCCAGTAATTACAACTAGCATCATCAGGCTACAGCCAGATTTGTGTTTGGGTTGCTTTTTCGTTTAACAAAGAAAATGTATTTGCTGTACAAGACATTTGGTGTTGCAGTTCCATTGCATGTATGTATGTTGAACTTATTTTGCATCATACTTAGTCAACCATGCTAATTGTAAGTGGGGGGGAAGGGAATTGAAGCCATAAGACAGTCTAATTTGTGTAATTTCACATGAAAAAACTCACAAAATGGTTCACACATTCATCACGATCACGATTTTTTTATTCCTTTAACAAGGGTATTAAAAGTCATGCTAAAGTTATGAAACTGGTAAAAAAAAACTGCCACATTTTTCATCTTGATAAAATAACTTGTGGTTTCAGGTGCGACAATTATGTCAACACAAAAACGTGTCACTTGAAGGATGGTCTAGAAAAATAGAGTTGAGCTAAATGCCTGTAATCAAGATAGCAGACTAGAGTGAAACTATCACCCTAAGCTAAGCATGGTTGAGCCTCGATGGGGCTTGGATGGGAACAAACTGCATGATGGGTAATATCGGTTGTGGGATACAACAGAGGGCAGTGCAGAAAATGCATTATTTCTACGATCCTCCTGCACTGATCAGTGTGATGAAGTATAGTCAAATAACTGCCATGACCTGCATGGCATGGTGAGGCCCTCATCCTGCAGTGAATTAACAAAAGGGTTGTAAAAGTGCATTATGTATACCAAACAGTTCACGTGCTGCTTCTATACACAGTTGTATATATTTGTCCTGTTGAGTGTGTCAAATGTTAATTGTAATTAGTTGATGTAATGCTGCGTCGTTCAATTAAAACTTTGTTTTCCCCTTTTCAGATATCCTCACAATGGTTTACAGACAATTATGATGCTGCAAAGGTTGCCTGCGAGGTGAGTACACCACCGTTAAACGTCATCTGATGTTTCATTGCAGAGTGAGGCAATCCCGAGATGGAATGAAATTGAACATTGTTGAACATATTTTCGCTGTCATTGTGCCAGATAGGGTTGCAGTTCGAGCATTTAACTCGCAGTCAGAAGGTTGCCAATTTAATTCCCGGTCAGGGGTCAAGCCAGCCCTATAATCCCGCAGTGCTCGATAAAATGAGCAGGACTTTGTTGGAAGGTAACAGCGGTCAACCGATGGAAAGACTAATTCCCATTGTGGGAATGTGGAATTTCCACTACTATTTCAAAAACGTAATTCACTAGATTTGTGAAAAAATATGTGAATTTAATTTTGTTTGTAATAATTTACGATTCACGATGAATGTAAATTATATGAATATACGAACACACGACAATACAAATGAGAGAGTAAAGGAGCGAAATAATTATTGAATTGATTGATGGCCCTGAATTTTCACAGTTCATTGATTCACTGGGGGAAGGTGTAAATGGTTACATGCTTAGAATACACTTGCTTGAAAATCTCTTGAATTATTACACAATTCATAAGGAGTGCATCTGGACTGGTTTTTACAATCGTTTCATCAACAGTCAAGCTTGCTTGAACCAATTCTGGTGAGTTACCTGATCGTTTTAGGGAAAGAACCCTTTCGGGTAAGATATGGGTCCTAGTTTGATACGAAACTTTATAATACATAACAGAGAATAACAATTAGGCATTGTTGCTGATAATATCAATCACAATAAATAAATGCATCTTTTTAATATGTGAAGAGACAAATATGGCAAGGAAGCATGATGTATTGTGTTATTAACATTGATAATGGCGCTTAATTATTATATTGTATAATGGTGGGTGGCTGGTGATTCCTGGGTTCAATCCCCAGTATTTCAGCAGTGTTTGCTTCGAGCTGAACCACTCAGCCACATCGAATTCAAAGGTTCGCTCATAGCAGCAGCAGCAGCATGAATGGCACGGCTTCTAAAAGTTTTTAAAGCACAAGTGCCCTTGCCATTGGCGTGTTGCTTTGTATAACACTGTAATTTTTGTGCAGCAACACCAAAACCGGACTGCCTGCCAAGCACTGGGCAACATGTGTGTTATGTTCATGAACTTTGGGGACTTGAATACGGATTGCTATAATTTTTTCGTCACTGGGACCCAAACCTGGTGAGAACAAGAAGTATGGGCTGAAGCTCTTCCGCCTTCACGTGTTTGGTGCTGTTGTGCTTGAATAGGTGCTGAAATGTAATGATTTTGTGTTCTTTTTTTACTGGCTTTGTACGTGATACATGACCGGTGGCATGGTGCTGTGATTAGAGTGCATAACTCACAATCACAAGGGTGTGAGTTAACTCGCCATCAAGGGATGTCAGTGCAGCTCTTCATCTCCTCCCGTGATAGATGAAATCAGTAGCACTTTTTGGGAAGTCAACATTGGCTTGCTCCATGGATCGACTGGTTCCTGCCGGATGATTGTGGCGTCTTTCACCACTGTCACATGCTCGCTTGAACAAGGGAGATAATTTGTATTCTTGGGTCTTTCGGTAAAGCCACGTAGATCGATCAAATAATATATATTTTTTAAATAATAAAAATAATAACTATCACTAGAGATAATTTTATCTTACTTATTGTACATGTTTGTACAACAGGACAAGCCCAACACCCTGAGCTGATTTTTCACAGCTCATTACCCAGACCAGTAACAGTGCTTTGCCATCCAACCTCCATTGGCTTTCATAATAAAAAGTGGTATGGCTAAGTATTTTCTCACATTAGCATCACTAACCCAGCTTCTCTCTACCTTCCATCTATTACCTGTGCCCCACTCCCCCCTCCCTCTCTCCTTGCCTCCCCCTGTCTCACAGCACGGCAGCCAACGCTGCAGCATCCTGTACCATTGACATGCTAATTTTCTCATGCTCCGCCCACTTACCCCTGGGATTGAGCCCACCAAAACCCTTTATAAGCTCTTGTTGTTAGCAGATCTTTCTCCTAAATCAGCAGTTGTCCTGCTGTATCGGTTCCGCATGATGGCGGTCGCTTGTGTTGCGATCGAAACGTCGTGATTTATTTTATTTCTACATACGTGACTTTACCGAAAGAACCAAAGAGTATGGCTAAGTATGTCAATGTGATACAGAAAAAGATGGACGGTGTGAAATGCGTGGACGTGATTCGATGGATGCAACAATAAATGGCAAAGCAATACAAGTGATGAAAAGAATTGCCGTTTTCTCAATGTAAAATTATGCAGTTTTTTTAATAGGCTTACAGTTCATCAATTAAATCCAAATGTTGCCAATACTTTAATGGCATTTAGCCATCAAGGTAAATAAAATGTTGTCAATCTTTTTAAGTCCGTAAATACTTGTGGTTTTGCTTTAACACAGGCGGGCACGCGTGTGACTCTTCACATGCATAGATGGACGCACGTGCACTATCGGAAAATTATGGCTCGGATGTTTTCTGTCTTTGATTGTGGATCGGACCCCTCCTATTGTCACAGGATTGCGAACCGCCCGTGGATTTACTACCCGAGTGATTTCGCAGCCACCGTGCTCACATCCACCGATTTTCCCGTGGTCTTCTCTCTGCGGGGATCAGGGGTTCGTGAGTCGCATCGCTAGAGCACATTGAATGTCAGCGGATGTGTGCGTATTAAGGATGTTGGGTGCTGCTGCTGTTCGAGCGCTCGACTCAACGATCAAAGAGGTTGTGAGTTCAAATCCCCATAGGGGATTGACTCAGCTCCTCATCTACCCCTTGGGGTAGATACATTGAGTAGCACCTTTTGGGAAGTCACGCATGCTGCCTTGGTAAAATAGCACACTCAATCCAGGGGTCACAAGTTCATTACATCCCCCTTCCCTTTGTCCACCCAGCAGTATTAGTTGATCGGAAGGTCACGTGTAATGGGTAAAGTGTGGGGACTCCCACCTTTTCTAAGAGATCTGGTCGGTGTGGAAGAGTAGGCCAAGCAATTGCAGGGCTGCACCTTTACCTTGTTTTACCTTTGTGGGAAGTTAACAATATTTGTCTTGTGAATATTTTGGCCCCTGCCACGTGATTTTAGAATTTCCTCCGCCAAGCTGCCATTTACGGCTGAGTACTATCCCATACTAGTTTGAGCAGGGGCGGAGACACTTTGACATATTTTGCTGTGAGATCTTTTATTAAACCAGGCGAGATCCCATTGAATTACTCATCTCATGTTCGAGGAATACTTAATACAAATATAATAACAATATTGGCATAGTGATATAACTTTTAAAAATAACAGCATTAAACAAGAGGACCGTGCACGATAGTTTGTGATGTGTCTCCACTTGCTCTTAGAATCTTTAATAACTTGCATTAGTTATTGGCTGGCTGTTATAGATGTTGGTATTTATACTGAATCCTAGTAGTTTTATTGTGATTATTCACGTGCTTGTGGTGTCTTACTGTGTGCATACACTAAATATTGTCGACAGCACCCTGAAGAATATTGACCTTTGCCACTTAAACACATTCCTGCGGAGGGAGCTGGTAGGAACGTTGGGTTGCTCGGTCAATGGCCAGGGTCAACGGCGGCGTGGTTTATTCAGCAAATATGGCCGACTGTGAGGGCGGGCACAAGCCGGCGTGAGTAGGTTAAACGTTGAGTTTTATAAGGGCACCACGGGGTGACCAGCCCCTCCCCACCCAGCCCCACCCCTTCCACCCCCCACCCAGCTCCTCCCCACCCTCCCCTCCCCACCCCACCCTCCCCACCCAGCCCCTCCCCACCCTCCCCTCTCCACCCAGCCCCACCCCTCCCATTTTTGGATGCAGGATGGACGGAAATAATAATCCCCTGTGGGCTGGTGTAACCAGGAGGTTCCTACCATTATAAGGAATCAATAAGTAGTGGCTCATGCTGTGTTCCATTTGTGTTTATATAGCGCCTTACAACCTAGAGACTTAATTCCTTTTTTCTGTCTGTGCCAGGAGAGCAAACTGCAGCTGATGTTGGGTATGTATGACATTCGTGGGAAATTCTTGGGATACAAACTGGCTGTTGGCGGCCTTCTGCAGGTGAGAAGGTGAACCATTGACTTGGTGTTGCTTTAAACTATCCATTGTTACTCGGTGGCTATATGGCTTGTAATGGCATGGTGGTGAAAGCACTGCACTACAGCGAATGGATAGGTTTAACTCTTCCCACGGTGGTTTACCGTTTTTTCCCGCATATAACCCACGGCGTATACCACTTTTTACAAACAAAACAAGACCCTGCGGGGTATATGGAGGTGCGGGCTATCCCAAAAATATTTTACACGTGTGACGTCATAACTCGTTTACATTTTTTCATGGTAGGACTATCCACTATGCAACACTTTCCTTTGACTAAAGCACTGCTGACTAAACCACTCACACTAAAATTGCACATTATCACGTTTTAAATTAATTATTTGTACAATTAAACGACAATGTTTGAAGTGCGCGCACTTTGTTTACCGGCGACGGGAGAGCTGGGGGGAGAGAGGTGGGGGGAGAGAGAGGTGGGGGGTTGGGGGGTGGGGCAGCTGGGGGGAGAGAGGTGGGGGGCGAGGCGACAGCGTTACCGTAGTGCCGCTATTATCTGCGCAGTGCGCAATCTACCAGTGCGAAAACTGTACTTATCTACCAGTTATGTGCTACTTATTTATTGGATGTTTACTTTCGTTACTTATTTACTGTTTTAAATTCACTCGTTTCCGGTTAGTTTGTTTTCTTTGTGCACGTTATGATTTTAATATTAACAATTGATAGTGGAATGTATTACAAATGTAAACTTTGTATTAATATGATGGAATTAAGCTGCGGTAACGACGTTAAAGATACGAATGCATGCGGGGTATATGGAGGTGCGGGATATCTGAAATTTGTTTTTACACAAAACGCTATTTTTGTGGGGTATATGCGTCTGCGGGTTATATGCGTATACGGGCTATATGCGGGAAAATGCGGTACATGCTGTGCTACAGCCTCTGTTGCTTAGGTACAATCTCTGGCCATCGTCATTTATGCACTACTAATCGGTATGCTGGATTTATCCAGCTGGCTGGACTCAGAGATGTAAAGGTCAAGAGGTGAAATCTCCTCCAAGGATCTGGCGAGCCTTTTGTCCCTCCAGGGCCAATGCAATGTAACTTTGTGTGCGTTAAAAAGTGGTCATCTTCTGGAGAGATGGGCCCACATGATGGAAATTAGGAAGTTCCACCTCTAATTCAGAAATTAAACACTGCCTCGTGCTCATATGATCACAATTTGAATTTACCTTGAATGGGTTTTAATTTTGAATTTAGTTTTCTATCTACGTGACTTTACCGAAAGAACCAAGAATATGGCTAAGATAGTTTGAAGTCGCGTCAGTCTGTCTGCATAATTAACAGTGTTCAGTATATGGACAATAATGTGTGTTGTTTCCCCAAGTGTCTGACATGTGTTTTCTGGTCTGGTCTTCACACACAAACAGCTGTGCCCCGGCACCCTAACCCGCCTGGATGCGGCGTACACCTTCGGCACGGCCTACGCACAGTCTGTGAGTAACGTGTCTCCTCAGGTCTTCATGCGTCCTCTGTGTTAGTGTGTATATGCTATACTCACTTTGTATGTGTCCGATTGTGTGTGTTTTATACCCATCTGCCAGTGCACTCTGTCGAGGACAACTCTACAGGAACTCTTCCCGGAGCCAATTTTTTACGATCCCTACGTGCAGTTCACACAGGACGGGAAGGAATATATGTATGCGCTGCCAGTCCTCAATGCCAACCTGCAAATAGGGAGCGCAACTCCAAACAAACGTAATGTTCAATTCACGAGACTCCCACATCTTTGAATGAGACTAATACACCACTCCAAACTTCTGATCCCTCCAATGACTGTTCACTCCTGGATAAGCCACAATATCCTTCATGGCTGATTCTGTGACCACATTATATTTTACTGCCCCCTGTTCCAGCAATTAAAGTCTCTTGCCAACCCCTACGGTTGACCACTCAATTGGAAGCTGTTCTTTCATTTGTACTCAACACACTCTCTGAGATCTGCCCCCCCCGGTTCACACTTGCTGAATTTCTCCCATGTTTAAGTCGAAGCTTAATACTTCTCTTTTTTTTTAAACTCAGCTTTAAAATGCATAGCTGATGCAGGTTGTAAACGTTGGAAATGGTGAGAAAAAGGTGGCCAGTCATGGTTTTGGTGACACCAGCACCTTGGTGCTTTATCAGCCATACGACATTCTGACCACATTGCCACCCCATGTGCCTTACCAGTCTTCGTAAGTGCTCACTTCCAACACCCCCCTTTACAGAGTGGAAGGCTGAAAGGGAAAGTGTTGTCTTTGCATTTGTATATGTAACTTGCAGAAAGCGATCAAACTCAGTGGAGGCTGATGCGGCGATTTTTTCTGGTGGACGCTTGGACTAATTCAAACGCCATAAACTACGCCAGTTCCATCACCATCTCGTGAGTTTACACGCCCAACGTGCCTATTTCTAAAAGGAATATGCAGCGCATCACCCATTACCAAATCAGCATCCATCCACAGCAGTGCGCTAATTTAATTTGACCACGAATGCTTTTGCAGCCGCTTATAAGCCACGTGTTTTTCCCAGGTGGAGCCGTGTGTTGAGCATTTCTTCTCCCGCGCTTTCACCACACACTACTGTGGATGCCTTCAACTCCTGAAGACACCCGCGGCAGTGCGTGGCGAAAACGCGACAGAGGAATTGCTACCCGACCTGCAAAAGGGCACTTGGATTGGAGCAGTGTGCGAGTTCAAATCCATTCCTAAAAATAAAACATTACAGATACGTTCCTGAAACTCTCTATAATTCATCCTTAGCTGCAAATAGACACGAGGAGTTTGAAATCCCCCCAGCGTGCCTATCTCAATTGGATTAATATGTCCAGCCATCACCGTGCACCTTGCATATGGAAGATATTTAGTAAGAGGAATAATGGAATCCTTGTTTGGTTCATATTTTGGCTGTGGATAATTGTGTGTTGAGGCCGCAGGGTTAGTGTGTGAGTGTGTTGAGGCAACGAGTTGGTGTTCATCCCATGGGTTAGTGTTCAGATTGTGGCTTTCTTCTTAAGCTTCATGTACAGACAGTGTTTGTCTTGTGGAGAGACAGACCACCACTGTCATAAGAATGTGGGATGTTTACCGGTGGATCATTGTGGGCTTTTTGTGTGTTTCTGCTAGAATCACGATGCCGACCAACAGTGCCAATGGAACAATCTACCCTCCCCTCATCACAGTGGAGTACACTAGCGTCAGTAAGACTTCAAATGACAGTTTAAAGGTATTTTTATTCTTTTTAATTTTTTCAACAATTTACCACCTAATTTACTAGCACTTAATGCAATGTTATTCTATCTTCCTTTTAGACTCCCTACATTGCATAGTAATGAATGCTTATCTGGGCATCAAAAGCCGGTATACACTCGCTTTTGTTTATATTGTAACAGTGTGAATGAGTGACAGTTTTTCATAGCAATAAGCCATCTCCAGTGAGATTCTAAGGTCGAATATTGGTTTCTGTCACTTGAGCTTTCTAGTGGAGTGACATTAATGGTTTCAGTCCAGTCACCAATAACCGCACAAAAAAAACAATAGGTAATTTAGATTTTCTGCTGATTTGGCCTTGTGCAGCTATAAAGTGTAATACGTGTATCTGATATGTAGCACCATCAGGTTTTGAGCGAAAGATATCGATATGAAGTGACTTCAGCAATAGTTATGTACGCCATGTTCTGAAGCTGTTTCTTGACGAGTCGTGATCCTCGGCTGATTGAAGGTTTCCAGAAGCACAGTTATTTTCTTTTTGGTACAAATCCAATTGACGCAACATTGGAATATGATAAGTGATGATATGAACTGTGAATTGTACGTTTTACAATGCATGTGTTTGTCAATAATTCATATACTGTAATATTTTGACCTTACAAATACTTGAATGTTTTTTTTTCTGTTTCCCAAAGGTGTCATTTTCTGTCATTTACAAGACAAATCAAGCAGATGCAAAGCTCCAGACAGACGTGAGTAAAGAAAACAATTTTAGAATAGAATGTGGCAGGAAATCATGTAATTAGGACGAGGAGGTTGCAAACAGTGAGGCAAATGTACAGAATGGAAGAGGACAGGTTACTGAATATGTGGCCAGGGACAAGATCGAAAGCCAGATGGTAATGATGATTGGACTATAAGAGTAGACTTTAGAGTTGGGGTATTCAATGTGCGAGATATTTGGGATTCGGCAAAAGTAAGGAAGTTATGACAAGGTGTAGTGTCATATTTGCCTACAATGACCTCTGATCAATATCACCCAGTGATGTGCGTTCGTGTTGTGTCCGAGTGTGTGTGCGTGCATGTTAATTTATGTGTGGTGTGTGTGTGTATGTGCATTTACTTTTGTATGCATCCTTGTGGTATGTGTGTGTGTTTTCAATGGCACACTGCTCCGATTTGGATATCCTGACTTGATCCTTGCCTTGCATATTGGTGCCAAGTGGTATCTGAAACCAACCCAATTAGTACCTGGTGCATGTGTTTAATGCGTGCCTTGTTCATTAACAGCACTTTCTCCACCCCGAAGGCATATCAATCTTACGGGGATCAACATCTCTGTGCGTGTTTGTTCATGAGACAGATTGCGCTGGGAGTGTTGGGCAGCCTGGCTGTCTTCTACGCTATGATGCAGACTACTGGGTGGCGCCGTCGGGCCGGCCTGCAGATGGTGGAATTCAGCGTGAGTGTCTGACCCTGCAGAGGGAGTGGAAGGCTTAGGGGGTAGCTTGGTTGCTCTGGTAATAGGATAATAAACTTAACAATTTTTTTTATTTTACCAGGCAAGGCCCACTGAGCTATATAGCTCTTTTTCAGAAGCGACCTGGCCACAAATGATAGCTCAACCAAGTGGCTTATTATGTGGACATTTATTGCTGTCAAATACTCTAAACGCATTTTTCTAAATGTGGAGGGAAAAACCGGAGGACCATGGGCAGAACATACAAACTCCAAATATGCAGGCGTTCGGGTCCAACGTTGGTACAGTGAACCAACTCCATTGCCACTCCAGTGTGGATTTAAACCAAAATCATTCCCAAACAATGTTAGGGCCCTTAAAGCGGAGTTAGTATTAGTTTGCGGCCATATATAGAATAGGAAGCCAGATAAAGCTGAACATGGTCTAAATGTGGCCACGTATACATTTGGAAGTATATGTAAAGCCCATTCAGATAGCTGCTTCTCATGGGAATGTGGACTTCCATTTGTTAATGGGCTGCTGTCACATATGGGTGCAACCGCATTGCCTGCTTGATCAGGGAAACACTTTAATCTGACTTGATTTTGAGAGGCCCATAGGCCATTCGTTTAAATGTCAATTGTTATCAATATTTAATAGATAATCTAGGGATCCTACTTATTTAAAAATATCCATCTAAACTGTAATAGATACTGGCTACATTGCGCTGCTTACCAGTTGTGTAGAGAGCGACAATAGGAACGTACAGTGTTGCATGCATGTTGAACTTCTTTCACATCGTTCGTAGCCAACCGTGCTAATTGGAGGTGCGGGGGACGGACAACAAACTAAACTCAAAAATCAGTTCTTGTTACGTTGATGGTGTATGTTGTTGTACATTGCAGTCACTCGTGAAGTTTTTCTTGATCCTGGCGGGCGCGCTCTCCAATGTTTTCTTCATCGTCACGTTCGGCACTGGTCTCTACTGGCTCATCATCTTCAAGGTGAGAGCTCCTGAGTGCTTAGAAATCATCCAGAAATAACAATGCGATGTCTTTACACCACGTTATGCATGGCTGGGTACACAGAGCATCGACATATATAACCAAGGCTACATATGCACATAGTTGCCCCATGTATATGCTATGATATTGCCAAGGCCACATATGTACATAACTGGCCCATGTAGATGCTAAGATATAGCTAGGGCAAGGTATGTAATAATGTACTGAATCATTGACATAAATTCATTCATACAATCACAATATAATTCACGAAATATTTGATGTATGAATGGATTATTGTTCATTTGTATATGCTTCATGTAATCGGTTCACAAAATTCCATAGCCACTACAAATTATGCATGAACCGAAATGAAAAATAATTTGTTCCAGAATTGTGACAATTGATCGAATTGTCACTGGATGAATAATCACTAAGTTGATAACCAGTGGTGGCTTTCCACAAAATTGTTCTCTTGAAAATGAAATAGGGGGATAAAAACGGAAGTTGTTTGCTTGGCATGTTTGTACAATGTTTGCATATTCCCGTATGTGAATGACTGAGCACCTGGAGAAAACTGACACATCGGACGGGTTGGCATCAAACTTTGTGCACGTATACAGCAGTTAACAACCTACTTGCTGGACTGCCTACTGCTGGAACTTTTTTGCCCTGCAGTTGGGTGTCTTGCTTCCAAAGTGCTGTCCTTAGCAAATGCCGATACTCTGCTGTATTCCTAAAGATGGAATAATTTTTCTCAACAAGTGCAAGATGAGCATCACCTTTTAGCCCAGACCATTTTACATCTAAGGAGCAATGAAGGATGACAATTATTGCTGTAATGAGAGAGCTGGAGAATAACTGGACAAATATAAATGATGGTTGGTGGTAATTGATATTCACTTGGCACACCGGTCGTATCTTACTGCGCAAAACTGAAATGAACACCAGCGCTGGGTCTAGGACAATGCTAGCGGGAGCGATGCCCTCAGAGAGGTCATGCATTGTCCATCACGAACACTTACACCTTAACGTTCCTACATGTTTACTGTGCCTTCCTAAGTGCATCATCTCCTGCCAAGTTCTTAACGGTGTCGTTGTTTCCTCTCTGCTCTTGCACTTTAACTTCCCTCAGTCCACAAAGGCAAGTCCACTTCTTTTGCCTCCTTTTTTGTTTTTATATCTACTATGACATAATTTAAGTTTGTGTTTTCCCAGGGCATGTGAGCGACACTTGAGTTATATCTGGCAATGGCAAGTGAGCGATTTCGAATGCTTCTTCTTTTGTGGTGCTGTCATTAGAGTGCTCAGTTTTCAATTGGAAGGTTTGTAGGTTTCAAATCCTTGTCCGACGGTCAACTTAGCCCATCGTCTGTCGTTTGTCAATACAATTCGTACTTCTTTGTAGGAAAGATAACAGTTGTTGGCCTGTGGGTAAATTTGGCCCTTCCTGCTGATTGGCTTAGAGCCACCGGTGGAGTTGAACTGACGTCATTGCTTATTTGAGCAAGAAGACAGGCTGACATTCTACTCAAAGTGTTTTTCAGCACTGATAGTGGACCGGGAATGTTACATAGCCTTGACACAGCACAACAAATGATGTAAGTGATGGCGATCAAAGAGGTAGTGGCGTGAAAACTGTTGATGCTAATGGTGGTAGGTGTTTGTGATAATGGTGGTGATAGTGACAACACTGCTAGTGGTGGTGATGTGATAATGATTGTGGTGTAGGAAGTTATTGTTATGGTTGTGGTGATAATGAAAGTTTTGTGACATTGATAGTGGTGTAGGTGGTGATAATAGTGATATTGTAGGTGGTGGTGATGGTGATAGGGGTCGTGATAATGATGGTGATTGAATGCACCCAATCCCATCAGATCTCAGAAGCGAAGCATAGTTGAGCTTGGGAGTGCTTGGATGGGTGACCACCATGCCAAAACAGGTTGTCATAGGGCTTGATGGGCCATGAGGTTGGCAGTGCAGACATCTTTTTGTTTTACTGTACTTGTATGCTCCCACATCGACCAGTGTCGTTAAATTTGGTCAAATAACCCCCACGACCAAGTGGCCTCGGGAGACCCTCATTCAGCAGTGGATTGACAATAGGGCTGTACATGTTACATGGTAGTGCTTTATTATTATTAGTATATGATAATATGACACTGCTCTGCTGCTGCTGCTGCTGCTTTTGAGTGGCAATGCAGCACACGATGGCCTTAAACTGCGATTCCCCCCCCCCCCCAAACAGAGCCAACAAACCGTGGCCGTGATTTTGCCCACGCCGAGCGAAGAGAGGAACTTCATCATCTACCTGTCCTGCGCGTTCGCTCTCAAGGCACGGCAAGCGTCCGTCAATCGCACATTCACCTGTGTACTAGGGCTGCGCAGTGTCTCTCGGCAGGCATTTGCATTCTGTGGCTGTGACACTAGGACAAGCGATGCCCCTTGGTGTTACGATGCCCACATAACCATTCTGGAAGTGCTGTCGCTGTGATGTAACGATGTACAACATTGACGCTGTCATTTCGATGGTTAGTGAAAAATCCTAATTGTTATGGCAGTGGCCTTGGGGCAACCACCAATGCATTACTCCTAATTACTAGTAATTACTCCCAATTCGTACTCTTGTATATACCATCTTTTACAATAGTCTGCTAACTGTGTCTGACTAATTGCGAAGTAGCTGAGGTCATATGATTCTGAATGATTGGCGTGGTGAAGTACAGTCCCATTAGGCTTGGGGAGGTCTTCATCCACCATGGCCGATAGCGATAGCTACAGTCACATATAGGTGGGTAATACAGGTGATGGCCATGATGGAGTCTTTCTTTAGCGATACTCAGTATAACTGATACCTGGAATGCTGATGTCTAGTATATTACAATTTAGTGATAATACATTAGCTTCACCTTCATCCAATTGACCGTGTTTTTCTAAATGAATTCCAACTGTGCCATTGGCATTATGTCATGAGTTGAAGAATACATTTTGGAAACCCGACAGAGCTGTACGCAGCACGTGTCATAGAATGGCCCACAAACAATATTTTTCGTCAGACTTATGAACAATCCTTCAAATGACCGGCATATCCTGTAAAATGAAGATGGTACACTTTTCAATACACTCTGCCACAGAGTGTTGCATGACAAAGTGATATTTATGAGGTTTTTTTTGTATTTGTAACCACAACTGGCTACACTTGAGAACCCAGTTTAACCGTGAGCAGCTGCCTGGATTCGAACCCAGGTCCTCTGCAGTGGCAGCTCAACCAGTGCTCAGACCAACCTCCATGTTGTTCTCTAGAATGAATTCCTTTTTTTCTGGACTCTGGAATATTTCCAACAAACTTGCCATATGCTGCTAGGTTTGGCCCCAATGTGCACCTAGCCCGGCACAGTTTCCATAGTGATGGCATGGTCATTGTCATCGCTGCTGTTATTGCTGTGTGTGTGTGCAGGCAGTGCAATTTCTACACCTCATAGCTACACAGGTCTCCATTGACATTTTCTTCTTTGATTGGGAGCGGCCGAAAGGCAAGGCCAGACAGGGTAAGGTACCTTCTGAGTTGTTCTTTGTAACTGTCTCTCAATGTATTTTGTTTAATCGAGTGGAAGCCCGATTGGAATGTTTTACATTATTCATCAGAGACCTGGGAAGCAGTAATTATCTCAGAGCAGTTTTTTCTATATTACAATTTTAACATGTCTGAATTGTTTTATTCATAATCTTTTATTAGGTTTTGTCGTACACAAGAATGTAGGCCCGTAGCAAAGTGCTGGGTGACAGAAAACAACCGTACGAGAGCATTTGCCAGGCCGATGTACCCGACACGTTCAGTTTGTTAAAAGGGGGGGGACAGTCAACCCTGGGGAAGGGGAGAAGAGAATCTATTGCCTTATTTACATAGAAAAGTCACGTGGGTAGAACATTAGTTTTTATTATAATGTGGGGGGAGGGATGTGTAAGATAAATTAAAAGGGAGAGGCGGGGGGAGATGTGTTCACCACATGGGTAGAGGGAGTCACAGGCTTGTATGGCAGAAGATGTCAAAATTTAAAATTAGGAATTTTGTGCTTCATATTAGCTCACAAATATCCCAACTCTTACAAGTAACATCGCAGGCTCTTTAATGTGCACAGTGGAACATGGTTATGTTCCTTGACCCTTGATTGGAAACGTGCGAGTTCAGATCCTGTTCAGAGATTGACGCAGCTTCTCGTTACTACAGGGTCCATAAACTTAGTGCCACCTTATAGGAAGTCATCAGTGGTTGACTTATGCATATACTTCGTATTATAATGCTCGTCTCTGGCATGTGAAAACTTCCTTAATGCATGTACCAAGAGCTTCAAGAAATCCTTGTAAATTTTACTTTAATACCTGAGGCATACATTCAAACGTTGCAATTGGGTGCATAAATGGGCAAGTGTTGGTGTTTAATATATATATAGCCTGGTGCCCAGCACGTGGCCAATAAATATAATGAGAATTTTCATTGGAACCCATCACTCAATCAATTTAGCATGTTAATTGCAAGTACCAGGTTAACCCAATAACGCTGGATGCTGCGGAATTTAAAATTAAACCCTGCACATCTGTGTGGGTGTACCATTGCCGCAACATCAAAACTCATTTGTCCTTCAACGAAAACACATGTTTAAGGTCATTAGAGAATGTATTTTTATTTATTTATATGTTTACTATTACAGCTGCCACAGTGCTCATACACAAGTAATAATTGACATTCAAGATACAAACAGGATTTTTTTATGAAATCCCCAATAATGTTTCAGTTGTGTATGGCATTGTGTCACAAGACAAAGGAATGTTTATCCGGAACTCGCAGTAAACTTCGTAACGTCACATCACGTGGGGGAATGGCCCAGCAAGATTTCACGGAACTGTTTTGGAAATCTCTTTACTAGGTCTCTTTCATTCAATAATAGACTTCACTCTTTTAAGCCCTGAAAATAGTGCTCATTATATGACACTAAAATCAAAATATGTCACCCTCAGTCAGGGCTTGAATTTGAAATATTAGGTATAAAATCATATTTCCCATGATTTGTATTAATATACATCCATTTGTGACCAGGTTGAGACCATAAACTGGCTACACTTGAAATTTAGAATACACTTGAGAAGCCAGTTTAATCATGGTTGGCTGAAACCTCGAATTTAAATGGTGCTTGGTCAGTCATATAACGATAACCATTCTGAGCCACCCAGCTACCAAAGAGTGTGACATTCTTTCACACTTTTAGCCAACTGCCTTAATTGAGAAATATAGTTTAGACTGATAATATGTTTTTGAAGAATATGGTTATTTTATGAGAGTATTACATAGTTTAACGAACCCCGAATGCACAAAATATGTTAAAAATACTCTGTTCATCCTTTGCTGTGTGTTACGTTAAATCAAAGTGTCTTTGCTAAACAAACAATAGCGCAGCGCTCATTCCCATTGGTGGTCCTGAGCCAATTGTGAAAATTCCTCAGTCCTCTGATGGGACCAAATTTCTCACTGAAACAATCCTCCTCTTGACTGCCCCGCAAAAAGTGGTGCCAGTTTCACCGATCCTGGGGGGATGATGATGATGATGATAATAGGCTTGACTCTGCACTTTACCATCATCTGAACTCGTGACCTTCCGATTCAAATTGTCGAGCGCTCAAGCTGCAGCGTCACTCGGCCGTTACATAACGAGCGAATCTCGCTGCAGGGGCAGAGGCCGCCTCTGCACGTGGAGTCAGCGTTTGGCGCACGTTCTTCGTGGCCAACGAGTGGAACGAGCTGCAGACGGTGCGCAAGCTAAGCCCCATGCTCCAGCTCTTTGCGGTGCTACTCTTCCTCAAGGTGACTTTGTTGTTCGTACCAAGCAGAGAAACGGTCTCACTGTGTCACGGGTGCTGTTGACCTTCCACTAAGCGGTGCAGCCTTATCATGGGTGTTCGTTTGAGCAGTTGTAGAGGGATGGTGATGGTTGTAGTGGTGGCAATGATGGTGATGTAGTGGTGGTGGTGATGATGATGATGACGACGATGATTAATATGGTGATGACGATGGCAGTATTAATGTTGTGGTGGTTCTAGTGGTAATAGCGATGTTGTAATGGTAGTTGTGTTGACAATGGTGATTGTGACTGTGATGATGATGGTATCAGCTACTTATAATGGTGATGATGATTATTGGGGGTGGCTTTGTTAATTTTGCAGGTCGTAGGCTTTGAGAACCTGGGTCTACGGGAGTTGAAAGTTACGCTGCTGCCAGCCCCGAATGCTGATGAGGCCTCATGGAGCCGCATCCTGCGTTTTGGAGTCGCTTCGTCTGTATGGCTCATTGTTGGCGCCGTGCAGGTGATAATTTGCGAGTCTTCTCTTCTTCTCACATTTAAACATAACTTTTGTGCTTTGGACGTCATGAGACAAAAACAGTTAAGTTCAGAACTCTCCCAGCATTCACTTGTGTAGTGAGTCCAACTGAGTCGCAGACGTTGTCTTGGAAGCAACACTATTTATTACATCACCTCAACACAACATAACGTGACCCACACTCGGGTGTTGAACGCCCATCTAACCACGCTACGGCAGAACTAGACACGGTCCCGCTATCCCGCGTGGCTAGAGGCTTCTTCAACCCGACGTGGATCTTCACTCACCAACAACATGAAGAACACAGAGCCCCACACGGGGCCCCCGCTATATCGGCCCGGGCTGGGGCTGGCTCCGCCCCTCGCCCCGCCCACCTTCTAGATCTCTCGAGCTGTTTCCTGAAGGCTCCCGAGAGCTCCTCTATACCACGTGACCACCCAGCGGCCCCCGTCCACCGGTGGCCCCCCTCCAATATCATCCGGTCACGTGTCGGTAGGTCAACCAACGTATCATGCCCCAACGTAACCCTGGCTGGCTGACGCTCCCTCTCGCTCCCTCACTGGGAGCCCGCACCGCACACTGTACGTGGTGCCTCTGCGCTGACCAGCGCTCACCCAAGCCCCGGCTAGGGCTGGTACTACGTCCAGTAACCAGGCTGCACGTAATGACAACACGTTATCCGCCGTGGCCTCGCAAGGCCGGCACCACACAGTGACATTCACAGTCACTACACTTGTAATGGCTTTGAGAATATTTAATCTTTTTTTTTACTGTTGGCATCGGGTCACGAGACAAAGTCACCATTCTGAACCCTTTGGAGGACAAGTGCTTCACCCTGTGTTAGAAAACAGTCCGCTGAAGGTTATATCAAAGAACTACTTCCGAGTCCCCGTCATTTGATGCCTTGTCCATGCTGGGGGTGCAGCACTTCACAATTGCCCTGCTTTAGATGATGTCCACCTCTTGACCATCTCAGAGCTAGAATTTAGTGTTATTAACTGCAAACAAAATTTAATATGGCATATATTTTATTGTGTGGAGTCATTGTTTCTTTTATCTACACTAGGTGGTATATTTTTGAAGAGTACTTGTTGCATGGTGGGCAAACAAAACATTTTAAATCCTTAGAGCTGGAATATTATGAATTACGTCAAAAGCCAAATTTACTTAATTTTTCATCATGATATAGTTGTTGGTGAATGCCATCACGCTCACCACAGTTGAGGACGCACTTCTCAGGCCCATGCAAAGTACATTACAGGATACCAATGTTGGGCTAAGCACTCTCTGTAGCATCCCGCAGCGGGACTCAAACTGGCTCCCTAATCAAATGGGAATGCGTTCTCATGGCAATGCAAATGATGTCTCTACCAGGTCATCTTCAACACCATCATCTACGAGCGCTTTGTGGAGGACAAGATCCGCCAGTTTGTGGACCTGTGCTCCATGAGCAACGTGAGTGGCTGTCCCATTGGGAGGGTAGTGGGGTACAGGAGAATGCCCCGTGCTTGCTGGCTTCCTCTCTTTCCTCATTCTATTATCACTGCTCATTTGGCATTCCTTTGCCGATTTTACTGGTAATTCTCTTCTCAGTGTTCTTCTTAATGTCTCTCACATTCCAAAGGTGCATCAATCCACTCGTGTTGCTCACCTCTGTCCATCTCAGTGTTTCCTTGCTGAACTGCCACGCAGTGCTTCGCCTCCCTCTTCTTGAGAACCGATGACCTATCTCTGTATTGTTTTTAAGTCGAACATAAATCACTTACCATTATTTTATCTGCGTTACTGATAGTGATTAGGTTTACAGTAGTTCTTGACTTTTTATGTAAACTTGTATTTTTAATTCTCTTTTTTCACGTTTTCCGACGCATGATACACTTCCAACAATAAACATCTTCTTGGTTCTTTCGGTAAAGTCACGTAGAAGGGAAATAATAAAAATAAAACAATAACATTTGAAAACCGCCACTTTTTTCAAATTTTCTTGCTGTGGTTTTCACACCTGATGATGATTGCTTGTGTTGCAATCAAAATGTCGTGATAATTGTATTGTTTTCTTTTTATTATTTCCCTTCTACGTTACTTTACCGAAAGAACCAAGAATATGAATCCCTGCAGTCACGAAAGCTTTAAATCGAAAAATGAACATACCGCCTGACAGTACAGGTGGTACGTGTCCTTAATCACGTACGGTTTATCGGAAACTTTATATGAAAGGAACGTGTTGTGAGCGCTGGAGAAACGAGTGAGTGATGTTGATTGTGGCGGCTGTGTGTGCGGTGCGTGTACACATGATCCTTGCAGGTCTCTATCCTGATCCTGGAGAACCGCTGTTTCGGCTATTACATCCACGGGCGCTCTGTGCACGGACGCGCCGACACAAACATGGAGGACATGCACGTCAACCTTAAGAAGGAAGAGGTCTCGCTCGCACGCATGCGTGCACGCTGACAAAAATAAAGATCCCCCGTATAGCCTTAACAAACTGTAGGAGAGAGTGCTATTCACGAGCATCTACGAAGGCTAGCACAGCAGACGCTGACACACACACACATGTACAGTCAAAAACATGCACCAATATACACACTCACATATAGGCATGTCAGAAGCTGCCATTCGCCACTAAGTAGCAATAACATCACCCTGGCACTAGTGTCTAGCCAGATGCATTTTGAGGGTTCGTAGAGGGCCGAAGTATCACCACCAGGACGTCATGAGCCAGACCTACTTGTGTGTGGGTTCATAGACTCAGGTGGCGGACAGATCCCACCACCTCATTTTATGGCCTTGGTCCCCATATTACTGCATTTAAATGTTTACATGAATAGGATTATACAACATCTTAAAGATCATGCAATAGAATCCCATGCATTTGATGGCAATCCCAGAATTTCTCTTGAAGTTAATAGGGATTTTGTGGACGATGGATATGTATTCATATCCATTCACATGATTGGGATTGACATCCTAGGAATCATGTGTAGAATGTTAGTTAATTTCAATGGAAATTCCTTGCAGTCCATTCAAATTAAGGGTAATCCAGTAGCAAATTCCCATGTATATACTGCAGATTATTTTTGGCTAACCATCGAACAAAGATGGTCACTGCATCGCGCGCTTTCCGATGCACTTTTGTGGCTGTCTGGAATGCTCTTCCTTTCGATATTAGGAAGCCACTGGAGCTATGCACTTTCAAATCTAAATTGAATACTTATTTCTTTAGAACTGCTTTTTGTGCTTAGTTTGTTGTCCTTCCCCCATACCTCCAATTAACAGGGTTGGCTATGTATGGTGTGAAAGTTCAACATGCATAGGTACATTCCATCCATCTCAAATCCATTTGGTAATGCTGTCAGAATCCCATTCAATTAACTGTAGATTTTAACATGGAAATCGTGATTCCTACACGAATCACCCGCATTGGAATCACGGGGGTTGGGATACAATTCCCACAGGAATCGCCCCAGTTCGACCGCTCGCGACTAAAACATCTCTGCTGCCCTCCACTCCCCCGCTACCTGACGCGTTCGCTCTATCCCGCAGGAGAACCTGTGTAGCCAGCGGGGGCTCGTGCCCGGCACGGAGCTGCAGACGTTTGAGGTGGCGCTCACACAAGCGGCCCGCCTGCACTACGACCGCATCCTCCAGCCGCTGGCCATGGTGCGTCGTTTCCATCGTCACCCCCACCCTTCACCCCCACCCGTCGCCCCCACCCGTCGCCCCCACCCGTCGCCCCCACCCGTCGCCCCCCCCGTCGCCCCCACCCGTCGCCCCCACCCGTCGCCCCCCCCCGTCGCCCCCACCCGTCGCCCCCACCCGTCGCCCCCACCCGTCGCCCCCACCCGTCGCCCCCACCCGTCGCCCCCACCTGTCACCCCCCCCGTCGCCCCCACCCGTCGCCCCCCCCCGTCGCCCCCACCCGTCGCCCCCACCCGTCACCCCCCCCCCGTCACCCCCACCCGTCACCCCCACCACGGTTTCCCCGCTGCGCCAAATCGCTCCCATCTCAGAAATGGAATATGTATTTATACTGGAGGAATACGATGAATTATAAATCTGTGTGTATAGATGTTCAGATCGTCACGTTCAGCTTCACGGACCGTTGGTGTTTAGCGTTAGGTTCACGTTGTGCTGCTTCGCAAGTGCCACGTGATTTGTAACTTTGATCCATACCCGTGTGTCGATAGTTCGATTTTAATTTGCAATTTTATTGAGGGACTGTGTGTTGTCTTGCTGTAGTCTGGGATTGTTTTTGCTATTGCTTTGCTGCCTTGCTAAAGCTTGGTAATGCATGTACTTATGTAATTTGAACTTGTATTTATTTATTTAGATTTTTGTTTGTCGTGATTTGCTTACGTCTTCTATACTTATCGTTTTTTTTCTCGTTTGTTGTAATTTATCTCCAGGATAAATTAAGATTCTGATTTGTGCGTGGCGTATAAACAATTGTATGCTACGTTCACAAAATATGCATCAAATTGTATGCATAACAATTGTTTACTTAAGATTTATTCGCAATTATATGCTGTTACCATTGGTTATTGCAGCGAATGAGAGAAAATAATACAGAAATTAGAAGACAGATGATACAAAGGAGGCACCATAATAAACCAGACAAAAATATAATTGATTCTGAGAAGGAAATTGTGACCCTGAATCAGGAATTTGGATGATTGCAGCAGGGTGGTGAATCATTACTTGTCTATCATATACTGTCCACCCTTTATACTTCATTTGTCCCGGTGGTTTATTCTAAACCATCTGTCTTGTTTGCCCCGTCTGAGTTTTCACTTGCTCATTCTCACCCAAGCCTAAAATTGCTTAAATTTTTTATAAAAGTTAAAATGTAATTTTTTGTTACGTGAAGATTTTACTTATTTAACGTGAACATAATTACGTAAATGAATGGAAGCATCTCCTTGAAGCAGTGCTACATTGTCAGTGGTAACGCAAACACAAGTTGGGGTATGTTCATGTGTGTGTGTCTGGTGACGTCACCGCCTGCTCAGTGGCGAACGTCTTTTTATTGTACGTGAGCGTGTTGGAGTCTGCAGTTTGTTGAAAATATGCAGGTGTGCATATGCAAGGTCATGTGTTTGTACGCTTCTGTCTGTGATTATTTGTCTACAGGTGTGTACATAGGGAGCAGTAGTGGTTCTCACACTGCTCTACGAACCTGGCAACCTGAGTTCGAGTCCTGCTCACGGCCAACATTAGTGGCGAATATCTGAACTAGTCCTGGACCTCCCCGAGATTAAATTAGCACCTCTGATGCAGTGTGCAGACATCAGCATTTGGGAGAGAAAGGCTGCCGGGCATGGTGTTAGCCACTCATAATTGCCATGATGGCCATCATAAGTACTCGCTAACAGCACTTATCCCAAAAGTCTGTTACTGGTTATATGGGGGATATTGTCTTTGTGTGTTGGGAGCAGTCAAGCCAATTCCCAGCCAGTGTAGCTAGTAGCATCTGACCCTACCCTGGACCACCTCTAGGTTGACTTAGCATTAACTGAGTACCTGGCACTCTGTATGAGAATCAGCAATGTGGAAAATAAAGGTGGCCGTGGACAGTGCGAGATACACCGTGTGAAGTACTACCTTTAATAAGTGAACGCTAACAGCACTTGCCCCACTGCCCTTAAGACTAAATAGGTGTCTGTGTGTGTGTGTGTGGTACAGATGGCAGCTCCACCACGAATGGCCGGGCCCCAAGGAGGTCCCATGGAGCAGAGCATGCGAGCCTACCAGACCATGAACAGATTCCTGTGTTCCTTCGTAGACCACGTACGCATTTACCCAGAAAGGTCACACTGAGCCTCAAGCCTCACTCTCAGCAGGTTGCTCCGTTGGTTTTCTTGCAGAAATCTCTGTGGGAAAGACTCCCTCGATCTAAGTTATATATCCTGAAGTAGGGCAGTCGGTGTCTTGTTTTCTTTCTTGAGTGACAAAAAATAACCGTGCTTTTATTTTGGCTTGAGATGAAAACTCGGCGTTCTCCAGTCTCAACAAATGTGTGCAGTTAGATTAATTGACCATGGGGATGCGACGGGCAGTGTGTGAGGATAATGTACCGGTGCTGGACACCAAGCAGCCAAGTGGGAAGCTGCATGGCCTGCATGTGGCAGTCTGGTGGAATAAAGTACCGAGGAAGCCACTGCCATTACAACCCTGTTACTCGGTTCATCTACACGAGGCAGGGACATTGCAGACAGACATTGTTGGCTCCTCTAACCGGAGCCATGAGTTTCCACTCCAGTTGACCACCTCCTGAGGTACCACAAAGCAGGACATGTTATGGGAAGAAGAATATCTCAACAGTGGCAGAAGAGGGGAGAACAACGCCTTAAGTGGTGCATTATCACACAACTGACAAAAGCCGGCCTATTCAATGCCCCAGGAGGATTTAAAGATTTTCCAGAACAGCAGCGTCAACAATAAGAGGACGATCCTGGGGAAACCAGGACAGGTGGCAACCGTAGTCCACGCTGGCTGCCCGGTGTAGCCGTGGTGCGTACACAGGGAGGTGGGACCCCGCCGTCGGCCGCTCCCGGCGCCGCCGAGTGACTCTGCGCGTGCGCTGCCGTTTGCAGGCGCACAAGGAGGTGGACTACATGATCCGAGACAAGCTTCTGCTGGAGCGCCTCACGGGCATCGAGTTCCAGGAGACGTTCGACAAGAGCTTCCTGTATAACGGCACGTCCCCCCGGTTACCTGACAGTTGTGCGCTCGGCTGTTGCAGTAAAATAACCATCATGACATCGACCTCGTTACGGCAGCTGCTTACAACAATTTGTCACGAGGTGCTTTGCATGGGCATCCTGGGGAAAGGATTAATATTTGTACGCTTCATGGAGGGAAAGGAGATGGTCAGTCATTAGCAGATGAGAAGACGAAGTCTCAAGCCTTGACTTGAACAGCTCCTGTGAGATGTCCATAGTGGTGTCTATATCCCGCGTGCGGTGTCAATAGTGGTGTCTATAGGCCATGTGTGGTGTCAATAGTGGTGTCTGCAGCCCCAGTGTGGTCACGTGTGCGGTGTCTGCTGCCCCTGTGCGTTGTCAAACGTCCCCGCGTGGTCTGTGCCGTGTAGATGAGTCCCACTCGTTCAGCAATGTCCTCTACTACGGCCACGAGGCCACATTGCTGCTGCTCGACACGCTGCTGTTTTGCATCATCGACATGGGCACGCAGGACTTCACTCTCGCCACCATCATCACCTTCGTCGTTCAGACGGTGCGGCACAACTCGGGGATGCGTCCTTTTCAGATATTAGTCTGGGGACATTGGGATGCACCACGTCTGCATTTGTAGCCAACAGCACATATCCCTGTCTGCCATGGGCAGTAAGAGCAGCGAGGTGTGGAACGTGTGACCACTGCACCAGTAGGGGACAGTCAATTACAGTGGAGAGCTCATTCAAATTCAGTTAACAACAGTTGTGAGCAGCCAATCGTGAATCAAATGTACCTTTTGTGAGGGCCTCCTCATGCCGTATTCTAGTAGCTTGTTTAAACGTGGTTGTTATTCATGTCGTGTCCGTATTAATGATTATAACAGGCAATTCATTATTTAAAAGTTACAATTTTGGCCGTAGCATGATTCCACCCCTCATTCATCCAGTCAATTAAATTTGTATTACTTTGTGTTAAATCAACATAGTTTATCCTCATGAATAACTGACCCATGCCATAGGAATGTGGAATTTCCACCATTGACTCAAGGGCAGTCAATGGAAGTGGCTGCTGACTTACGAGTTATCAAGGAAACACTCTGACTTGTGGTCTAACTCTTGATGTGTGTGTGTGTCCGTGTGGATTAGCTCTTCCGGTCAATTCGCGAGTCGTTCTCACGAAGAAACCTCGTTAAGAAGACCCTGGTGGACGAGCGCTTCCTGATTTAGCGGACGATGAGAACGTGGAGCCTTCTCTCACCAACTCTGTGCCACGGTGTGAAAGCCAACAAGCAAGTCTGGGCGTTTCCAACAACAGAAACACTCAACTACGTGACTGAGAACACCGCTGTTAAAGCAGGTGTTTATGTTTGTTAACTAAGGTGAATTTACACCGTCTACGGCAAATAATCCTAGTTGATTAGACCGCTGTAAGCAGTGTGGTGATGCCACCACATTTCTTAGTTGTTTCCTTCTTTTTTGCAGATTCCACAATCAATACCCAACCTCCCAGGTTAATCTTAGGTGTTGTTTACCATTCAGAAATATTCAATGTTTAACAAATCTGTCATGAAACCCAGATTCCTCAGCAGTGGCACAGTCCCCACCAATAGTCGAGGTGGTTGGATGTCGACTGTGAGAGCATCTCTCCATTTGGAAATCTTAATTGTTTGAGGAATGTTACTGTCACCAAACCCAGAAAGCCCACTTTGTACGGCCACCGTGATACCTGGCTGAACTGCACAGACCTTGTTAATCCAGGTAGTGTCCGTGTCAGCACGAGAGATACTAATACTGGTAGGAACCTCTGGTTACACCAGCCCACAGGGGATTATTGTGTCCGTCCGTCGTGCAGGGAGGGGCTGGGTGGGGAGGGGCTGGGTGGGGAGGGTGGGGCTGGGTGGGGGGTGGGAGGGGTGGGGCTGGGTGGGGAGGGGCTGGTCACCCCGTGGTGCCCTTATAAAACTCAACGTTTAACCTACTCACGCCAGCTTGTGCCCGCCCTCACAGTCGGGTATGTTTGCGGAATACACCAAGCCGCCGTTGACCCTGGCCATTGACCGAGCAACCCAACGTTCCTACCAGCTCCCTCCGCAGCAGGAATGTGTTGAGAGCCCATGTCTCTGTGTGATGATTGTGACTGGTGGAGCACCGAGTGTAGCCAATCCTCTGCCACTGTTTGTGGATGCCATTAGTTTACTGGATTCTCACCAGATGCCAATTACTCAGGGTCCGTCCATCCTTGGAGATGCCGCGATTATCCCTTTCTGTTAGAGTAGACCATACTGACCTCACCGCACGGTGTAGGCTGCTGCTCGTCAGTGGATTTGCCGTGGAGTTTATTTGTATGACATCTGTGAATCGATTCCCACAGCTGCACGACAATTTCTCTAATTATTGGCCAAGTGCTATTTGCTGTGATTGGATGTTAAAGGTTTTGACGTCGTTGGCCACTGTGTGATCGTGTTGTTGTGGTCCAATGTTGACAAATGTATGAACGTTTCTTGCAATGTTCAATTTGGGGAAACTCTTCACTTGACAAGAGTAATATGTGCATCCTTACACGGACTTTATAGTAACATGGGTGATATGTATTTGGAAAACCTCTATGAAAACTCAAGAGAAATTTGTCATTTGGTAAGCACGTCATACCTTAAGAGTCTGAAGAGCCACTTATGCTCTGCTGAATATACAAATGTATGTATCTTGAACTTCTTTCACACTGTACGTAGCCAACCTTGCTAATCGGAGGTGTGGGGAAGGACAGCAATCTAAACACAAACAACAGTTGCAAAAGACTTTGTTTTCAATTTCCATTTAAAAGTGCATAGCTCCAGTAGCTGCCTAATATTGAAACTAAACTATTCGTGATAATAATAGAACTAGGCCTGTTGCTGCATCCGCGACATGAAAGGTAAGCTGCCTGCTGCTGGAATTTGATAATCTGCTGACCTTTAATCAACATGGAAGTCCTCCGTAGGCCCCACTCCTTCCTGATTAGGCTCAAATTGTTCTCTCTTTTAGGCTCCTTGACTTTCCTTTTTCGGCTCCACCCACTCTCCTTTAGGCTCCACCCCTTCCTCCAGACACAGGGTTGGGCTGGTGGGGGTTGGGGAAGGGGTGGGCAGGGTCAGGAGGGGTCGAGGTGTGGGGCAGCTTCACGACCACTCCAAAACCCCCCTTGGAGCAATAGGAGATGTTTATAGGTAAGATAGTGGCTTTAAGAACGTACCAGGTGGGGTGTTGACTGTTGTGTTGGCCGACTCTGTGTTGTATTGCATTATATTTCTAAGTTTACTAGGTTTGTTTTCTAATTCATTTGTACCTGATGATGGTTGCTAGTGTTGCAAATGAAACGTCGTACTCTATTATTATTTAATCTCTTTCTACGTGACTTTACCGAAAGAACCAAAGAGTAATTCCTGCAGTCACGAAAGCTTCGAATCTAGTTTTTACTACTTTGTTGTAAAATAAGATTGTCCTCTCGACTGGCCCTGGCCATGCAAATATGAAATGTACACGAGTGTGGGACCACCTTCACAAATGAGCAGCGCTCCGTTGCTCACTGGAACAGGGCACACTGACAAGATACTGGGTCAACTGGATTTCGGTGACTTTTTCTGTCCTTGTGTCTAAAAACCTTCCTGACTTTGAGTAAATACTATCTTTATAAGTGCAGAATGCCAGAAACATTGGCGTGTTAACATGTCGCCAGTGTTAAGATGATTTGGAGCCAAGAGAATTGGGGATAACCTCAAGTCAGCAGATTCACGATGTAAAATTCCACGGTGGAGTTTTAAGTATGGCAAATGATGAACAAATGATTACTTGGGTTGTTGGGCGTGTAATGACATTCAAGTTAATCTTTTCTTTCAGAGATCATACCGAAGGATTGAGAATCCTCACGAGGTGGCTGGTGGCTTAGCGTACGCAGTGACTGAGCGCTGTGGAAACCCAGGGTTCAAATTGGGGCTTTCACTCATCCACGATTATAAACTACCTTCTGATGTGTAGCAAGTTGGTGTTAAAACTAAGCTCAAAAAGTATTTTTTTATTTGACCAGGTAGGTCCCACCGAGCTATACAGCTCTGTTTTTAGAAGTGACTTGGCCACAAATGGGAGCTCAACTTAGTGGCTTATCGTGTGGATATTTATGGCAGCCAAATATAAATGCGTGTTTCTAACTGTGGAGGGAATAATATAAAAAAAAAACTTTTTTTTAAATACGGTTTCATGAAATGTACCGTACTAGTAATGGCAGAACTCCACGACTCCAGGAAGTGGGCCCGAAGCTTGCCATAACGTAAGGGGCCGTGGTGATTTACAGCCAACGTCAGTTGAGCGTGGACAATTATACCCAAGCTGAAACATAACATATAAAAAAGAATGTTGAAAAATATTTTTGATAGAATATAGTATTGTCATCAGTATGACAAGTATACCAAGTTTGCAGTCGATACCACATTGCGAAGTGGGTTAAAATTGAGTTACAAGATTCTAGATTTGAAGCTTTCGCGACTGCAAGGATTCATATTCTTAGGTTTTTTCGGTAAAATCACGTAGGTAAAACATTAAAATTAATGAAAATAAAATAAAAATCACGACGTTTCGGAGGCGGTCCCACCTGATGACGGAGACTTGTGTTGCCTCCGAAACGTCGTGATTTTTATTTTATTTTCATTAATTTTAATGTTTTACCTACGTGACTTTACCGAAAAAACCTAAGAATATGAGTTACAAGATTTGAGGATATGACAAAAACAGAATGAGTTAATAGAAAGCGTGTAAAAACCAGAGGACATGGATAACAATCCATACAACCACGGGGAGAACATGCAAACACCGAATATAAATGAGTCGGGATTGAACCCACGACCTGCATATCAGGCGAGGGAGTTAAAATCTCACCACCGTGTTAGCCCAGGCAACAATGAGCAAAAAACCTCCATATGCACACATTTGGTTCTTTACCTATTTCAGCTTACTCAAGCTCGGAAGACTCAAATTTCAGATCAGTTGCTCATGAAACACTTTGCAGAGCATCATGAAAGATGCACCACTAAGCGGTGTAGACGCTATTGCATGAACTTCTTCACAGGCAGTCGTGTAAAGTCACGTTCTGGGTATGAGCTCATGTCGCACTCCTCACTGCAAGAGTTCCAAATGGAAATATCTTCATCTCGTGACAAGTCACCAACAGTCGTGGGGATATATTGGGGGGAGGGGGGGGTAAGATCGCACTACGTATAAACAATGGACCTTGCCCATCAGGCAATGCTGCGTGTTTATTGCTTAAAAAGTTGTAAATGTTCACGGTGTCGTTTTAAATACCCTTTGATATGTTTTTCTGTCGTGTGTCTGCACAGTTTTGTTTAGCGTCGGTTGGTTTCACTTTGTATTTGTACAAAACTTTTAATACACCTTTATGCACAGCGAGTACAAGCTGTTGTTTTTATTCGCAAAAAAACCATCAATACATTCACATTTCGCTAACGAATCAAATTTCACAAAGTACGAGCAAACAAATGCATTCCTGTAACAGCAGCGCAACGATGGCCAAATAATGAGACTCCCTGCAGACAGCTGTGCCACCAGCACCAAGGGAGAGGCAACGTCGGACACGCCGCCCCTACTGGCCATCTTCTGTGACAATTAGCTTCATCGCTCATAGATTTCTCCAGGATAAATATTGTGATCCGTTTATTTTACACGAGGCCGGCAGCCGTGGCTGCACTGCTTTGCAAACCCCGATATCGATGCATGAAGTGATGCACCGGTGGCTTCCGTGAAGTCTGAATAGCGGCACTTCTCGCGCAGCTCTGCGTTGTTATCGACATGCTCGTGAATTTTTACGGAAAAACACATTGCCAAACGTGGATAGGTGGCCTGATCGGGGAGTGCCGAGTTGTTTCAAGATGCATCGCTCTAAAATAACCAATTGCTCTTCGGTGGCCAATTTGGATGAATGACGCTGTTGGCACGGCACACATCTCGCAAACGGAAAGGATGCAAGTTGATGGTCCATGTAGGACTTGACTTATATCACCATCGTCCCTGCAGTCCAGGGTCAATACATTGAGTACCACATTGTGAGAAGCCGTAAGAAGTTGTTTTTTGGACAGAACTACCACAAGAGGAATGTACACCACTGGTTCAACGCCGCTAGGTGGCTTGTTTAATCAGGGAGATTTAAAGTTATTTACTTAATCCACAACGGTAAAACAATCCATGATGCCAAACAGAACACGAATATCTTTTATATGACCGAGAACCAATTGCCGATGTTTTTGCAAGGCCCTGTTACAGGTTCGCAATTGTGGGTACCAAATGGAGGCGCCGCAAGGGATGTGGTCATGTCTGCACAGCGGTGGAACGAAGTCTCCTGCCATCAAGGAAGGGCACTGTTCCTGTATCACATCTTCAATTGAAAACTCGCCGATTTAGAACTGCCTTTTGTGTTTAGTTTCTTGATTAGCATGGCTGGCTACGTACGATGTGAAAGAAGTTCAACATACGTATGTACATACTTTCAATCACCCGCTCCCCTTAACCCAGCTCCAGCCTGGCTTAGTGCAGTGATTGACCTCCAATCTCTCAACACCTAATCCATCACTTCATAACACCTCCCAGTGCATATGTTGAGTGCTGTTATCTCAATTAAACAAACAGGTAGGCACCAATGATTCCCCCCCCCACTAATCCCCATTTTCCATTTTTTACGTTTGCACCACTGAACAGTGCTCCGTAAATGTAATGCTGACATGTGCGTAAGTGCCTAAAACGAGTTTAGCAGTGACGAAAATTTCGTTCCTTCAACTCGGGTCACATGGTGCAGTTTTCAGCAAAACTCAAGCAATCCGGTAGGTGGCGTACCTTACAAGGGGGCCTACGAAGACGTCCTTTGTCGTCTCGGCGAAGTTGACTGTTGCCTGTGCGCAGTGAGTAGCATACAGCTCTCTCTATACAGCACAAGGCAATGCTCATGGGAAAATGTTGTCCGACTCAAACCTTCAAAGGCTCACTCCTGCAAAGAGTATTTTTTTTTTTACTTGGCTTCCCCTTTCATTCTTTGGCAAAATTCAACTTCGTTCTATCGAGAAGCAACGTGTCTAATATCAAAGCCATGATGCTAATTGAGATGCACAGTGGTTGTGACCAGTCCCTGGCACAACCACTACTAAGGGTTTAAAGGCCAAGCATGCACAGAAGCTGGTTGGTGGCTAACTTTTAAACGTGACAGAAAACCAGCGTTTTCTGCAGCCGAATATCACAGCATAACATATACATGGATTATACTCAGAGGGGTTACATTGTAGAGAACAGTCAACACACTGGGTTTGACTTGGCCCATCATCTCACTGGAGTCTAAAACAATTAGTAGCACTGTGATGACTCAATAGTGGCTATCCTATGCATAGACTGGCCCCCCACTCAGGAAATGTTTAAATCCCTACAACTCTCTCAGTTGTTAACAATGGAACGAGGTCCACCCCATGCTCCTTGGGGTGGAAACACGCCTAGACTTTGACTCATCCGCACAGCAGAGCAAGGTGGGGGGAGTAAGTCGGTCGTGAACTTCCACACCAAGCACAGGACGAAAACCCTGCGACAGACCCACAAGTGCGCGTCTCCCGTAACCACGGCACTGATGATGTGCCCCCCCCCCCACCAAGTCTGTCCCCCCCCACTCCCCGCCCCCCCCCCCCATGGATGTCACTCAGGGAATGCGGAGGGGGTGGCCAGGGGACGTGCACTCAGTGCTGGGTCCACTGGATGCTCTTGAGGTCGATGCCGTCTTGAACCATCTCCCACAGGGGGCTGGGAACAACAGACCACATGTAACTGTTTATACACGGATGGATTGTGCCCGCATATCTGCAATTATACGTTACACCCGGCAGAGTAGGGCCGTGGTTTTATCGCAAGGTTAAAATGAATCGCCGAACATTTAGACCGCAAGCTCCGCAAGACACTGCGCTACAATGTGTCGTTAAACCCGCCACCACCCGACAGCCAGCTCCTGACTAGGCCAGCACACCCGTGTATTGGACAGTGAACCCACAACATTCACAATTAGAATAACGTCGTTTCGCCGGTAATTACAACCAGCCTCATCAGGCGACAGCCAGATTATGGATAATATTGGTGGCAAAAGCCTACGTGTTGAACTGTGCTACAATCTTGGTGACGTGAGGTCACTGCACAAGCCGTATCCAAATCTGTCCTCGGCCCGCTCTGCATTGACAGCCTCAAGTGATATTTGGTGCTGCGTGTAAACATCAGCGACGGGGGATAGAAAGGTGGAGTGTGCGTGGTGCAAGCAACACGACTCCCTTGCGTGGCATGCTGGTCTCAACAAGTACGTGTTAGCAGCACTCGCCCCTACCGCACAAACACCCGCATCTTAGACTTGCAGATTACAGCAGGAAGTGCCGTTATGTATGATGAACTTCTCACCGTACAGAGCCAATTGTGTTAATCGGTGGTGCTCAATGAACGGTGAGCACCTACTAAGGCCAGCATGGCATACGAGACAGTGGTGCTGCTCACATTACTCCCAAGACACCTGTCTGCCGCCTGTACCAGGTACTCGTTTAATGTTGAGACACCCCCAAGAAAGGTCCGGGACATGTTCAGAAGCCACTTTCCACTGATGAGGCGCACGGTCGGGACTTGGTTGGGACTTGCAGTGCAGTGCGAGAACTGCCGTACCACCACTCCGCTCGCTCGCACAAACAGAAAGGCCCGTGTGTGTGTGCGCGCGCAGAGCGCCTGCTCACCTCATCTCGCGCAGACGGTGAACGTGATGAATGCACTTCTCCACCGTATAGTCCACTTCCTGCTTCGTGGTGAATCGCCCGATGCCGAACCTGTCGCACGATCAGAGAATGGTGGGGGGGGGGGGGGAGACGATTGCATTCCAACGGCAGGAGCACGCAGCACGGCACTACGCGCCTCTGTGAGACTGCCTCGGCCGTGTGCTCAACGAACAATCCGTCTTGGCTGGCACAACACCACACTTAATACCACGACGGGCCCTTTCACAGAGCCATTTGTTGCATGGTCAGAGACCATTAAAAGCCACTGCACAGGAGAATGTTTCGAGAAGGATTCAAATTCTTTATTTAAAGTCAAGCGTGAGACGATTCGGGCAATGCTGAAGGAGAGGAGGAAGAAGCAGCAGAGAGAGGGGCGAGTGTGGGGTGCCTTGGTGTGGGCGTGTGTGGAAGTAGGACGGCACCTTTGATTTTAAGTAGCGCAATCAAAACAGTACGCAAAATTTCAACTTATTTAAGTCGCAAACCTACAAGAGTAAATTAATATAAACTAAGACACCACTGAACGCAATTTTTAAAAGCCAAAAATAGCGTAAACGTGATAGGTCAAACGGTTGATGATTTTTGATAGTCACTGGAATAAATGAGAATAAGTTTCATTTTCTGGTGGGAGCAAAGGGATTCAGAGATAATCTCAGGAGCGCTGGTCCAGTGACATCACAAGTGTTCAGGGTGCAGCATTAGCCACTCTGATCGCCCCTGGGACCTCAGCCCAGGCTGAACTGGGCACGATGACGCACGTCTGCGTGTTGAACTTCTTTCGCATGGTACGTAGCCAACCGTGCTAATCGGAGATGCGGGGTAAAGAAAACAAACTAAACACAAAAAGCAGTTCTAAAGCAATGAGTTTTCAATCTAGATGATGATTTAAAAGTGTTCTTAGGTTTTTTCGGGAAAGTCACGTAGGTAAAAAATTAAAATTAATAAAAGTAAAATAAAATAAAAATCACGACGTTTCGGAGGCAACACAAGCTTCCGTCTTCAGGTGGAACCGTCACAGCCACGACAGCTGTATCAAGTAAATGAGAGATTACAAGAGCTACCACTCCGTATATATAATGCAGTCACGAAAGCTTCAAATCTAGGATTTAAAAGTGCATAGCTGCAGTGGTTTCCTAACTTCGGAAGAGCATTCCAGATGGCCGCAGAAGCGTATCTGAAAGCGCGCGGTGCGGTGACACAAGTCTTTGTTCGATGGCGAGACAAAAGCGAAGATGACATAAGTTGGCGTGATGACGGTTTATGCCCCTTGACGAGATCAGCAAGGTATTGCGGTTTATTTGTGTCAAACATTTTGTGCATACGAGTGCGAAACTTAGAATTGAAGAAGTGTTGGTGGCACGGGAGGGGGCTCACCTGATGGAGGAGTGAGCCAAGTCCTCGTCAGTGCCGATGGCTCGCAGCACGTAGGAGGGCTCGAGCGACGCGGACGTGCAAGCGCTGCGCAAAACGCGTCGACCGCATTAACACGCGGGGGGGGGGGGGGGGTCAAGAGTCAATGTGTGGCACCGCACTCACCGAGCACGACACGGCAGCAAGACCACGTGGTCACCTCCCCTCCCCGCGGGTGCCGCAGTGGCGAGATGTTAACTACCTCGCTTGGTATACAGCAGGCCGTGGGCTCGATACGGACCCCGACGCCTGCTGTATATTTGGAGTTTGCGTGTTCTCTCTCATCACGGTGATGTGGATTTTTCTCCGGGTTCTCCAGTTTTTCCCTTCATATTTAAAATCAACGTGCATTTACGGGTATTTGGTCGCTATACATTGTCCACGTGATAAACCACTTCGCTGAGCAGTAATTTATGACAGCCAGGTCGCTTCTGAAACAGAGCTGTATAGCTCAGTGGGCCTAACTGGCAAAATAAAAAATAGTTTAGCTTTTTTCACAGTACACCATCTCTCTGGGGTCAATTAAATCGGCGCTTGTTTTGTGCCAAGTCAACAGCGATCTTCCCAACGCAAGATTGGCCACACTCGCTAGAGCAGCATCAATCTCGCTGCAATATCAGTACAACATATCAATCACGTTTCAATGTTATGTTTTTGCAATTGACTTTAACTTATTAATATTACATTATGAAATGTAAAGAAAAACTCAAATTATATTTTACAACTGTCATTTTTGCTTGTTTTTAATATAAAGTTGCTTCAGTTGTACACTGCATCTCAACTGAAGAGACTTTGTGGATTATGTGGCATCCTTCGAAGCTCACCGCATTGTTCCTCCAGTAAAGACCCCATATCAGAATATAGCAATGTGGAATTCCCACCACTGCCTCAGAACCAACAATGGAAATGAGCATCACACCCCAAGCTCGTTAACGTAAGGCGAGTCTTCGATCATAAACTTGACTATGAAGGACTACAGAACATAATAAAAAAAAAACAAGTCTCTTGCAGTTAAATAAAATTTTACATCGTATGAATCTATATCCATTTAAACCAAAATACTGAGCGCCAGTGGTGGACACACGGACACACCAGTGGACAGTGACTCCTCTACTTACAAACATTCGACTTAAGAACTTTCAGAGACACGAACAAACCTGTCCCTATGTCCAGTTGCCTGTTCAGACTGAGAGTCGGAGGTTCAGCCACTGCGCAATAGATGGCGGTGGTGGCATCTACATCTGCAGAACGTGAAGAACCAGTGGCATCTACATCTACAGGAGATTAAACAACTTTTTAAGCCATTCTCCATGTCTCGTGAACATGCTTTACAACGTGTTTGGAATCGACAGGAGCAAAGTTGAACTGACGAACACATCGAATTACGAACAGACCTCTGAAACCTAACTCGTTCGTAAGTAGAGGAGTCCCTGTACATGGACACAAACACGAGTGTACATATACAGCAGTTTGTTGTCATTCCCCTGCACCTCCGATTAACACAGTTGGCTACGTATGGTGCGAAGAGAAGTTCAACATACATATATTCCAAATTCCGAAGCGGAGGGCCAGTCTCTGCAGAGCACAACCACCTGCCGACTTGCCACAATGTGGTACGACCAATCGTGTCCCAGAATAGTTATTGGCCAAATTGAGCACTGAGAATATTTTGAGTAAACAACCTTCTCATCAAATTTCGATTTAAAGCTTTCGTGACTGCAGGGATTCATATTCTTGGTTCTTTCGGTAAAGTCACGTAGAAGGGAAATAATAAAAATAACTAATAAAACAATAAAATTCTCACGACGTTTCGATTGCAACACAAGCAATCATCATCAACCACCGAAAGAACCAATAATATAACCTTCTCATAGTCGAGTTGATCACTCTTGCAACACCGACACCCAACCAAATGGAGAATGAGTGAAATTGATAGTGTGTGTGTTTGTGCGTGTGAGAAATTTGAAAGCATTTACCTTCCCGAGGACAAAGCTACATCCTTCAGAGCCATGAGAAGAGATTCACCCTCCACGTACGCAAATGACAGATTAATACAACCTAGGGGATACAAACAACAGCCGCATGCGCTTGTGTACACACACAAACAATAATTCTGCATCAACTCATACGACACAATTATTTATCTGTTTCACCAAGACAACCCTGCCTCCGTCTTAAGACTAATTTTACATGAAGCTTCACCAACATTCAATGTTTGGCTACATAGTTGAGCTATATCATGTGTGGCCAGGTCACTTCTGAAAATAGGTGAATACCTCTGTGGGCTTTGCCGGGTAGAATGTGGATGGTTTAGTGTTATCTGTGTGTTTTTGGGTGATTTGTTTACCTTTCTTGTACTTTGCACTACGATTGTGTTTTTGTACTGCTTGTTGTTGTAATGTTCATAGCCACCTCGACTGGACATCTGTGAAGAAGAGCTTTATAGCTCATCGGATTCTTCCAGCATAAATAAATATTCTGATTCTGAAATCATGCCTGGTTAGTTGTTTGCATGCAGAAGCAAACATGTTGCCTAAAGAAAAGTCACCACGCATACCAGGGAATAACATTTAAACACAGCTGTCTGAAGAACACCTCTGTTAGCAACCTACTTGCTGTACTGTTTCCTAAAAAGAACCCATCATCGTGCTGCCAGAGGGTATACCACACACGATGTCCCCGTCTCGACGTCATCCACCAACCCTGCCTGCACGTGTGCACGTCAGAGCTCACACAGACGAACCCTTGACGATACGTGAACACAACCATAACACACCACTGGTCAACGTGCACGAATGCTGCATTGAGTGCCTCTGTCAATGTAGCTAAACGATGTACAAACACCAACCCTTACCCACACCCTCATACAGCCCTGATCCAAACCCCACTCTAATACAAACAATCCAAATCCTAATACAAACACTTGCCCTAATCCTAACCCAAATCTTAACCCAAACTCCATCCTACACGAACACTCTTCACAGTAACTCTTTCTCTCTACCTGTAATTCTACCACAAACACTAACCCGGCATTAGCCATAATCTTTCCCCATCACTAACGACCATACATCTCCCTTACACCTAACGTTATCGTGACACTAACCCCCATCCTTATCCTGAACACAAACCTACGTGAATTCTCATCCCAATTCTCCCCTAAATCTGTGGCCATACAACCCAAACGATGGACCATATAGTAAACTGTGGTCTGTGCTCCTTCAACTAAGGCAGGGTTGGGGAACGTCCGGCCCGTGGGCCGTATGAGGCCCGCAAAATCATTTGGTGTGGCCCTGCCAAGGCAACCGCAGGCGGGACTCGAAATTCAATAAATTTAGGAGCAAACCTGGAAAAGCAGTTGCGAGTAGCAGCAACATCATCAATACCAGCTAACATCACACGCCTCGCCAAAGAGAAGCAGTTCCAGCCATCACATTAGAGGTGAGTTAATTAAATGATTGAGCAAATATAACGGGCTAATTTTTAAGTTGATAATTTTGTATGGCCCGCGAATGATGTTAGAAATATCCAAATGGCCCTTGGCAGAAAAAACGTTCCCCACCCCTTAACTAAGGAGTGGTAAAACTACACCAACACACTCCTGAAGCCCTCTCATAGCTAGCAGACCTCGACCTGTGGAATATAGCTCACGAACATATTGATGTTACGTGCAAGAATAAAAACCCATAAACACAACCAAACCCTAAAACGAATTCTAACTGTCCTAACCCTTACCTAACACTAAGATGAACCCCTCATTACTAACCTCTCACACTAACCCTATCTCTAACAATAACCATCACCTTACCCCGGCCCTACCCGAGTGCCAAGCCCTGTAAACCCATAGCCCGTAGGAAGCTGGAGCTTACCGTGGTATCTCTGCTCAGCGTCCCCGTTCATGATGACGTCCTTGAGCTCACCCATGAGCCTCTGGACGAGCCGATGAGACAGAGCCTCGATTCGCTTGTTGTCGTACTGACGGGGGGAGGGGGCGGTGGAAGAGGGACCGGGCCCCGAGTCAAACTCTTCCCACACCGGGCGCACTACTAGGGGGTGAGCGTTGTTAGCGAGCACCTATTAAGGCCAATACGCATGGCGTGAGCGGATGGTGTGGCTAGCACTTTATTTCCTGGATACTGATATTGACTATATCACAACCCTTTGTTTGCTCAACTTCTTTCGCACCATACATAGCCAACTGTGGTAATCGGAGGTGCGGGAAGAAGGACAACAAACTTAACACAATAAAATATTTAAAAATACTTTTTTTTAATCACGCTTTAATGAAATGTACTGTTCGAGCAGCCCCTGCCCCCTTCCCCCATCGCCCCTCCCCTCCTTCCACATCCCCCGCCCCTGGGCGTGGCTCCCCGAGGCTTGCCGTGACGCAAGGGACCACGTGGTGATTTACAGCCAACGTGAGTTGAGCGTGGACAATTAGAGCCGTTAAAAAGATTGTTAAAAAATATATTTATAATTTTTAATGATAGAATATAGTATTGTCATCAGTATGATACACCTATACCAAGTTTGCAGTCGATATTACATTGGGAAGTGTGTAAAAATTGAGTTACAAGATTTTTATTTTATGGATACAACAGACGAAGTGAGTTAAATAAAAGCGTGTAAAAAAGCAGTTCTAAAGAAATGAGTTTAACATTTTTATCTCAAGATGACTTGGGGGAGGCGCCAGGACAGGTCAGAATCACAGTTTTTACTGCTGTAATGCGTCATGGCTAAGGACAGTAATACAAATATTAGTTTTTTTTATTTAGCCAGAAAACCTCATGGCCACAAGAGTCGATTTCAAGAGGCAAGTAAAATAGGTCAAGGGACACTTTTAATCCCTGAAATTAAATCTTAATCCAATGACCTGTGAGCACCCAGATAAACTGTTCCCACATGCAAGATAAAGCCAATCAAATGTCTGAGCTGTAATAAGAATAGGGTAGCGCTTACTACTCCAATGGAAGCTCAGAACCAACTTTGGAATATCCACATTCGTATGATGAAGGCCAGGCTATGTACTGCATAAGACACTTGCCGATGACTTCTGACAAAGGTGGTACTTACTTTGTTGACTCTAGGAGGGAGATGATACGCTCAGCCGATAACCAACCAAATGTTCAACGCGCACCACAACACTAATCAATCTCTGCTGCACGGACCAGTCGACAGCCTATTTGCTGTACCGCCTACAATTTGCTGTTGACGAGTATCCCGATCTCTCATCAAGGAGCAGAAACCATCACGCAAACTCTGGTCATTCTCGCAGCGGTTTCTGGCTAACCATTGAACACTGCATCGCGCGCTTTCAGATGCGCTTCTGCGGCCGTCTGAAATGCTCTTCCTTCCGAAATTAAGAAGCCACTGGAGCTTTGCCCTTTTAAATCATCTAGATCAAAAACGTATTTCTTTAGAACTGCTTTTTTTTTAGTTTGTAGTCCTTCCCCTGCACCTCCGATTCGCAAGGTTGGCTCCGTACGGTGTGAAAGACGTTCAACGTACGTACATAACACCAACACCGTCGGGAAATGGCGAAGGATTGGGGAGTATGGTCGGGGGGGGGGGGAGCGAGCAGGGGGGCTGCGTCGCTCACCTCCATCTCGTACAGCGCGACGTCGCACGCCGCTCCGAGCCCCACGACGAGCGGCGTGGGCACGGTGCCCGAGCGCAGCCCCCGCTCCTGGCCCCCACCGCTCTGCAGGGACTCGACGCGCACACGCGGGCGGCGCCGCACATAGATGGCCCCAACGCCTACGCACACACAGACAAAGATCCCCCGTATAGCCTCGGCAAACTCTTGGGGCGAGTGCTGTTAACAACACAAAAAAACCGTATTCGTGTGTTTATATTGTGTATGCTGTTGCAACTTTCTGACCCGCCCCGGCTGGACATCTGTGAAAAAGAGCTTTATAGCTCTCATCGAATGTCTCCGGCATAAATAAATATTCTGATCCTGTTAGCGAGTGGCAGCTATCTTCTTCTTTCGTCTGGCTCACGTAAATGCAGAGCAACAACGACAAGTTCACTTTCAGGAGGTTAAGCCAAATATCCGCGTCAGGAGCAGCGGAGTGTATTGCTGCGATGTCTTCTTCGTATTTGTGGATCAGTGGCACCTCTGAAAGTCCGGCACGGCACACAAGTGGGTGTGTGGTGGGCCAGCACCAAGCCCGTCTGCCTTGTTCTCGCAAGTGGCGATGTTTACACACCGCACTGGGTACTTGTTTGAGGTCGAGTCGACCTTGGGGGAAGGCCAGGATTGGTTCAGATCAGTCACCGGTGTTGGCCGTGAGCGGGAGTAGAACTCGGGTCGCCGGGTTCGTAGCGCGGCGCGCTAACCGGTGAACTACCGCTTCCCATGATACAATTGAGCCAGAAGCAAACAATTGAGCCAGAGGCAAACACGCAGTTCCCACCACCTTTGACATGAATCATAATAATAACATTACACAGAGTGCACCGACTGACAAATGCACCTTCACCACTCTGAACCCCAGGCACACTGAAGAGTGGCGCGTTCGCGTGCAATCGCGACCTTTGGGACCGTAGATCTTGTGTCCGCTGATGGACATGAGGTCGATCTTCATGTCGTTGACGTCGATGGGGATCTTGCCAATGGCCTGTGCTGCGTCCGTGTGGAAGAACACCTTGTGCTGGCGGCACAACTCTCCTTTGGGGGGGGGGGGTGGTGGTGGGGGGAAATGCCAGGAATGGGGCAACGAGTCGGCCAGCAGCGCACCGCCACGGCGAAGACCGATAACTCGCACAGGTAACAATCCACACAGTCCGTATGGTGATTTTACAGTGGCTAGAAACAGCGCAGATGGTAACTGGCCTACGGTGTAGGATTTCGTCACTTCTGTCATGCGGAATGTATCAGAGTTTTCGCGATATGGCGATACTACAATATATCGTACAATATAAGATCCAGGATAACCATATCAACCACGTGTAAAATATCATTATATCGTGACTTTCATCGTTCATTTATTTTTTTCTACTTACTATGTATGATAGCAAAGTGTTCAATGGATTATTTAATAATGTTGTGCAACTGACAAACATATGCATTATAACCATTATAGACTGAATGATTATAATGACTCGTGGCAGGCTTAAGTTGATTGCACAGCAGTCGAGGAACGCATAAGTTATCCTAATGCGCACTGGAAGTACGGCAAAGCACAAACCAGCAGAAGTGTGAAACACGTTCCTTCGGAGTGGGCAGGTAGGAACTTGGTTGGACAGCGCATTCGTGCACGACAGACAAATATGCACGACAGACAAATAATCCCTGATGGGCAGTGTGGAACCTGTTGTTCCTACCTGTAATATATCTACAAAGTTATAGGAAAATGATATTGTGACAGCACTCCTAGGGAGCACTGACCAAAGTTAGTACTTGAGTGTAAGATTGCCTAGGAATAGCAGGTGTTGTAGGATTGGGCTGCATGGTGGGCAGGAGATGGAAGCACGGCAAACGGGTTCTTGAATCCGTGTGCAGTGTAGAGTGTTGCCCCCTTCGTGTGCGTCGGTTTTCTCCGGCTTCTCCCACATGTCAAACACTCACTACATGGAATTGGCCAATCATGTTAATGCAGAGCCCTCCTGAGAAAGGAGTAGTTGGACTCATTCCGGCTTTCCTAGCAAATTAAAAGGGACTTATTATAAATAAAACTCAAAGAATATACAAGCTCAACAGCCAGTAGTCGAAAATCTACATTCCTACAGCACGCATCAGTATTTCTAGAAGACAACCAAACCTTGCTTATCTGCAACGTAACTCTACAGTTATGTAACTGCATAGTGATGTGGTTGCATGACTGCACAGTGTTGTAATAACAACAGAGTGATGGTAAGTCTCTCGGTCTCAAGATTGTTTTTGGAAGGGCCATGCTTCGGATGTTTAGTGAACTCTTTCCTGTGTAATTTTGCCAATGAGAAAAACCAGATTCCACGGCGAAAAAAAAAAGAACCCACGCATATTAAAAAAAGACTGAAAATACTGGACAAGCAGGTAGCAAAAAGGTAACTCTCTAGTTTGCAACAGAAATTGAAATTCTCAGACTTCACCTTATTTAACACACTGAATTCAGCTGTTCATCTTACACGGGGTGCTTCATTGCAAGGCCCGCGGGCCACTGGCGGCCGCTGGTGGCCTTCAGTGCGGCCCCTGGCGTGCGGCCCCCCTGACAATACACAACACGTGACAACACCCTTTGCAGGCAGTGTGGCGGCCTTCATACTGATGTCGTCCTATCGGCGAAAGTGGACCCCTCTGAAAATGAGTGAACACTTCTTAACATGCTATAATAATATATTTATAAATCTATCCAGGAAAGCCATACTGCATCATAGGACTCTTTTTCAGGAGGGATCCTGATTTGGATTTTTATTTTAAGACGTTTTCAGCCAATGAAATTAGCCTGATGACGACTGCTTGTGTTGCGATCGAAAAGTCGTGATTTGTTTTATTTTATTTCTAACTACGTGACTTTACCGAAAGAACCAAAGAGTAGTGAAATCAGTATTTTTTGCCAAGGGCCCCTGGACGCAAAACACTTTTTTTATAATATAAAAAGGCAGGCTAGAAATGTGTTGAGGAGAGATGGTACAACAGATGTATTTCGGACAGTGAAATATGATCGAAACATGTAGCGAGAGGAGAGATAGCAGATGTAGGATAAATATTAAATGAGAAGAGACATGAGAGACGGACGAGAGAAAGTTGCACAAATAAAAACACGTTTCCAGCACTTCGATGAGGCGAGATACATCCATCTACTGCAGTCCTCGCTCCAAGCCCAAACAACTCGACACCCACAAGCCCGCATACTGATCCAGATGGCTCGTTTAATCATTCCACGTTCATGGCAAATATCAAGCATTATTATTTTTATTTGAAAGCCACGGTGGCGCGTCGTGTACCGTGTGGCAGGCTCGATTGGGACACAGTTAATGCAGCCCTAGCGTAAGAGAACACCTTGTGCGTGGTATGTGTGAAGTGTGGGGTGTGTGGTACGCAATGTGTGGCATGTGCTGCGTGATGTGTGGTATGCGTAGAGCGTGGGGGGCGTGTGTTGTTCGTGGTGTGTGTGTGTACATACTAGAATTATGTGTACATACTGTTTATAATGTGCATTGTGTGTAGTTTGCGTGTGTACCGTGCGGGGTGTGTAGTGTGCACTGTGTGTTATGCAGACAGTGGCGTGTTGTGTACCGTGTGGGGTTTGCAGTGTGCGTGTCCCGTGTGGACTGCGGCGCTGTGTGACAAACACTCACCAATTTCCCTGATAGGTTGCTTCACCCCGATCTCGTTGTTCACGGCCATCACAGACACCAGGCACGTGTCCGGGCGCAGCGCCGTCTCCAGTTCCTGTCACGGGCCGACAGACACAGAGCACACAACCATCGGCAGGGCTTCAAGCCTTGTTCAGCCATCAGCAGGCTCATTAAGTCTTGTCGAATGCTCTGTGGTGAGCTAGAAAGATCTTGCTTGGCGGTCAGTTTTAACGAGATTTGCTTAAGAATCGGTAGTGCAGAAAACGTCACGTAAAGGTCAGCAGTGTGATGAGCCTCACTTAATCTTGAGCAGCTCATGTAACCCTGAGTAATGCTTAATTAGCCTGAGGGCGGTGGTGTGCTCCAGCGCTAAACTCAATCAGAATATGGCGAGTTCGCGATCAACTCGCAATCAGGGTGGTCGACACAGCCTATGAACAACACTCTGTGGAAAGTCGACAGCGGGATTGTGCTATGGACAGACTGCCCCCTGCCATATGAATGGTGATTTTTTTTCTGTTACTTCTGGCTTAAGGCAACAGGGATGAGCACCGATCTGTGCGGTGCTCCGTTTGAGCAGCAAGACCCAATTTGTTCTTTTTTTTTACAAATTCCATTAATTTACATTGATTTACACTCAAATGTGGGATAATTGTTTTAAAACTGCTGCCACGTAGAAAACTACACTCGTGAATGGCACCACGTGGTCTTTAGCAATCAGTGATGTCAATTTGAGCAACGAAAGAAAACACATTTGGGAATCATTTATACATCTTATCAAAATGAGAAATGTTCGTTGTTTGCTGTTACAGGGAAATCCAAACTGCCCATAGCATGGATATGGTTGTGGGGGTATTTTTCAAAATAAACTGTGTTGCAATCCTGCATATGTGTACTCAAGCCCTGTGATGTTATCGAGGGATCAATTATTAAAGGCAGCATTTGACCAGTTTAGCTCGGAGGATGTTTTTGGGTTGTGGGTACAAGTCATGGTCATCATGTCCTTACTACACGGCTCACAAAAGTCATTGTGACGCCGTGGTTCTGAATTACACACTTTACGTGCATTTAACTAATACACATCGTTAAAGTATGCCCATTGGCTAGTGTACTGCATTACGAACATGGAAACCTGAGTACGATTCACGTCCATGTCTAGCATTCTTGGACAGTGATATTTGAACCATTCCTGGAAATCCCCCCTTCACTAACATGCACCAACCAACTTGTTGAAATATGGTGGTGATAATAATACTCTCCTGTTGCCACTGCTGCTGACAATTATATTTATGCTACTACTACTGCTGATGATGGTGCTGATACTGATGTTATTGTTCCTGCTGCTGTTACTGCTTACAATGATAATCGTGACCACAATACAGCTACTGTTGCTACTACTTCTATTGTTACTGCTTCAGGTGCTGCTGCTTATGATAATGCACTAACTAAAACTCAACTTTTTACTTTACCAGGTAAGGCCCACTGAGCTATATAGCTGTTTTTGAGAAGTGACCTGGCCACAAATCATAAGCTCAATGAAGTGGCTTATCACGTGGAAATGTATCGCAGCCAAATACTCTAAAAGCATGCTTCTAAATGTGGAGAGAAAAAACTAGAGGACCCGGCGAAAAATCCACGTGACCACAGGGAGAGAAAGAGACACGCAAACTCCAAATATACAGGTGTCATGGTCGAGATCGAACCCACGACCTCCTACATACCAGGCAAGGGAGGGGGGTAATCTTACCCGTGGTTAAATAGGTTTTAGAATTGTGTTCGTTATTTACTTGCTTGCCTGCTTTTAGTTCTGTGCGGCGCCCTGCGCCCTCTGGGTGAAACGCGCCAAGTGTAAATTATTATTATAATAATAATATCTTGCCACCGTGGTACGTGCTGCCTGCTGCTCTCCCCGGCCGAGCGAGCACCTTCATGTCGACGAGGCCGTTGCTCTGCACGGGGAGGTAGGTCACCTCGAAGCCCTCGGCCTCGAGTGCGCGACACGAGTCCAGCACACACTTGTGCTCTGTCTGCGTCGTCAACACGTGCCGCTTGCGCTGCTTGTAGAACCGCGCCACTCCCTGCCGCACGCGCGCACACACGCAGGTACCAAGTAGGCGCACGCGCGTGTAAGGCGAAGACAAGACAATGTCCATCATAGAGGTTTTTGGGTTAGATCGCGTAAATATAAGTGTTGTCAAACACGCCATCACCCGACACAGCCAGTTAGTAAGGTTTGCCAAGTAAACACCCGTGTCTTGGAGAGTAAACCCACAAATGTTGCGGGAATAATCTCCAACACACCGGTGTGCTGAACTAGTAACAAATTGGCATTTTTTTTACGCAACAAACTTTAGTATAGGTGACCCACGACTTACGACGGCTCGACTTGCAACCCCCCGCTTTACGGCCTTTCTTATAGCAATTAAGACCCCCCCAGTAACGACCAAAACACGTATTTACAATCGCCTAACGACTGCTACCAACGCCGAGTTGATTGGCGACGAGTCTGCGCACATCATGTGCAGACTCGTCGCCAGATGGGGCTGCTTTGCTCTTCTGCCGTATGCGTATGTACAGTATAGCCCGACGGTCCGCGGCTGCATCAAGAGCAAATGCAGCGGCGTTTCTTTCGCAACGCTCTTCACTTCTTTGTAAATGTTCTTACATTTTTTTTTTATATTCGCCTTTCGCTACGTCCGAGAAGAGGAAATGTGATGCACGTGCAGAAAAGTACTTAAGAATGTTCAAATGTGTTGGTTTTTACTTAAGAAATGTTTGTGGAGGTTAAATATTTTTGGGGGTATTTTCATTTATTTTCGTGGTCAATTTTGGTATTTTTAAGGTACGTAACGGGTTTCCAGGAACGGAACCCCAATGTATAACATTGTGCCCTATGGGAAACGAGGGTTCCACTTATGATGGCCTCGACTTGCGACCGTCGTATAGGAACCAATTAGGTCAAAGGTGCGGGGGTTGCCTGTAATTAGTAGTTGTATCAGGTGGTGGCGGGTCCAACGACACATTTATATTTACGCGATCTCACCCAAAAACCTCTATTATGGATATTGGTCGTGAAAGCCTCTGTGCTAAACAAGACAATGTGCAATGTGACATCATATCCTGCTCAATGTGCCAGCCCCGGGCTTGTGCTCATTACACCAGAGCTGATACGGGTAATGCCCTCTGATTACCCAAATCTACTCTCGTGTTGCCACATTTACCATTAAAAAGTCTCACGATTTCATATATATAATAAAATAAATACAAATAACGAACCTTGCCCAGATGACACCACTGCATCATTTACTTCCGGCTAGGTAAAAAAGGACAATGTAAAGAAATCTAAACCTATACGGTATTTAAAAAAATGTTAATATTGTCAAAAAAATCATCCACTGCAATCTCCGATGAGCACGGTTGACTAGGTATGGTGAAAACGAAGCTCAACATACATAGACACAAACATACCTTCACGGCGATGTTGTTGGACTCGGTGGCTCCGCTGGTGAATATGATCTCGCGAGGATCGGCTCCGATCAGCGTCGCAACTTGCTGCACGGTGAGCGCAACAACAACAACAAAGCAGAGGGGGGTGTGGTCGATGAAACCCTCGTGGCAGTTTCGCTTCACGAGTGCCTTTAGCAAATCGCACGGCGCCATCACACCGAGCACACGCGAGCGATGCTGTCAGCGCGCAACTCCGGAGGTGGGGGGGGGAAGAGGCGGGAGTCGAACCTGCCGTGCTTTCTCGACGGCCGCCTCGCTCTCCCAGCCGTAGGCGTGCGTGCGCGAGTGCGGGTTGCCGTAGTTGCTGAGCATGTGCGGCATCATGGCGTCCATCACACGCGGGTCCTGTTAAACACGCGCGGGCACACGGGACGCGCGCACAGGTAAGAGCTTGGGCCGTGGCGACAATGCACCGGGGGGCCTGCTTGGTCGGCTGTGGTGGCACACGCCTGCAAAGCAGCGCTTGGGAAATGCAAGGTTAGTGGGTAGCGCAGAATTCATGACACTCCCAACCTGCAGCTCCATGAGGTGGTAGTACAGAAATGTGTGCTGCTCAGCCACCCACGTGAGCATTTGGCGCAACAATGGCGGGATGTTAACTACCTCGCCTGGTAAACAGGTCGTGGGTTCGAACCCGACCCTGATGCCTGCGGTATATTTAGAGTTTGTATGTTATCTCCGTGGTCTAGTGGATTTATTTTGCGGGTACTCTGGTTTTCCCCTCCACAATAAGAAACGTGCGTTTCGAGTAACTGGATGCTATACATTTCCACATGAGCCACTTCGTTAAGCTATCATTTGTGGCTTCTGAAAAAGAGCTATACAACTCAGTGGGCCTTACCTGGTAAAATAAAAATAGTTTAGAGTTTGGGTATTTGAGCGTTACGCCATTGTACGTGACGTGGGCATTCTCGGACGGCTCTAGTTTTAGCCCCACATACAACTTACTTGCTAATTGGCCAAACATCTCAAGTACAGCATCCTGAAATTACTTGAGAATCGTTATTTGACAAAAAAAAGCAACACTTTCATTGTTAAATAATGACTACACAGGGCATAGTATTGCATGCAAGAGTGGGTAGCAATCTCAGGCAAGATGAAACGAAGTCGACTCAGAGGGCTGTAACATGTCGTACAGAGAGGACGGGAAATGCGCACTGGAAGAAAGGCGATGAACGTGGAAGCACCAAGTTGGACACCCAAGAGGTGAACCAGAATATGAAGGACTGTGGAATAGACGTGGACAAGGCCCAGGGCAGGAAGGAGTCGATGAAGACAACCGGGAACGAAGAACACACACGAGTGAGAAAAATACCGAGAAGAAAAAGTTTACCAAAACTCTTGCCCATTTTGGGGGTTTGCGCTCTTGAAAGTAGCTGCAATCGGCAAATCCGCGATCCCAAAACTCAAAGACAAATGGGAAGTATAGGGTTTGGTTCACGATTCATTTTGTTTTATGTTACCCTACATTAAACCAAACATGACACAGGAAGTATTTTTTACGTAGTATAAGATTCATTTTGTCTAACAGTGCTAAATATAACTTGGACGGGAAATGAACAGAATGGAAAAAAATATAACGTAGTAATACAAATCGCGGGTGGCTGAATCTCACTGCCTCCTCACTGGATGATGGGATCACGTGACCTGGGACCCACACGATGGGCTGGAGACGAGATGGAGACGAGACAACGTTTGTATTCTTCCGCGGCAGCATCATCGCGAGCAGTGCCGTGAGAATTCCTGTACAGTGCTCTTTACGATGCACAGTGGACAGGAATCTCGAAGTCAACCGCGCCACAAGGGCACGATCTGTACCTCAATTAATTTGGCGCGAGTCGTGAATCTGTGAAGGGAAAATCGTGATGGGCGAGGTTTTGGTGTATTCCATGCAGATTGACTCCGCAGCAAGCGTATACTGTATGTCTGAAAGAATCAGGAGGTGTCAATGGGAATGGTGGATACCTTAAACTGCAGCAACGAATCCTTATACAAAATAAATACAAAGCTCAGCCATTTAGTCTTATAGACTGTAGGGGGCAAGTGTCGTTCGTGAGAACCTATTAACGCATGTGCTCAGCAACTGTAATTTAAAACCCCAAGTTGCCACAACTCTCGTGGCGCAGTTTAAAAACCACTGCGCTGCCAAGAGCACAAACACGGGAACGCCAGAACACATTGTTTAAACTGTCAACGCACCAGTCAACTCTCCTCCAAGCAGCCCGAAGCCAGCCAACACTTGTTTTAGTGTTTAGTTTGTTCTCCTTCGCACTCACCTCCAATGAGCACAGTTGGCTACTTACCGTGCGAACGAAGTTCAACATACGTACACACATACCCAGTTCGCGCAATGCATCATGTATATCTCGCCGTGTTCTACCTGCATGTTTAAGCCGTCATGAAAGCTTATGTGAAGATTATTGGACGATTGTGCATTGGCAGTGATGCAAAAACACAATGACCAAAAAACTTTCATGAAGTACACTGCTTCAAAGGAAATATAGGCAACGTTTCATCATTCATAGCACATAGAGACCAGAGTGATAGAGACTGGAATTTACACCATGGGGCCTGAAAATAATGATAGTAGGCATATGAAGTTACCGATGAGTAGTGATGAAAAAACTCTTCAATAATGAAAAAAAAATGCTAAAATAAAGCTCTTTGTATTCCAAGTGAAATAGTCAAATGTTGCTTGAACATTGTATTATGGGTGACCGGTTGTGGTGAGGTCAATGGCAACTTAATTCGCGTAATTCACTTAGTGATGCATTCCTGGGCCTGTCATTTCAAAATGGGGGTACCATGGTCGTGAGAACTTCTCCCTCATCTGGTGTGCAGGAAGTAGTTGGTTCGTTCCCGACCCCGACACACCTGTATTTGGCTGCTAGAAATCTCCACATATGCACCTTCGTTGAGCTATCATTTGTGGCCAGGTCGATTGTGAAAAAAAACTGTTTAACTCGGTGGGATTTACCTGGTACATAAAATAATAAACTTTTTAGTTTTGAATATGGTCAGAGAAGCTCTTATTAACTAACTCTCTCTGATGTCTCTATGTATGTGCTATGAAGGGCCATCACCGAAAACATTACCTATTATATATTTTTCCTTTTAAGGCCGTGGTGTCATTGACAAACGTGTTGCGTTTTGTCATTATGCAAGTACAGTAGTTTTGGCTGTGGTCTCAGGTCTCCTATATTAACAGACTTCTTGTTTGGCCTGTTATGAAAGTACTGAATCGTTCCATTATGTAAGCACAGCTGCTTAGGTTTAGTGTATCCCGCTACAACATTAGGCCACACTTATTCACGTTCCTGACCTTCACACATATCAATATATGTAACAATGCAAAACATTGGGCGGTTCCCTTACGGTTGTGCCAGAGGACAGTGCTCTCGAATACGTTATGGACTCGACAGGTAGGATTTGTGTTGCAATAACCCCCAGAGTATCTGCATTGCTAAGGTACACCTAAAAAATGCAATCGGGAATTACGGTCTTCCAACAGTCGTGGAATATTTTTTAGTCATGGGTTTGGTGGTGAATGCCGTTTTTATAGACGGTTTGTGGATCGAAGAGATAATTCACGTGCGACATTGATACGTTTTAGACGATGATCGCAGCACAGAAAGTAGGCTATTGATCTGTGTAGTATTTTTGGAGTTAGATGCATGGGTTTTCTGCAGACAGTTTGGTTTCCAACAACTTTAAAAACATCCAATCAGGCAAATATTACTGCCAAGGCCACGCCAGAAAGACAGTGTTGAGATTTGTTTGAGGGTTTCAGGCAGAGGACTTTTATGATCACTACCAGTGGCCACAATAGTTAATTCGCATTCACGTCATTGAATGGTGTCGGTGCTGAGCTAAGGCAATCACAATCCCTTGTGAGTTAGCAAAGCCACGTTGCAGGCTGTAAGGTGGAGGAAATGTCCAGCAGTCCTTGTGTATTGGCCCCAGTACACTGCAGTGTCAATGATTGAGAATGGCATTGCATCTCATTAATGTACCCTGGGGCACACACAACGCAATGAGAAAAATGTGCTAGAAATGAATGTACAGTGTAACAGAGTAAACCGGGCACGGCAGACCGGTTGGCCTAGAAATGAGTCGTTTGGAGGGAATTAATTTACTTGTCTCCCCTAACACTCGTAAAACGTACTTTGCCAAACGTCCCATTCCAGAAGCCATCTGAAAAGGAGTTTTAGATTTTTGAATATTCCTGGACATTATGGGTGTAGCACTACATCGATTCAGTTTCAGTTTATTTTGAAATATCCTGTGAGCTAAGAAGCCCTGAAGTCGGGTTTCATCAATTAAAAAAACACCGTTTCCGTGACGTACATAACAGAGAAAAATTAAATACAAATGAATAAAAAAAAGGTAAGAAATTATAGAATTTTAAATACAACATTTTTCTTTAGAAAGTTTTGAGCAAAGAAATTCAAAAAAGTGCAAGATTAGCCGTAGAAAGTGCCAATTAAGATCGATTCATACACTCCGGATACAAGCATTGCATTGTGTTACTCTCTATTCGCATACCGTCTATGTACTAGGTTAACATGACGCCTATTTTCACTGGAGCAGGGGTTAGGTAACCTGCGGCTCCGAAGCCGCATGAGGTTCTTTAAGTACTGCTTCATGACGTTATTCGCAAAATAAGGCTCGCTCTTCATGTTATTTTAGTTGCCGACCCCTGCGCAAGAGGCTGCTGCATTCACGTAAAGAAAAAAAACTGATGATCGAATCAAATTCCGACTCCAAATCCTGACAATGTATCAAACCGTGACAAGGATGCATCGTTATAGACATTCTAATCATGCAATTATTTCATTCTCATTAATCAGCAGACATTCTCGATTAACTGCTGGAGGTAGGTCTCTCCACGTCACCACTATCCCTCAGTCTCGCGACAGTCATCTACAAGGACATCTTTTTGCATTTGGCTGCAATTCCGTCACCAGTCTTATCTAACGGCTATCATCATTTCACGCAATGTGCCCTCCCCAAGCCCCTTTACTTATTGCAATAATCAATCTGATGTCAACATGGTTACTGGAAATATATATATATATGCGAATGTATATTGGAAACGTGGAGTGGATTAATTTGTCACGTTGCCTTTTGTTTTTTTTATATAGTGTCACAATGTAGACACGGACTGTACAGATTTTGTCACGCAAAAATCCCAACGCAGAGCGGGTGCCCCGTTCACCACCGAATCTCGGAACACGCAAGCGGTTCAGCATTAATTTTATTTAGAGAGGCGTAGCGCCGTTGTTTTTAAAGACATTGTACTCACCACAGAGACCTGTAGCGACACGACTGCGCTCTAGGATCGCTGTGGCACCAAACTGTGCCACGTGCTCGTGGGAAACTCAGGACGGAATTCGTAGCGATAGTTATTTTGTTTTAGGGTTTATGATGATGTACATATACGTCATCATAAATCGTCATCGGAATGAGAAAGAGTTAATACAATTTACAGTATTATTCAGCATGTTCACCACAATGCCTTCGATCCAAACAGAAGGCAGTGCTCCCACGCACAGCATAGTACACCGATGTGTAACTTGACACAGCTTATTCACTGCAGTGCAATCATTCAATGTGCAACAGAAGGCTGCGCTTCCACATATAGTGAAACCGCTATCACGCACCCTCCAATTACCTGCTCCATTATACACACCCTCAGATAGATAAACAGACATTTGCTCTTATCCCCACTGCTGCACCAGTAAGAGGAGCAACTTGGAGATCAGGGTAAAGCAATGCTAATTATCCACACTTCCCCTACAAGTACGACACAGCGCAAATTTAATTGTAATGGAATGGTCTCTCGAAAGATAATGGTCAGAAATATTTAATTTGTTTTATTATATATGATGTAAAGAAGTCCTTAGTTAATACACCGATGGATAAATGGCTCCACACGCAGTGTTGGCTGTGGGCGTTGTTTGACCCTACGGCACCATCCTGGTCAGTGCAGGTTAGTGAAGATGGGTGCCCGGGACCGATCCAGACATCACTCGCCACCGATACTAACTGTGGCCAGACGTCAACCTGGGGTCGTGACGTTCATCGCACGGCGAGCAAAACCACTGTGCCGTGGACAAATATAGTGTACTTTTAATGAAGTCTGTACGCCACAACGCTCCCACATTGTTACCTATTGGGCATGTAATAAATTCACCGATGTTTACACATTTATACGCAATGCATGCATAAAGTCGTTAAATAATGTACGATGTATGATCATTGTATGCAAAGTTCCATTGATTTTAAGCCATGGATTCCTACAGTGGATAGATATACAGGACATGAATGTCCTGGGCAAACCTTTTTGCAATCCACTCATGATCAGCATAGCAAGATGTACATAAGTAGGCCTTCATCCAGCAATGGATTGATAAAGGGTTATATCTATATATATTTTTAAAACGTTACCGTTACACTAACGGAATTCACAAAGGAACGAGACGAGAATTAAATCTAGATCCCGATCATATTTTACAATTCATCAAATAATTTTGGTTAAAATTGTTGCGTTCCTACATACTCAGGATGTGTTCTCGGTTTACGTTATAAATTAAAGTGCAATTATTTTATTGAAAGTTATTTAATCTTGTGGATCAACAATTACGTTTATTGATAATACAGTAAAACCTTGGATTGCGAGCATAATTCGTTCCGGAAACGTGTTTGTAATCCAAAGCACTCGTATATCAGTTGTGATCACGTGACGCTCGGCAGATAAAGCATATACACGTAGTACTCGTATTGCAAGACCTCGCTCGTTTATCAAATTAATATTTATTTAAAAATTTTGCTCGTCTTGCAAAACACTCGCAGACCAAGTTACTCGCAATCCAAGGTTTTACTGTACATCGAAATCTAAAAGCATGAAATAAACCCGAAATTCGGACTAAATATTCGAAAATCTGATATTTAAATAAAGGAAATCCTAAACTTACTCCACCTCTATATCCTATGAGATATTTAAACTGTTCCAGAGTTGCTTGGCTTGAATAAATGCTGCTGAAACAATGCACTCCTAGAAGGCGGTGTCGCTGATGGGTTTTGTAAGAAACACGTTTTGTGATGATGGTTATGTAAAAATATTCCCTCGTTATTCGGGAGGGATATGTTCTGGAGATGCTTGTGAATAGCAAATTTCGCAGATGACATTCAAATACCTTAAATACAAAAATCTCATCACTTTCTCTCTCATCTCTTTATCTCGTCACTTTCTCACGTAACATTATATCTCGTCACTTTCTCACGTAACATTATCTCTCGTCACTTTCTCTCCCTCTCGATGCAGTAGTCGTGTAGAGTTCCAGACGCGATTCGCGGACGGACCAAAAATCGCAGACAGCAAATTGGTGAAAAAGCGAGGGAATACGGTGCACTTATATACCGTACTCCTATTGAGTCACCCTTGCGTGTGTGAATCACAGTGGAGTGAACACCCAGGCTGTACCGCCAGTCTCACCATGGGGGTAGTCGCCTGCACGTCCATGTACAGCGGCCGGAGTTCATCTGGTCCAGGAAGAACCTTGGCCTGTGTCACATCTATGTACGACACGCACAAAAATAGGAAGGACGGAGATGGAACGATACATTAACCAACAGTAACCTTGAGGAAACTTAAAAGCCATCCCACCTTCAGATGAGGATTTTTCTCCGTGTTTGTGTCACCATATGAAAATTTTTTAGCCATGCGTTGTACCTTAAAACTAATCAAGTTTTATCTTCTTGGTTCTTTCGGTAAAGTCACGTAGAAGGGAAGTAATAAAATAATAAAAATAAAACATAATAAAATAATTCTCACGACGTTTCGGCCACAACGCAATTCATTCAGACGCTGTCTCCCCGACAGACCTGGTCTTCACCTGAGGACGGCTGCTTGCGTTGTGGCCGAAACGTCGTGAGAATTATTTTATTATGTTTTATTTTTATTATTTTATTACTTCCCTTCTACGTGACTTTACCGAAAGAACCAAGAAGATGAATCCCTGCAGTCACGAAAGCTTTAAATCGAAATTTAATCAAGTTTTAATTTCACCAAGGCCCACTGAGCTATGGAACTCTTTTTGAAAAGCGACCTGGCCACAAATGATAGCACAACAAAGTGGCTTATCGTGTGGAAATGTATAGCAACAAAATACCATCAACGCATGTGGTTTCTGAATGTGAAGAGAAAAACCGGAGGACCCGAAGACAAATCCACGCGACCACGGGGAGAGACCTGGTGCCAGGTCAGTGACAACGATTCCATTTCGATTTAAAGCTTTCGTGACTGCAGGGATTCATCTTCTTGGTTCTTTCAGTAAAGTCACGTAGAATGGAAATAATAAAATAATAAAAATAAAACATAATAAAATAATTCTCACGACGTTTCGGCCACAACGCAAGCAGCCGTCCTCAGGTGAAGAACAGGTCTGTCAGAAAGACGCTGTCAGAAAGACGCTGTCTTTCGCTCAGACCTGTTCTTCACCTGAGGACGGCTGCTTGCGTTGTGGCCGAAATGTCGTGAGAATTATTTTATTATGTGTTTTTATTATTTTATTATTTCCATTCTACGTGACTTTACCGAAAGAACCAAGAAAACGATTCCGTTGTTCACAATCTCAATGTCCCCGAGCCCCTCGGGTTAATTCCACTCTCGTGATGCCACCTCGGTGTGCTTGGAGCACTCGGTGTGGCGAAGACGAAGCCACCCTGGGTGGTGGTTGCACTCCTTCCCGCATTATCGGGAACTGCAGGGGGGAATTCTGATGAAAGAATATTCTCGAACTGGCAAACACCGCCACTCCCCTCCAATGTCAGGTGAATGCCCTCCCGCCTGCCCCACGAAGGCCTGGTTCATGTCCCTACCCCTCATCCAATGCCACATTTATGCCCCTTCCCCCCTGGAAAGCCAGATTAACCCCCCGCGACTCCCCCCATTAAAATACAGGTTAATGCCACTGCCTCTCCTCCAATTCAGGGTTATCATCATCCAATGCCCCTGCTACCCCCGCCTCCTCTAAGGCCAGGTTAATGCCGCTCCTCCAACTCAATGCCGCTTGCACCCCCCACGCCCCCCAAGGACCCCGAACCCAGGCCCCCCCCCCCCCCAAAGACCCTGAACACAGGCCCCCCCCAAAGACCCTGAACACAGGCCCCCCCCCAAAGACCCTGAACGCAGGCCCCCCAAGGACCCTGAACCCAGGCCCCCCCCCAAAGACCCTGAACCCAGGCCCCCCCCCCAAAGACCCTGAACACAGGCCCCCCCCAGGACCCTGAACCTCTGAACCCAGGCCCCCCAAGGACCCCGAACCCAGGCCCCCCCCCCAAAGACTCTGAACACAGGCCCCCCCCAAAGACCCTGAACGCAGGCCCCCCAAGGACCCTGAACCCAGGCCCCCCCCCCCCCCCAAAGACCCTGAACCCAGGCCCCCCCCCCAAAGACCCTGAACACAGGCCCCCCCCAAAGACCCTGAACACAGGCCCCCAATGACCCCCAACACAGGCCCCCCAAGTCCCCGTGGCTTCACCTTGTGTCGCGTTCCTCCTCTGCGAGGCCCTTGCTGCTGCTGCCGCCACTGCCACGCTGCGGGGCCAGAGGGCCCTCGAGTACAGCCTGAGCAGCATGTCCGCTCCTCGTCCCCTGGCTGCTGCTGCCGCTAGCACCTCGCCTGCTGCTGCTGCTCTTGGATGCTTCTTGTGCCCCTGCTCCTCCTGGCTTGCTGCTCCTTCCCTCGTCTACAATATGCCCCTGTCTGCTGCTGCTCCTTCTCCTCTCCTGCTACTCCTTGCTTGCTCCTCTCCTGCTTCTCCTTGCCTGCTGCTTCTCTCCTGCTGCTATTTTCCTGCTTCTCCTCTCCAAGCTGCTGCCGCTGCCTCTTTGGCTGCGCGGTACCGACGACCACGCGCGGCGTCCCCGTAGCCGCCAACAGTCGCTCCGATTGGTCCGATGTTAGGTCACGTGCGGCCGCCGCCTACAGTCGCTCCGATTGGTCCGATGTCGGGTCACGTGCTGCCGCGCCGACCAATGGCGAGGTGCGGGCACGCTCCGGGGCCCACGCGTACCACGTGGCCCCGCACCCTGAATCGGAGTTATATTTTGAAATAATAATAAAATTAAAATAACTAAATTAAATCACGACGTTGCGTAAGCAACACAAGCCTCAGTCACCAAGTGTAACTGCTCCAGTAAAATGAGAGTATTTTTTTGTTATTTTCATTTATTATTATTATTTTATTATTATTTTTACTATCAACGTGACTTTACCGAAAGAACCAAAGAATATTCCAGCACTCGTTAATGAAACAGGAATGTCACTTCATGACGTCAGACAACACGTGCAAATACAAACTCGTCATTGCGTCATCGAAAACAACACGTTCGTGTACAAGGGAAAAAAATGTAAAAAAATATATAAACAAGCGACTTTTCGGCTAATGACCCTTCTTTATCGGAATGTAAATTACATAATTACGTAATCTAAAAGCGCTCTCGGTTAAACAAACACGTACCCGCGATGACGTCACGTCGCGATGTAAACAGCGCGGGCGGAAGACATCGCCCCTCGACACGTGCCGTGACGTCACCGCAACACGAGGGCGACTTGTTGGCAACACGCGCCGTGACGTCACCGCGACACGCGGGGCGACATGTTCGCAACACGCGCCGTGACGTCACCGCAACACGCGGGCAACTTGTTGGCAACACGCGCCGTGACGTCACCGCAACGCGGGAGGCGACATGTTCGCAACACGCGCCGTGACGTCACCGCAACACGCGAGGAACTTTAATATGTTTTCTTGTTCATGTTTTTGTTTTTTTTGTTTGTTGCGGTTGCACCCGATTCAAAAGCCGAATGGCTCACAGGGCTACACCTAATAAATAAAACTGAAATGAAACTGATTGGCAAACACGCGCCGTGACGTCACCGCGACACGCGAAGCAGACAACTTTCGTTTTCACACACGAACATGTGCCCCTGACGTCACCGCGGCGTGCGCGATGACGTCACCGCGGCGTGCGCGATGACGTCACCGCGGCGTGCGCGATGACGTCACGAGCCGCCCTTTTATTTAAGGGCCGCCCGTCGGCGCGCGCCCCACAACGCGGGAATAAGGCGGCGGCGGTGGCGGTCGTAGCGAGGGCTCTTGGGTCGCGTAACCTCTCGCGAGTGACAACTTTGCCGTGGATAGCGTCTCATCTTCCCTGCTGCCCGTGTACGCCAGTCCGCGTGGACTATTCGTGGGTGAGTGGGTGCATCTGTGAACGCGTTGTGTTATGCAATGTTTGACTGCGATTTGCATTCGGAGTGTATATTGCAGTGTCACCTTTGCTGTTGGAAATTGCTCTTGAAATTGCATCGTTGTATATCTACACTACATTGTGCTTAATATCGCATTTTAAAGTCGCGGCCATTGTTAGCAATATGCGTTGCATAGGCCAAGCTCTGAAATACAAAAGTTGCGTCTCCTCTACCTCAATGATGTTTTTTATTGAGTCTTCAATGGTGACTCCTCGCTAGTGGTCGACGTTCCACCACCCCCCCCCCTGGCAAGGAGCCGTGGTCATCCTCGCTTGACCCCGGGTTATATTTGTGGCTCAACAATCATTCTGGGCATGCATGTCAAGCGGCACCACGCTCCTATACCGAGTTGACTTCACGTGGCCACATGTAGGGCAGCAGAGGGCAGCGCAGCCACATTCATTGTTGTGCTGTTCTTCTATGCTCCCCTGCATCTGTGCTGCCCTCCGTCACCAACCCGTAGTATGGTCAGATAACCCCCCCCCCCCCCATGGCCCTCATTGATCCAGCAGTGGATTGACAAAAGGGTTGGCCTTGTGCATATTGTAATGTAAACAAAAATTACTTTTTTACAGCTTTACTGGACTCCCAAGGTCAATAGATGTGTAAGATGCCACTTGTGCAACGCAACGGGGTAGACATCGGCTAATAACTCCGCTGTGTGTTGAACTTCTTTCGCACCGTACGTAGCCAACCGTGCCAATCGGAGGTGCGAAATTGATATCACAATTTCATGTTGGTGTCTACAACAGGAGGCCGCATGTCCACGCACTCTCGAGGGACATTACACCGAGTTGGGTTTCAGTGGCCCAGGAACGTGTTTGGTTGGATGCGTGACCACTACGGCCTATTATAAGGTGTTGTAGGGTGCTGCGGGATTTTTTTTAGAACGGAGGGTCAAATGTAGAAAAATACATGGGTCGCACTGCACTATGTTGCAACGTCTATCGCTCCCTCCCGCACTGACCAGACTGGTGAAGTATGGTTAACTAAGCCCCCCCCCACCGCTATACGCACGGTGTGGGGAGGCCCTCATCCAGCAGTGGATTGACAAAAGGGCGGCCTTCTGGTCAGCTGTTTTGTGCGAAAAGTGCGATTTCAGTGTGGATTTTAAAGGAAATTAAAAACAGCATTTCAATTGCCCACAAAGGCTGGCATTCACTTGCACGGGAACATTGCAAAATGTGCCCTTTGTAATATAGAATTCCTCCCCTCAAGATATATCAGTGCAATTCTTAGATTTACATTATTACTGTCATTATTTATGGCCATTTCGTAAAAAAATATTTGGCAACGATACAGGGTCACTTGGGTTTGCCCTGGCAAGAAAGAAACCCTGAAATATGCTACCTTGTCACGCTTTATCTCTTAGCCCCCTCACCCTGTCTCACCCACTCTGATAACGCACTGGCTCTTGGACCCGACCAGATCTGGATGAAGCCTAGACATTCAAGCTCGGTCCAGAGGCTCCTCTGCTAATGTAACAAAAAAAAACCCTCTAGCTTCTTCATCGAGGAAGATATTACTGCAGTCAGTTGCTGTGTAGCCGGTAACAGTGTAAAGTGTATTTTGATATATCTGGCCATGTGGAATTGTAATTGCCAGTTGGGATTTAGCTTGATCATCATCGTTGTCATCATCATCACTCCTGAGGCCGTATAATGACAGCCACTTTGTTTGAAGCCATCTGTGGGTGTCCTATGTAGACACTACTGGCTTGTGCCATGTGAATGTGGAATGTCCTTTGTGAGATGAGGGTTGCCAATGGATACGAGCACCACTCCACAGTGATTTGGTTATGGAGAGTAGTTTGACATAAATACATTTGCATATTCTGTGTGTTGTGTGTTCACGACTGGAACATTCATTGCTTGTTGCAACCAACTAATTTACCTTTGCTTAGGCATTGCAATACGATGAGTTGTGCCCCTGTTCAAGTGAACGCGCAGCACTCCTCTCTCTGACCATGGTGATGCGCACACACGTTAGATTTCTCTCTTTACCCAGGTGATCTCTACCAACGCAAGCCATCCACCGCTGCCCCGGCGCCAGCCATGAGGCTGCTTCTCCGCACCACCACCTCTCTCCTTGCGGCTCCCGTCACCGGGTCTCCCGGCGGAGCTCGGCTGCACCGCGGCAGGAGCACGCGTGCCGCCCATCGCCTGAGCCGCGAGCACGTGGACAGCATCCTGCGAGCGAGCGAGTACAGCTACACGGTGCCCGAGTTCGACGGCAAGAACGTGAGCGTCGTCATGGGCTTCGAGAGCAACCAGCTGCCGTCCAACTCGCCCATCGAGGACCGGCGTGCGGCCGCCACGTGCCTGCAGTCGGGCGGAATGCTGCTGGGCGTGTTTGACGGGCACGCGGGGCCCGCGTGCGCGCAGGCCCTAAGCGAGCGCCTCTTCTACTACGCGGCGATGGCGCTGCTGCCGACGGCGACACTGCGGCACATCGAAGACGCGGTGGAAGCGAGGCGCTCGGTGCCGCCCGTGCTGCTGTGGCACAAGCACCCGTACGACTACGTGAACCGCGAGAGCGCGGCGCTGTACTTCCAGAGCCTGCGCACCTACTGGCAGGAGCTGATAGACCTGGACGACGGCACGCAGCCCGACGTGGCCGACGCGCTGGCGGGGGCGTTCGCGCGGCTCGACTCGGACCTGTCGCTGGAGGCCCAGGCGGGCACGCCCAGCCGCTGCCTGACCGCGCTGGCGCTGCGCTCGGCGTTCTCGGGCGCGACGGCGTGCGTGGCGCTCGTGCGCGACGGCGAGCTGCACGTGGCCAACGTGGGCGACAGCCGCGCCGTGCTGGGCCGCCGCGCCGCAGCCGGCTGGGAGGCGGTGCCGCTGTCGCGCGACCACTGTGCGGAGAACCCTGCGGAGGTGGCGCGCCTGCACGCCGAGCACCCGGAGAGCGAGCGGCGCACGGTGCTGCGGCACGGCCGGCTGCTTGGCGCCCTCGCGCCACTTCGAGCTTTCGGCGACGTCAAGTTCAAGTGGAGCCAGGAGCTGCAGCGCCGCGTGCTGGAGTCAGGCGCCGACCTCGTCGAAGGCATCGGGCACCGCGACTTCTTCCCGCAGGACTACCACTCCCCGCCGTACCTCAACGCCCGGCCCGAGGTGGGAGACGTCGGGACTGCGGACGGCATCGGCACTGTAGCTGCCAGCCGTGGCCACCGCCTACACTAATACCAACACGGTCACCACTACCACCAAAGATTAAAGATCATCCCCTGTATAGCCTTAATGGACTGTTGGGGCAAGTGCTGTTCGCGAGTAGCACCTATGAAGGCCAGAATGGTACATGAGGGGGTTGTGGCCAACACAATGCCTGACCGTCCTTTTTTTCCCGAGTAATGTTTACACTGCACTAAGTATTCCTTAGAGTCTGAGTCGACCTAGGGGAGGCCTGAGACTGGTTCAAATATTCACCACCGGCAGTGCCGAGAGAGAGAGTCTGGGATTGTTGGGGGCCAGCTGGATGTGTTAGCAGGAAGCAGCTTATCGGTGTTTATTTTGTTCATGAAATAAGTGGCAGAAATATTGGTTAAGTATGAGTTTTTATTTAATTTTGGTCAACTATGACAATGAGTGGACTACTAAATCATCATGGCCAACTAAAATGAGAACATTATCGGAGATGCAGGCTGAAGATAATTTCGTAACATTATTAAGGACGGCAGTGTGCTGAGTAAGTTAATTCATAATAATTTAATATATATTTATTGAGATCACTGATTGGCTAACCTGATATTGGGGGCTTGGGAAATTGCATGACCCTCACACCAACATTGAATAACTAAGAGTAGAATAAACCTTTCTCTGCTTGAGTTTATTAGACTAAGAATGACGGCATAAATCCACAGATAAAGACTCGACAAACATTCCACAGGTTTTCATTTGTCTAGATTAAGACGAGTAAAACAATTGCTGACTATCTTCTTGGTTCTTTCGGTAAAGTCACGTAGAAGGGAAATAATAAAATAAAAATAAAACACAATAATTCTCACGACGTTTAATTTTTATTTTATTATTTCCCTTCTACGTGACTTTACCGAAAGAACCAAGAAGATGAATCCCTGCAGTCACGAAAGCTTTAAATCGAAATTTAATTGCTGACTAAATTAACACTACATCTAACAGATAAATCTGGCCATCTCGCAGCCCAGGACTAGAGCAACAGGTATACACCTAAGCAGTACCTAACTAGGTTCAAAGCCTGCTTTTCTTGAGCTCATCCGATTCCTCCAGGAGAAATAAAGAGTTTGATTCTGCTTCTGGCAAGATTGGATGTATTCAGGGTGATCTTTTCGAGGCAAGCTCAAGGCCATATTGCGATACAGGGCGCACATGCAGGTTTAAGTCACATACACAATTATAATGCTGTTTTTAACAAAGGCAATACAAGCAATAAAAAACTCTCATTTACCTTGGGTAATGAGGGTCAGCAATGAGCCATACAAAACACAAACCTGGGTGATGCAAAACATGTAAATTAAGCAGTAAAAACATAATTATTGTTTGTGTGTGTGTAGGGGGGTAGGGGGGCTAACGCATCGGATGATGAGATCATTGTTGTAAGCAGCAATTCGGTAAACGGTAAATCATTACACACTGAGCGGAACTATTAACACGCTTAAAAACTGCACGTGCTGTCAACAATTATTACACAAAAGGTGTAAAAAATATTATTCATCTCAGAAAGATGATGGTGATGGACTGAATCAACCCTTACCAGGAATTGAATTCACATGCAGTGGTGCAGTAGTTCTTTTACTGCACAACAATTAAGGCGACCTAATGTCAATTCTAATCCTTTGCCTTACTTACACAAGTGGGAAATTATATCTGAACTTGTCCTGGATATCCCATTGATGTATGAACATGAGCACTGGGGAACAATGCTACCCGGGCGTGGCGTGCGCCATACCACCCCACCGTGCATTGTGCGGCCTTAACAGCTGCTCGCTAACAACACTTGCCCTAACAGTCTATACGGTTGTTTCTGAAAAGTTTTCACGTGTTTGTACGTGTCGACATGTGTGTGTGCATGTGTTTGCGTGTCTTTTTGTGTATGTGTATGGGGAGCGGTGACGTAGTTGCAAACACACGGTACTATGAGCATGGTGATCGAAGTTCGATTCCTGGCCACGGCAAATGCAAAGTAGAGGTATATACATTTGTCCTCAGCCTACCCTATCCTTCAATGAGTACCTGGTGCAGTGTGTAAGTAAACATCAGCACTGGGGGGATGATGACGGTGTGGCATCGTGCTGGCCACAGAATCTGCTTGCACACCACGCCGGCTCGCTAACGGCACTTGTGCAGTCTATAACAGCCGTACGGGGGACTGCGATGTGTGTGTTTGGTATAGGTGTTAAGGCATCGGCTGGGCGCAGGCGACCGCTTCCTGGTGCTGGCGACGGACGGGCTGTGGGAGATGCTGGACATTGATGACGTCGTGCGGACCGTCGGGGACTACCTGGAGGCTACAGAGGGCGGCGCCGTGGCGCAGAGGCACCAGCAGGTGGGTGCAGGCCACCTCTCCGTTGACAGGGGGGGGGGGTGGGCGCAGGGGGGGAGGCCGCCAGGGCCGACGGTCGTCGCTGGACCAACGCGCACGCACGCAAACAATTGCTCGGATCAAGCGCCGGTCTTGACCGAGGTTGCCGTGCTGATTGTCCCGTATTCATTCGGTTTTGCCACGGTACCATTTTTTTTATATTTTCTCGGGATAAATTCATATTTAAAACATTTGCTACAGTAATCGCGATATGATATTTTCTACGCATGTTTGGGTAGTCGACCTTGTATCACACGGTATAGTATCGCTTCATAGCAGCACTTATCTATAATATGCTGGTACCAGCACGTCCTTGGGATGTTTTTTTTTCCCAACCTAGAATTGTTTATAAAAGATGGCAGCACAAATAACTTGAAGCCTCTCGGCTTCATCCTCCACTGCCCAGTCAATATTTACATAAAGCGTAATTCTACCATGATTAACATGGTACGGTGCAAGTTTTCAGTTGCTTTTTTTTAACTAGGTCATAATTTATGCATAGGTCAACATGAATACCTTCTGTCCGGTTCTTGCTGGTATAATGAGCCCTTGCTTGACTGTACAGCGAAAAACTACTCAAATAAGTGCTGTAACTGACGGACATACGATATTCTTTTACTGGTAGGAATCTCCTGGTTACATCAGCCCACGGGGGATTATTGTGTCTGTTGTGCAGGGAGGGGCTGGGTGGGGAGGGTGGAGCTGGGTGGGGGGTGGGGTTGGGTGGGGAGGGGATGGTCACCCCGTGGTGCTCTTATAAAACTCAATGTTTAACCTACTCACGCCGGTTTCGCAATTGGCCATATTTGCGGAATACACCGCGCCGCCGTTGACCCTGGCCATTGACCGAGCAACCCAACGTTCCTACCAGCTCCCTCCGCAGGAATGTGTTAAATAAGAGAATGATCAAAGTGAAGAGCATATCGAGGCAATACAAACAGATGATACTTCACCTTCCTGCTGTACATATGTATGTTGAACTCCGCACTGTACGTAGCTAATCGTGCTAATCGGAGGTGCGGGGGAAGGACAACGAACGAAACACAAAAAGCGGTTCTTAAGAAATGAGTTTTCAATCGAGATCCCACAACTCTTGCACGTTTGACATCTACAATAATGGCAATTGTTCAGGCAGGAAAATCTTTGTGATGCTCCGTGGTCACGAGAAAACGGATCCGTGCCAGTCCAGCCCCGTTCTCTGATCTTCATCGACCGATCCGTTTTCGCGCTCCTAATCCTCACAACGGGTTAAATCGCAGGCACTTTTTGTAAATTGCTCAACCGGCTGAGTGGGATGTCCGCACGATGAGAACTCCTTACGCTTCAGCGAGTCGCACAATGAGAAGAACTCGTTGTACATGCGTCAATGTGCATATTCACCCAATTGCCGAATATAAACCTGGAGAATCCCAGTTGGCCAAAGTGTGAAGCTTAGTTTCCTCTCAGCGATGGTGTAAATAAAAACGATTGTTTTTGTTAGAATTTTACGTGCTAGTTCACTGTTCGGCAACACCCACGGTATGTCCCGCACAGCTCATTTCTCGCCGTGACGTTTCATCTCCGTGGGCTAAGGCCCTCCTCCCCCTTTCCCTGCGGTTGTGTGGCGGCAGTGCTTCTCACAATCCCCGTCACTGTGGCACACTTTGGGATCTCGCTTGATCTTCACCACAGAACCAAAAAAAATTGGTGGGCCCTTTAGCGTTCTGGCTGTGGACCCCAGGTTTAGATCACTGACCCACTGTTTAGGCTGAGAAACCTTTTCTCAGAATTGGAGGCTACTACAATTGTAAACTTCTAAACACACACACTAAAATACAATGTGCCGTGACTCGCACACACGTCGCTCGTAGCAACCGTTTGCCCAACTGTTCGTGCGCGATCAAGGTAGTTGAGAGGGCCGGGGTTGGGGGCCGACTGCTGGGCGCCACGGTGGCGAGATGTTAACTACCTCGACTGCTATACAGGAGGTCGTGGCTTCGATGCTGACCCTGATGCCTATTAATTTGGAGTTTGCATGTCTCTCTTCCTGTGGTCGAGTGGATTTTTCTCCAGGTCCTCTGGGTTTTCCCTTTAAACGCATTTAGAAACATGCGTTTAGAGTATTTGGATGTTATAAATGTTCACGTGATGAGGCACTTTGTTGAACTATCATTTGTGCAAGGTCACTTCTGAAAGAGCTAATAGCTCAGTGGGCCTTACCTGGTAAAATAAAAATAGTTGAGCTTTTAGTTCTAGCTTGACTGTCACGACCAATGGAGAACGGAGGTCGGGGCTGGATCGGCCACTGAACGGCACGGGAGAGTTCGTCTGTTCTAGCTTGCGGACAGTGAAGTTATTTTCTTTCCTATAATTCCAAAAATACTGCGGCACACCTGGAACTTCGCACCCGACAAAGCACTGGTGGAGGGAGGTGACCGTAATTTTTGTAGACGTTTTTAACAAGGTCTGACACATGTTCGGGTCGCTTGCGCTACTCAAAGCTCCCGTCTGTTGTTTGATCTTTTCTGCCGTCATTTAAAAAAAAAAACATAGCTCTGAAGTTGACCTATGCAAGAGATCTGGTTGACGGGTATAGGTGGATATGTGAACATCTCATAGCTAATGACAGTTACACCGTCATGCACGTATAAAATAAAGCACAAACTGCTTTAAATACGGGGGAATTCTTCACTGTGCTTTATACACAAGTGATTACCATCTTTAAAAAAATAAGTTACTTACACAAATACTGCACTGAGTGTGGGCGGGTTAATTGGTCAGGGCGGATATGCCCTAACTAGGAGACGTCCGCCTATCGTTTTCTCCGTCTGCTTGAACGACGACGGTAGGAGCGGCGCGAGGGCGGCTCCGTTGTGCGTCTGGGCGAGATGCACGGCCGCCTGCTGCTGCAGCAGCGTCAGCGGCAACGAGCAACGCCGGGTGGAGGGACGATGACGTCGCCGAGCGCCGACCGCAACGCGGCGACGGCGCTGGTGCGGCGTGCAGTGGGGCGCGACGAGTCTGGCCGCGTGTGCGAGGAGCGCGTCGCCGAAATGCTGGGCCTGCCCGAGGAGCTGGCGCGCATGTACCGCGACGACATCACCGTCACCGTGGTCGTCTTCAACCCCAGCGTTTTGGACGCCGAGCACCGGTGATGGCAGCCGCGACGAAGCGGAGAAGCGATGACGGTGGTGGTGGCGGCGGCGGCAGCGATGGGAAGGAAGGCGATGACCGTGATTTCGGGCTTGTGATGGCAGCGATGACGAAGGGGTTGCTCAGAGCAGTTGGCAGTGGTGGTGATGAATGTTGTAATGACGAGGTGAGGAGATGATGAAGGGGTGGTTGATGGTTTTGGCAATAGAGTAGTGATGAAGTTAAAATGGTGATGGAGTGGAAGTGATGGATTGCAGGCGGTGAAGTCGAGGTGATGAAACCAATTGCGAGTCGGTGCGAGTTACTCGGTGGCATACCCCGCTCTTCGAAAATATTCATATTTGGATGTCAATCGATCAACAAAGCGTGTTAATTCGCAAGCCCAAGGCTCGTGTTGCAGCGCAATCAACAAGTTACTTGAACTGATGAATGCAAGTTGAATCTGAAAGCTTTACCAAAACTCTGCATGCATCCGCGTGTATGTGTGTGCATGTGCATACTGTCTAGCAATGTTTTCCAACCAGAAAAAGCAACTGCCCGTTACGCATCCAACATAAAACATTACACCGTGCCAGATGTGGCGTGACGCATGGAGCAAAGCATCGAGCGGCAAAACACGAAACTTGTCTTTGTGGGACGGCCAGTCGATTCGGGGCAATTGCATTTATAACTTCCAGCTGTGTCGCGACAACACATTCATAATAGCATTATCGTGGGTCTGAAAAGCAGCCAAACCTCTAAGCTGACGAGAAGTAATGCGCTGTATTGTTTTATTTTGTATTTCTCAATAAGGGGTAGGATTGTGTTTTAAGCCAAAGTTTGTCAACTCCAGCCCTTGTGATACCCCCTCCTGTGGGCCAGCTCTATGTCGCGGTGGCTAGGAGATGTTAACTACCTTGCCTGGTATACAGGAGGTCGTGGGTCCGATCCTGACCCTGACGCCTGCTGTTATATTTAGAGTTTGCGTGCCTCTCCCCGTGGTCGCGTGGATTTTTCTCAGAGTCCTCCGGTTTTCCCCCTCCACATTTAGAAACAACTTGCGTTTAAGAGTTTTTGGCTGCTATAAATTTGCACGCGATAAGCCGCTTCGTTGAGCTGTCATTTGTCACAAGGTCGCTTCTGAAAAAGATGTATGGCTCCGTGGGCCTTATCTTGTATCATACAAAGTTTCGTTTTATAAAAAATCTCATGTCCATATGCAAATTAAGCTACAGCAAACTTTTTGCACCGGATTGTTGGTAGTCGTGAAAACCTGTGCTGTGGGGGCAGCGAGGACTGGAGGAGTCGAGACACCGATTTAAAGGAAGATGCAACTCAACACGGAGCCCTTGTGGATATCTGTACTTGGGCAGTGGGAGGATGTCCGATACGAATTTGAAGCTTCGTTCATGAGAACGCAGGCTTCAGGCACTCTGTCACAGCGCTACAGTGATGGCAATGCAATGACTTTGGATGAGAACATGTTAATATGCTGGCCATGCATCCTGCTGTCGGCTTTAACTTTGGTTGAGATGTCGTCCACGCTTGCCGTGCCGGTGTGAGCCCAGACATATCCGCAGACCTCCGCAAGTCACGGCGGGAACAAGCCATCGATGTTAGCCGGCTACGCGTGACACCGCTCCCTCTGAATTCGACCGACTCCAGCCTAACCTCGATTTGCTCCACTCAGCGGATTGCACTCCCCTAATGCGAGTGATCACGAGCTCGCTCGAAAGTAGGAGTGATTTTTAACAACATCGCTAGTTTGCAATTATTCACTTAGCCATAAAGTGTGTTACTCGTGAAGGGTGAACTGTAGCATAGTTTTCACCACTGGGCCAACTTGCATAGAGTTTAAGGTTTGATTCCCACAGTAATTTGTTTGGAATTTCCAAAACAGCTATCAGGTGTAGAATGGAATGAGACCCACGTGGTATTGCTTCCAAAATGAGTCCAATAAACCAGTAAACGTTTTCCATAGTGTATTTTATGCCCGTTTTCCAGCATATGGCACTCTTTCGTAATCTTATCCATAGGACATGAGGTGCCTGCAAGAGGCAGTACAACATGTAGGTTGAGCGGACGGTGGAGAGATCTCGCCTCGGATGTGGGTTTTGTGTTTCCTCATCCAAGCAAAATACAGGAAGAAATTTGAAAAACATCCCAAGCAGGACCCGCTTGATAATCTTGACTTGTGCTTTCGTTGGGTACATTTTACTGTGGTTTTCCACTTGATGTGGGCTGGCTGGTGCTCATCCGTTTATTGCGCAGACTTGTCATGTAAATTTCACATTCTCAGGGCAGGGGTTGGCCTCCCAAAAAGGCTTCTCCTAAATCCATTGAGCACAGAATGATGGGCCCCATTGAGCCCCAACCAGGATTTGAATTCGTAAACTTACAATTGTGAGTCTAATGCTCTAACCACAGCGCTACCCAGCTGAATGAATTAAATGCTGTGTATTGCATGCATATCGGCCCAGAAACAAGTGGAGGGGAGCCTACAGGAGCTGAATGTGTCTTGGCTGAATGTGGTTGGAAAGTGCTTGGCCATAAGGAATGTGTGGGAGTGACCCCAACCCTTGCGTAAACGCCTTGCCCCAGGGCGCCATAGTGCTCAAAATATCAGCATACGCTTTTAGACTTGGAAAGGCGATTCAAGCACCATAGGCAGAGGAGACTGTCAACAGTTTGGCAACTGAACACGAACAACCAATTTATAGGTGCCAAATGACCTGCGTGTATTGTATACAAGGCTTTGTATTGGCATTGAAGCTTGAGAATTGTTCATGTATGTCCACACTGAAAGGGAGCCCAGTTACTTATATTAAATGAAGATGAATAGCTTGGGATGTTCCAGGAATACGAATGGAGAGCCCTTTCTGAATACAGTGTTGATGAAGGCTTCTCCACACTGTAAATCATGGAAGTCAGAGGTGGGAGGCAAACGAATGGTTCCAGATACCACTCGCCTCTGACGTTAGCCTTGGCCGACCATCAAACTCAGGTCTATGGGTGATTCATGCGGTGTGTTAACCATTGTGTCACTGCCCCGCTCTTGAAATCAAATGCATTTACCAAAGTGGAAGACCCACAGGGACTGTTACTCCCACTGCTAATCGGTTGAAAGGGTTGCCCACATTGGATAAGTGCAGCGAAGTACTGTCGGTTTACAAACTTGCTTGTCTTGAAAATCTATCCCAGTGGTGCTGCGGTCAAGCCACTCGACTTGCTTTCGGAAGACCGACCACGAGTTCAGTTGTCTTAATTCTCCCCACTCCAACACTGCATCGTTTACAATTCAAACGAAGAATAACCAGTCTGCTCAAATTAAATTGCTTTTAAAATATATTTTAAATCGAGGTCTTACTGCTGATTCATTAACGTCCATTTCACATGGATGACCTAATTAGTCGTGTTTGAGGTGACGCAATCACGTATTAGGTGGGCCATGAGGCTAGTCTCCTGCATCGGAACATTAACAGGCCAATCTTAATTTGGAGCTTTCGTGACTGCAGGAATTATTCTTTGGTTCTTTCGGTTAAGTCACGTCTAAAAATAAAATAATAAATTAAAATAATAGCGACGTTTCGATTGCAACACAAGCAATCATCATCAGGCATAAAAGAAATAGCAATAAAAATCTAACTAGAAAACTATAGACAGACATAAGCAGACAGACATCACAAGGACACACAGAGAGAGGACACATCGGCACAGAGAGAGGGGTCGTTTCTGTGACGGTCCCTTAAATATAGAGAGGGGGGGGCGGGGACGGAGAGAGGGAGGGGGCAGAGAAAATTAGCATATCAATGAGTGTACGGCAACGTGTTGCTGCTGCGCAAGTAAGATGACGACGTGGCACGGCACACAAGCTTGAAAATTGCCGTTTAAGCTTATCTTTTTTTCTCTCTCTGGCTATTTGTTCTCTCTGCCTGTGTCCTCTCTTTTGGAATGTTCACACTTAAATTCTAACTTAGCAATCTTTGAAATACGTAATCAACCAGGCTATGCGTTGTGTGTTGACCGACTCTCTGTGTTGTATTACATCACATTTCGATATTTTGCGAGGTTATTTAATTTTAGTGTGCCTTTCTCCTAATTTTCAAGCTTGTGTGCCGTGCCACGTCGTCATCTTACTTGCGCAGCAGCAACACGTTGCCGTACACTCATTGATATGCTAATTTTCTCTGCCCCCTCCCTCTCTCCGTCCCCGCCCCCCCTCTCTATATTTAAGGGACCGTCACAGAAACGACCCCTCTCTCTGTGCCGATGTGTCCTCTCTCTGTGTGTCCTTGTGATGTCTGTCTGCTTATGTCTGTCTATAGTTTTCTAGTTAGATTTTTATTGCTATTTCTTTTATGCCTGATGATGATTGCTTGTGTTGCAATCGAAACGTCGCTATTATTTTAATTTATTATTTTATTTTTAGACGTGACTTAACCGAAAGAACCAAAGAATTAACAGGCCAATGCACACATCTCCTTCATAAATGGAAAATATAAAGACAAGCCGCAAAGTGACTGACTATGCAACCCAAACTATGGACAACATCGTACACCGTTGTGGTGTGCACCCCTTCAATGGCAGAATAGCAAAACTACTCCAAAAGCCCTCTCGTGGCTAGCAGACCTCGACATTGGCATTTCATTCCTGAACATATTGCCATACGCAAGGAATACAATAGCGCTGAACAATTAGAGCTCATGGTCGATTACGACACTCAGACGGTCCATGTTTTGTGCTCTTCTCTTACTTGATAATCTACTTTTTTTTACAAAAAAATACTTATGGCATCAGTGGGTTATATCAGTCTACTTTGCAGAGGTGGGACAAAGTCATTGTTATGCAAGTCCAAGTCGAGTCGCAAGTCATCAAATTCATGACTCGAGTCTGACTCGAGTCCAAGTCACATGACTCGAGTCCACATCTCATAGGTGGGACAAAGTCATTGTTATGCAAGTCCAAGTCGAGTCGCAAGTCATCAAATTCATGACTCGAGTCTGACTCGAGTCCAAGTCACATGACTCGAGTCCACACCTCTGCTACTTTGTGACATGAACCTCCCAATCTGCATGTGGTGATTATTTATCATGGTCAAGCAGACAGAAAGCCATTTTATATATACTGTAAATATAACATTGTATAAGCAAATGCTGTAATTTTGAAATGTTGACGTTGGTTAAGCATTGCGAGATTATAGTTTGCTCACTTGCCATCCAGCTCGAGGCATGCTGCTGGGTCTAAGTTGAAATCTCACGAAATGTAACTCTTTTTGGTCACATGCTCCAGTATTTACGTAATGGACCCTGTGAAGCCAAACCTGCCCACAAGCCAAATCTTAGTACAAGGAAAACATTGAGACTTAATCAGTATCACAAAAATATATTTTTCAAGTGTATTTAAATAACCCTCACCTTTTAAGCACAAAATATTGAACCCTTTTATTTGCCTGTATGCTTGACACGTTATGCTCTATTTTAACCGTTGTATTTAGTTACATTAGCATCGCTGTGTTATAAGTGTAATATAAGTTCTGTAAATATTTACTATGTTGCCGATAGACGGACAAGTGCTGAAATTTGAGTGTTACATTTAAGGGTTGATCAAGATTGCGTTGACAACAATCGATTATATCTTGTGGTTTAAGAAAGCTCCATTTCCTAGTTCAAAACATCCCCCAAAAATGTCCATGTCCTGCACATATGCACATAGGCTGCAATGGTTAAGTAGTGATTTGATTTTATGGGGTGGTTTGGATTTGGGAAATTTCTATTGAATGCCCTCCAGGTTGGGAGTGAAATGCTGCCTGTTGTCCGGTTTAACGGCACTGTACGCACGTACTTTAATTTGAGATCTGAATCTTGGTCGTTTTGTAAGCCTCAAATGTTTAAACAATAAACCATGCAGTCATGATATTTTGTAACACCCCCCTTTGTCACGAGTTATGAAATATAATTGAGTAATGTGTACAGGTGGCAGTGGCTGAAGGTGAAAAACATGTTTTCCTGCCACCAACTGACCAGTTATGTTTTAAATAAACTGATTCCTGCCATGTGGAATGCAATCGTGGTTCAGGGCTACCTATGGATATGGGCACCACTCTGTGCTTATTTGAGCAGGAAGACCTTTGAATCCAATGGAGCAAGTGCCACCAAGATGCCAGGTTTGGATCCATGGTTTGGTCGCCGGTCATGATCTGTCCACTTCTATGTGAAAGCCTCCATGTTTACAGATACCTCTTTTGCCAGTAGCAAGATATAGTAATAGGTTTTTACCCTTTTATCTGGCACAATCTGACACCTTTTATACAAGGGATCATACTTGCAATAACCACAACACTAGTCAAAATGCAAACAAAGACAACTGATGATATGCACTACTTGAAATTGATTGGTCCACACCCGAGATGGCTTTTCTTCAAGCCTAGTCTCAACTGGTTTTGGACCAGATGTCATGCTCCTGTGATTTCACAATATATTGCTCCTGCGCATTAGCTGATCTTAAGATTACATCTCTGCAATGGCCAGCCTTTTTTATTTTAGCCATTCCATCACCAGTCTTGTCCAGCTATCTTTGTCCTAAGCTCGGAATTTTGTTAAAGACTACCTCGTGTCTAATGTCTTTGTCTCATCATTCGCCTCCATGGTTCTTTGTATGCATCTACCATTGTTCTATTTCCACCACTCACCATGTTTCTGATCCATTGCCATAGCAAGTAATATGCACCAATTAAACACTTTCAAGTGCACTTGTATGTTGCTTGAGCAAGTTTAGTTTTTCAAGTGATCCAACAGGCTCTCATTAGCCTCATCAATTTGATCCACTTCAAGTTACTCAAGGTATATATTTTTTCCTCTTTACATCCTGGTTCCTCCAGGTGACATCCTTTCAAATAGTTTATTTTTCACAAGTAATTGGAGTATCTCGAGACACTCAACCAAGCAGATGAGTGTTTCTGTGCCGTCACCTAATCCTATATAGGTCTGGAGTGTCACGTATGATAAACTCTACATGGTCTCCCAACCCTGCATACAATCCGCCCTATGGTTGAACATTTGCAGAGCATATGTGCTAGATATCATGTTCAAATGCCAGTCATAGCTCACTTTTGAGCTGAGCCTAAATTAAACTCTCCAACCTTTGTGTCGGTAACCCTATTGATCGACCTTCCCAATGCGCAAACAGTAACAAGTGGTCTGTTTACTTGGAAAGCTACAGGCAGGACATCAATGATACATCTACAAACAGAATAGCATGGGCCGCTTTAATACACGTTTACCTATCACCTACAACCAGTTGGAATTCAGAAATTACATTGGATCCAAACGTGCATTATTTGTCACTTTACCCAGAATAAGCAATTTCTCAAACATTTATTTCAAAAACAATGCATACAATGTAACATGGGTTTAATATTTGAAAAAGTATCGGTTATTTCACCCAGGTATATTTGAAAGAAGGGTTTCCACACTACTAAATACCAGTGTCTCCCTCTTCAAATGGGCAGAGGGTGGCACTCACCTCCCTTTTCGCCAGTGATGGAAATTCCACACTTCCATGGCGAGGCGGAGCCTGCTGGTAGACTGTTGACTTCTCACGAAGTGGTCCCCAGAGGGGTAGAAAGGCTTAATCAACCCCCCCCCCCCAAATTAGAATTGTGATGGTGTGCCATAATTCCTTAAATATGTAAAATAAATTTGGTATTTGAATCTCGGTGGGGTAGCAAACAATTGGGTGTGAAGCAAAACCTTTTAAAACCAGACAAGTAAGCCAGATTCAGGGTAGGCTAGAAAGTTCCCCAAAATAAATAAATACACATTAGGCGATTGTGAGCATGTACACAAGCAGTTCCCAAATAACATACCACTTGGACACAATTCATGGATTTGTTCCCTTGGACACCGTGCTCTTAGTTTTGTAATTTAAGTTGATGTTGCAAACGAAATAAATGCTTCAAGCCCATCAAAAATAAATCTACGTGGATTTTCGCATCCAGTGAACCTCAGCCACCTTCCTCTGCTTCATTGGGATATTGACTTGGATTAAGCCGTTTCAACATTTTATGAAATTGAAAAATAGTTCGTGGATATTAAGTGTCAATTCAATGTCTTGCATGTTAATTGCAAGCAATTAAATGTAGCTTTTAAATGGTTTAATTTGCAGTATACCAAACAACCTGTAAAACTGGAATGTCTCCTCACTTGTCGAGCTTTGAAGTGTTTTACTGTATTAAAATTCTCGATCTGCCGACATTTAATTATTTAAACATGTTGTATTGCCCCGACTTGGCTCCTGAATTAACACCTTAATAACAATAGACATAAGTTAGACTATAAAAAGTAATCTCAACTGACCCACCAGGATAAAGTAGCCAAGCACACGGTTCAAGGAATTTATCAAAACAATCTGCCAGGCATGAGAAGCGATCAGACTGACTACGTGGCGTAACTAACGTTTATTTACATATTGTACAAATCCAAGGCGCATAAAGAGCTGTTAAAACAGTGAGTGGTATTGCAAAGTCGATAGCTGGTTAACAAAATTTCAAGGATTGCTTTTTTAATCCTTCCAGATTTTGGACACTGCTGAAATGTTTGCAGGTTTCTTTGCCACATTTATTCCTGGACTGATTTGAAAGGTGTCAAAACTGCTCGTAAATTGTAGGGTCGAAGTTTACCTTCTGAATATCTACAAAATTATATGACAAAATACCCAACAGCCCGGGTTAAGTCTAATAATACCATAATAAAAAATGTACATTTCTTGTACAAGGTACCCATGGGCCTCCTTTCAAAGAGTAAATGCAAAGAACACCGACAATTTACCCACCGGCAGCATTCAATGCACAATGGGACTTGCTGCAGAAATTTAACTTCAGACCTCAATTACAAATGTGATATAACATCCCACTTTAACCATGGACAAACTAAATTGAACATAAAGACCCCTAGCCGTTGCCAACAAAATTAGTATTTCTTTGGAGATTTTGGGAAAGAGACATGAAGCCATCAAACATTTTAATGTAAAGCAAATAAAATTACTAAATTAATCATTCTTGCCTACCATGAAATTATGCACAAGATGATGCCCTTATTAAAATCGAACAAGTTCTGTACGTGAAAAAACCCATAACATGAATAAGCATGCATGCTGGAAATAATTGAACATGCAAAAGTATGCTCAAACAGCATCAAGGCTCAAAACTAATTGCCTTGAATGCATGTCATGTGACCACCACATTGCAACAATACGGCCACACAATCAGCTCTTGAGCTGGTGGTCTGGATAAGGTTGAGCTTTGTACATGCAATGCGGTGGTCACATGAAAAGCATGCATGCAAGGCATTATGGGAGTTGTGCCCTCCTACGTGTGGTGACCACACCATTGTTTTAATATACTCCCCCTTCTCATCTGAAACTTTACATTCTGAATTTCCTGTCATTGTGCGCAAGTTAAAATATTTTAGTTATTTTATATATGCCAATCCATTTGGACGTCACCACAAAATGTTTGAATGTCAGTCGCTCACAATGGGGTGAAGGCAGCAAATGAACAAACTATTCAATTTAAGTTTCCTTCTTTGGCTGAACTTATATTGTTAAATCGTTTGAGCTTAGGGTTCGTATACATAAAGTCATGCTCAGATTTATGAATTCAAAAATATGGTTGGCCAGTTTGAATATCGATCGTGCTTTGAGACTGAGTAACATGAACTTGCTAATTTACCTAAGTCGCAAAAAAGAACTTGCTAGCTTGCAATGCATGGCCACTTCCGCTGAGGGAGCCGATGGTCATCCAGTGATGGAGGCTCCGAGTTAAATATATATTTCCTTGGGTATATTCACAGTTCACTTAGCTTTTTCAAAATATTTGACCAAAATGACACTGATATTGCCGGAGTATAAAACAGGGGTGTGTAAGTATAGATGACACCGACACAAAATGTTTTGTCTATTTTTAGTCCCTGATTAACTTACAGTAATTTTCTTGTGCCCTAACATTTACGCTTTTTTTTACTTCCCAAAACAGATAAAGCCAAGCTGAACCGAGAGCAAAACTCAAACATCGTACAAACATATGCAGATATAAAAGGAAACAAAGTTTTTTTTATAAAAAAAATTAACATTTATCCTAGCATTGTAAATCAATCGATTTTAAAACTGGTTTGAAAATGAACAAAAAAGGCGATATTTAAGAATTCTAAATGTCAAACCTCAGGAGGCGTTCAAAAAATGATTCGGGTGCAATCGCAGAAGGGTCAAGAAGGCCCCTTCTGGTCTGCTGTAGGAGATGCAAAAATTATCGTGTTTGCAATCAGTACAGGGCATGTGTGCTGGACCGACGTTCAACAAGGATCAAGCCGGAGTGATGGCACAACGGCCGCACGCTGCTGGGGTGGGAGCCCTCATCTCCTCATGGGCGTGAGTAGCTGCAATGCGTTCATGGAGTCCGGGAAGAGGTTGTGATAGGTGGGCACAGGGACGTATGCTGCTGTGATCATCTTACCTGCAGCAAACCACAGGCAAAAGACACCGTTGAAGACAATCCAAAATAAAAAGATGTGAGTTCATATCTGTACAATTTAACGATTTACCAGCTAGAAATTTATTTTTCTATGAATCTGGGTCACAAGTCAATTCAGAAGTGTATTATTTTTACAGTCCTGTAGTTTTTTTCTTATTCATCCAGAATTGTTCACTACATTAACTTAAATGTGACATTTGTAAGAATGATACATTATCCTCACACGCAAGATTCAATGGCATGAATTGTGAGCATAATAACGTATTTTAATCGACAAATGTAATACGCATTGCCAAATGTCTGGTTACGACAATATACTTGAGACCCAAATCTTGGCTTCACAGAAAATAAACACTGATCATAGACTATAACTTCTAAGGGAATATTCACTTTTAAATCGAGATGGAACCTAAAAAACAAAGAGCTGTCATTTCAGACACACCGAGGCTGTCCCAAGTTGTCTGCAACAAATTTTAAGTTTTCTCAGTGAAAAAAGCAAGACATTAGTCAGACATTCTCTAGGTGACGTCAATGTACTTTGTTCAGGAACTAGATGATAACCATGTGGATTTCATGGCCACGATCGCACTGTGACTTGCATTTATTTTTCCATTTATTAAACAGATGTGCACATCAGCCTGTTAATGTTCTGATGCGGTTGATGGTTATACCATTGCGAAATGTCACAGGGAGGTGGTGCAATTTGTGGGCCTCAAATGAAGTATCTATTCTGTTTCAGTTTCATTTATTAGGATTTACCTTGTGAGCCATTTGGCTCTTGATTTGGGTTCAACCGCAACAAACAATACAATCACAAAATACACCTAAAATTCATTGTACACAAATCTAAACATCACATACGTAAACAATAAAATCCTACAGAAAAAGCACAACCCGTCCATGCTGCGTACAAAAAGTGCAAAAAAATCCATTTCTGAATGTCCATGTTGTTCAACTCGGTTTTCCAACATTCTCCTGGATCTGGGTGAGGTACTAGGATGGTGACAGCGTGATCCCCAAAGGGGGATCTTGGGACTTAAGATGATGGCAAGGTACACTGCTGAGGTATTGGTTGATGGATAGGTTGTTGTTGGTAAGAAAACGTGGAAACTCCCCTGCACGTCTCTGGAATATTTGGTAGCAGAATGTTCACCAGAACAGAGAGCCGGGGGGTTGGTGTCCACATAGCGTTATTCAATTGTACATCTCGAAGTTGTGTTCAAGCTCCCAGACCAAGCTGGAGCACAATATTCTGCCATGAATAGATCAGGGATAAGGCAGGAGTTCACACCACATCATCTGAGGCACCCCAGGCTGTTTCTGCAAGATTCTGAGTAAACAGCAATTCTTAACCTTCTTCTTGGTTCTTTTGGTAAAGTCACGTAGAAGGGAAATAATAAAAATAAAACATAATAAAATAAAAATAAAGCATAACATTTTTATTGTTTTTCCTTTATTATTTCCCTTCTAAGTGACTTTACCGAAAGAACCAAGAAGATGAATCCCTGCAGTCATGAAAGCTTTAAATTGGAGCAATTCTTAATTGAGTATATTTACATATGTTATATATTGGGGCTTTCAGGAAAGGCTTCTTCTGTTCACGATCACCACTAGATATCTCAAAATGGCACTGTGCTACCATAGGACACATCAAGGGTGGAATATGCTGCATGCTTATTCAGGTGGAACGTGCCTGTGCGTGTACTTGGGAGGGATTTGCTTGGAGTCTCCAGCAAGGAAATATGCCTCCAATAACATTAGATCAGTGGCAATGTTTTCAGTTTGTGCACTATGCAGCAAGGGCTATGTGATCTGCATATAGGCACCAGTCGATTTCCGAAATTACGTGTTAATGCAATTGACAAATAACGGACGCTTTCGATGAACGACATCGAATTTCCGTAAGAACTAAATTTTACATGGCACGTGCCGAGAGATCCATCCATGGTAGCATTGTGGATGGATGCAACAGTAATGCCTCCATCACCTTTCCAGTAATGTCAGCATGCATATCTTTTGGTGACTTCCCTGAAAAAGGTGGATTTTGTTGCTGTTTTTAACTAATTATTCATTGACAAGATTCGTGACATGCAACATTCCGGCGTCTACAAACTAAGCTGTATCTGTGGCAGCAGTTACATTAGAGAAACTAAGCGACATGTCTCGGACTGTGTCCGTGAGCACAAGGCAGATTTGAAACATGGCAGGACCAATACTTCTGCCGTGGCTGATCATTATTTTAATGCGGCTGGCTCACACGAAATTGATTTCTCTAAGACGATGGTACTTTGCAAGCCTACTGGCTATCAACGAAGATTCGTTCATGAAGCCATCCATATATACAGACACAAAGACAATTTCAACCGAGAGGAAGGTTATAGACTCAGCAATCATTGGAAATATGTCATCATCCACTTTTGATTTGTGTTTTCTTGTCAAACTCTACCCTGCCCATCTCTAAACATTTGTAAACAGCTCTTTGATTGGTGTAAACCTACTGCCGGTGTCGGAGCTTTCTCCTACATTAACATTAGCTGCCCCGCCCATCTCTAAACCTTTCTAAACAGCTTGCCCTCAGAGGCTAACCTCCCTGTTCCTGATGACGACCGCTTGTGTTGCGATAGAAACGTTGTGATATTTTTACAATTGTATTATTTTTTCTATACATGTGACTTTACCGAAAGAACCATAGAATATAATTATTCAATAGTTTCACTATTTGTTATTATTATTTTTGTATCGTAAAAAGTGATATAGACACATTCCTACTTTTTTATACTAAATTACTGGGAAAAGACGTTACGATTTATTAAATTTCGTTTTACGCGAGATTTATGAATGCATCCCTTTCGTAAATCATTGCCTGTATATGACCTTGCGAGATAATATACATGGCAGGTCACATATATATGATAAAGTGATGTTGCTCGTACTGAGCACTGATGGAAAGCCATTGTTAATAATTGTCTTGCAGCTGTATTGATAAACGAGGTGGTACCCTGAAAGTATGGTTGCCAAGCATCGCATCCATTAGTTTTACAGTAGAACGGCATCTCATGATTTTGGCCATCTTCAGCAGCAGGCCAGGACGCCAAACGGTGCCATCGGCAGCGGGGCGGAGGTCAATCATTGCTGTGCCAGTTTTCTGTTTACTGAAAAACAACTTCTATGAGGGTGGCGAGGTAAAGACCTTTTCGCAGCAACTCCAGCTAGTTCGAAATATTGTCAATGAAATGCTCTTTCCTGTGATGTTTAAGAATATCTTTACTATAAACACCAGATTTGTGTTGGACAATCCAAGAAGCGCAGTAGTTAACGTTGGTTTCTACAAGATCAAAGCTTTTCTTTTGGATAATGTTTTGTGTTTACAGTCAAGACAAACACTTAAAAGTTTGTTGTTGCCATGTTGAAATTAGTGTTGGTCTATGCTCATCTCCATTGGCTATCGTCACCCAATGTTTTTGTATGAACATCCTAAATATACGGAATATATATTCGTGAAAGAGTAAACCAACCTGCAAACCAGCGACCGTGAAGAGAGTTGACAGCAGCAAGTGCGACGGGTATGTTGGGACATTTCACATACACATGGCCCTGCAATGACAACGGTAGGGGCATGTCACTTTTTTTATCTCACAAATTATAGCCCAAGAGTTGGGTCTCTGTCATTGTGCCATGTTACGAACAAACGACCGGTACACATCGCCTTCTCGGTGGAGACGTCGACACGATTTTGACAAAAATCAGATACAAGGGGAAACATGAACCAATACTTGCATCAGGACTTAGGCTTCTGCCCTATGGGGCATTCGGCAAAATTATTCCGAAAGAGGTGATATGCCTCCCCCCTCCCGCACACACCTCGGCTGAATTCTGGTCGACGTAGATGTGCACCACGCCCCCGTGCTTGTTGCACTCCTCCACAACGTCGTCCCGGATCTCTTGCACCCAGCTGGAATTCACCTCCCTGTACAGCAGACAGATTACATTACCACCACCACCCCTGCCCTTGAGAAAAGTCAGGTGTCGTTTTTCAATAGCTGAGAAATCTGACAATGGCAAGGAGTGGCGGTGCCAACCGTGATGGCGTCTTGAATCTGACCTTGTTCCTATGGTGCAGCTCAAACCCAAGGCCCATATCAACATTTCCACAAGTGGTTTAACATGGGCCATACCTTTCCCAACATTTTCAACTAATAGTTGTGTAAAAAGATCTTAAGCAACATTGGCCGAGTTGGAGACCAGTACGGGACCGAGTAACAAGGTGTGACTGTGGTGCATGTGGAAGGTATCACTCACGACTGTGGATTGAACATGTTGGAGAGTTGGAAGCACTGAGTGGCGATGGTTGGAGACATGGTGAAGGTTGGGTTCATGGCTGAACAAAAAAAAGAGTGGGTTTGCCATTTAGTTGTCAGTCCATCTCACAACACACTATTGTTTTTACGACAGTGATAGCAAGGTAATTATAATTTATTATTATATTGTCCTCATATTACACTCCACATTTGAACCAAACCTTGGCAGTAATTATTTTAAAGGGCAGAATGAACTTTTTACCATCTTATCAATTTTGTAAACTTTTCTATGACTAAACAGCACTTACACGGGAATTAAAAAAAAATAGGAAATCCAGTAATATTTACTTGCGGCTAACTATTTGTAATTTAGATATGGATAGTAGGCACCAATAAACAATATCTTGCTCTTGCCAATGTCACAGGTGAATTTAAATCTGCTTGATGAGCGCTCCACTCACAATCGGAAGGTCGTGAGTTCAGATCCTGGTTGGCAGTCAACCCATCATCTCTCCAGAATTAATCAAATGCATACAACTCTGTGGGAAAGCAACAGTAGTTGTCTTATCGAAAGACAGGCTCCTGCTACGATAAATAGAATTGCCACCAAAGGGCCACCAATGGAAATGATCACTGCCCCATCCCTTGTAATAGCAGGGAGATTTTCAAGGACTTTGTGCAGATTTAGCATTTTTGTGATAACAATTGCCCCAATAGGATTTGGCATGTGGTAGTGATGAGAACGCATGTTGTACGTGCCAACCGGCTCAGTGGCAAGCTAGTCGACTGCGAGGCTGTACTGGTTATATATTAGAGGCAGGTACTCACCACCGTCGCCCACAAAGCGTACGATCAACTGGCACGATTCAATTTAAACATTAACAATTTTGTCTTCTTCACATGCCTCACTTGTGCCGTCTCGCCTACGCCATCTCTTTTTACGTCTTCTCCATAAGCGTGTTCTCTCTGTGTCTTTTGCCCCACCCACACTCATCTACTGTATGGACTCTTTTGTACTGTCATTCTATGTATTCTCATTCCCGTCTATTACGTGTCTTGTGTGTATTTTCTTCCCTCTTGGTTTTATTCCTTCGTTCATTCTTACCATTAGCCTTAAATAAACATTTACATAAAATGCACTCGCATTGAAAATATATTTGTACACATTATAAATGAGCACAAGAACCGACTTTAAATTGGTGAATTGCTACATGCCTGGTGTATATACTAGAAATGAGGGTTGTTCAATTAGTGGGCCACAATATAAAACTAGCATGTGTTTGTGGGCCACTTTGTCATGTCACTTGATATTTTGACATCAGTGTCACACGTACAGATGTTTTTGGATCTCACAGGGTATAGTGATGTCCACGTCTGTACATGTGCTCTCGAATCTGAACCTCAACTCTGGGTCTACCATTCTCACTTTCATGTGACGAATCTTCATTCATTGTCAACAGTTATCTAATCTGTATCTCGTGTATCTCCTCTCATACCACTAATCTGCATCTCTTTATCTCTTGGTGACCCATATCTTTCAGTAGACCGCAGCTTGGTGGGCTTCTCTAAGAGACATTTGCAGTGGCACACCTTGCCCATGGACCGGCAGATTTCAAGAACACTGGTGTACATGATACACTCATCTGCCCTGCAACACAAAATACACTTACATGCAGCTAGGGAGGGCATTAATGCCTCCAGGGGAATGGCTCCATTCATCTGCAGAGCCTGCTGCGCTACGGGTGGTATAGTGAGCCCAGAACCTGTAAACACAACATGAAGACAATGTTAGGGGGCGAGGATGCCCATTGTTTGGGGGTAACAGATCAGTGATTGAAAAATATAGAACGTTTAAGTTGTTAGACTTTAAGCAAGTCAGAACTCAAGAGACCAGGATAGTCTAATTTGCAAGAGTGACCTGGGGCATTAGTCTACCAGTAGAGGGCGATTGTTTTGTATAATCCCAATTCAGTCACTTGTGGGCAATTTTTTTTCTTTGCCAACTTTTGACACCGACGCCGGCACACAAGGACCTACTCCTGTCAATGACTTCAGGGGATCTTAACATCCACTGTAAAACAGACAGCACCACAATGATTAAGGTTATTGCACCTGCACTGGACTCAAATCATGAACCTCTGCAATGAGCAGCAAATGCACTGCCCCGGCTAGGCCATATCACTGCTGAATCACAATGGTGGCGAGATGTTTTTTGGACCGTGAATGCACAACACTGCTGGTGTCGTTCCCGTAAGTTTTAATTTGACTGAGCCTAAAATTCGGACCACCGAGTCAGAATACCCACATCTCAACCTCATGTTTAACCCTCGCATATATGTATGGTGTCTTGGACACTTGTCATGCTACTAAAGAACATCAAATTGTATTCTAAAAACGTCCTTTCAAGCATAATCTAGACATGCTTTGGTACCTTCTACCCGGATCCAGTTTGTTTCTCAACTTTCACTGATGTCCCTCAACAAAACTAATACACAAGTGTCATTAATAGAGCCTGGTTGAGTCTTAAAACTCTCTTAGGAGGCTCTGTATTTGGATATTTGGCCATGCAACAAGCAAACTGATATAGGGGGAGATACCACTTCAAAGTCCGCAGGCAACTTCACGGACCTACTTGCTGTACCGTGGCCTCTTGATTGTCTCGCAGCCCAGAAAGTTCGAGTCTCAAACCCTCCAGTGTATGATCCACCAACAGTTGCCTCCAAAGCTGCACGACTACAGTCAGCTACATATCTCAACACCCTTCAACTATGGCCTACACTAAACATTTTTTTTTTTACCAGGTAAGGCACACACTTCTTTTTCAGAAGCGACCTGGCCAGAAATAATAGCTCAACACAACAAAGTGGCTTATCGTGTGAACACTCATATTAGCCAAATAATCTAAACGCATGTTTCTAAACGTGGACGGAAAAACCAGAGGACCAAGAGAAAAATCCACATGACCACGGGGAGAATATGGAAACTCCAAATATACAAGCGTCAGCATTGGGATCGAATCCACGATCTCCTGCATACCAGGTGAGGTAGTTAACATCTCGCCACTGCGGCATCTTGTGCAGATTACAAACTTCCCTAAATTTCCACACCATGCTCCAACCTTCAGATTCAACCTAGTCACTCCAGAATGCCCAGGCACGGTGAACCCGTGTTCATTGCCACCACCCACCCTCAGCCAGCTTGGCCATGAGCTGCAGGCGGCCCGTGTTGGTGAGATCGATGCCCGTCCTCTCGAGCTCGTCGTTGTCCAGGAAGGACGAACCACCTCCGCCGCTGCCAACGCTGATGATGACATCCGAGTGGTCCGACACGTAGTTCACCTTCATGGGTCGCCCGGCTAGCTCAAAGCCATTCAGCTGCTCCAGCGCCTTCTTGGCGCAGTCGGCGCTTGAAAACTGCACAGCACACGCAAGCACATGCGTCACCGCAGCACACACCGCACGCAGAGCCACACGCTAAGGGACCAATAAACATTCCCTGGGTTTCCATTAAGAGGAGAAATAACTCCACTAATTTGAATAAAACTTTCCAAGTTTGTCTTCATACTATTTGAGCAACTGACAATTTTCCAAAATGGAATTGTCTCAAGGCCACATCTGGCATCATGTTTTGTCGAGTAGCATCCTGATTATAATGGTGTGTAATTGAATGGAATGTATATTTAGCTGAATTAAAGATAAAATGTATTCATCTGCAATCTGTACATCCTTTGGAAGTGATCATCCATCCATCCTTCCTTTCCCTCAATCTGTCCCTCCCTCCCTCCAATCTGCCTCTCCATCCAGCACTGCCCTGCCCGCCACCCAGCAAGCAAGCCAGCCATCCATCCAGGAAAACTTTTTTCTAATATTGTATGATCGTGCCATATTAAGACACTGTACATAAACTCGGCATATTTTATCGCCTTTCCACGGAGCAGAACTTATTTTTATAAGTCCAGACTGAAGAAGGCCAAGTCAACCGACACTAGGATTGGAACGTTTAGTTTCTACTTTTCACATCGCTAAAATTACTGCATCCCCAAGACAATATTACCTCACATACATATAATTATCCCCCTTTTAGCTTTATGCATTGAGTGAGTACACATTAAGGCCAGAACGTTAGAATAAAACAAGTCAGCAACCCCATTTCCTCAACAGTACTGATCTTAATTTGAAGCTTTCGTGACTGCAGGAATCCATACTCTTTGGTTCTTTCGGTAAAGTCACGTAGGTAGAAAAAAAAAACAGTACTGATGTTCACACAACCACAACAGATACTCAATTAAGGTTAAGCCAAAGTAAATGGTGTCAAAGACAAGTTCAAAGCCAAGATCACAGTGCAGCGAACGAACTATTACTCGAACCGCTCACACACGACCCTCATCACCATGCCCTCACATGCCCTACCTTGACAATACAACTCCACTTACGCACACACAGAATTGATCCAACAAAATCCCCACAACAGTGACAGGACAAAGCTTCATAGCGATGTGCGTAAATTACCGTTATGAATCCAAAGCCCTTGGACCTGCCAGTCTCGGGGTCCATCATCAGTTGGATGTTATCAATCTGTAAGGCAAGGCAAAGTAGGAGTGAAATCAAATCAGTCATCTTCATGAAGAACACCATAAACAACAGCACAAAATATAAAAATGCAATTAAAATATTACAAGGTGGCGAGACAGTAGGATGAACAGCATACCTTCCCGAATGGCTCGAAGATGCCCATGAGCATGGCCTCGGTGATATTGAAGTGAAGGGAGCCCACGTACAGGCGCATGGGCCCCGATGCCAGTTTCTGAAGGTTGGCAGCAGCGGCAGCTGCGGCACGATTCTTTTCAGCCTGTGGTGGTCAGAACACAGAGGTTTGTCCACGCCTCAAATAGTTCCAGTGGTGAGTGTTATCAAAAAAAGATATTAAGATTGGAAAATCAAGAATGCATGGCACCCAAATTTAAAAATGAATGCTTGTGAGATGTTTTTAAAATAGTCTTTATTCAAATGTCAGCACCTCCTTTGAGCCTCAGGACGAGTGCTAAATGTTTTATACACACCATTATTGGTTGTTCCAATTGTAGGAAAGCATTGTTTTTAACCTTCTTGCCTATGGTTATTGGGCACCTGCGGCAGTGTCAATTACTTTGTGTATAATAAGTACATAGTACAATTTTAAACACTTTAATTAATAAAAACACAGTAATATATAAAAGTAAGAACGCCAGAGCATAATCTTCAGGTCTTGAATCAATTTCATTTGGGTATGTGTAGCTTCAAAATAAAAAAATGTATCAAGTACTATTTTGCTTCAGTTATATATTTACCTATAAATGTTAACGGATGGCACAGCTGATGATAGAGTAGCCAATGTGTGTTTGAGAGATGGGATCCATACCTATATAATTAAAATGCATGAGAGCTATATTGATAAACAAGTTGCTGGCAATTCAATTGGACTAAACTACAAAACAACTTTCAAGAATTATTTTTCAGTGTTTTAGAATGGTGAGATATGAATCACTAAAGCAACCGTCTAACATGACATTGTTAAATAGGCTGTCAGATGACATCACAGCACTACTTTTGGTGTAATTTGAACAAGCCTTTATATAACAGATGTAGCATTATTATGGGCTTGATTGAGTGCTCATCACTTCGTAATTTATGTAAAATCAGTGGTGCAGTTTTATGCATTATTCTTCATCTGGGTAACATGCATTTGATTGCAAGCCACTGGAATCATTGACACGTAGTATGTGCACCTTCTCTATATCTCCACTTCATCAACTCAACCTTGAGTGTTAAAATCAGCAATGGGGAGACAAAGACAGCTAGTTGTGTAATCATTTGGGTCAGGGTTATATACAAAAACAAAGATTCCCCGTATAGCCTTAACAGACTGTTGGGGACAAGTGCTGCTAGCGAACACCTATGAAGGCTGGCACGGCACACAAGGCGGTGGATGGCCAAGACCACGCCCGACCGCCTTTGTCTCCCTAGTGGCGATTACACATACCGCCTCAGGTACTCATTTGAGGATGAGTCTATCTAGCGGAGCCCCAGGACCAGTTAAAATAATCTTCACTGGTGTTGGCCATGAGCGAGAATCAAATTTGGGTCGCTGGGTTCGTAGCGCAGCGCGCTAACCGCTACACTACCGCTCATATACGCACACATACAGTAAGGCCGCGACATGCACGAGGGTTGTTATTGTTAAAGAAGGTGCTTGTGAAGTACTGCCATTGTACATTTAGTAAGCGAATGTGTGCATGAACGTATTTGTTGAGGGGAGCTCATGAACTGGCGAGTTGACGACCACCCTCCAGCAACCAGAGGTTGCAGCGCATGCCAGGCGGCTTAAAACACTCAGTAGTGCATCAACTTTTTTTTATCTATCAATTGATGTATACAGGTCGAAAGGCCCAGAATATCAAGAGCTCAGCAATAAACGGCAATACTGAAAGTGTGATAGGAATTAATAGGTTTCTTAAATTTAGAAAAGCTTTTAGAATTGCAAAGTCAATCAGTGCAAGGAAAGAATCAGAGGAAAATCGTTTGCCTTGCAGTATGGAATTGAATATAACTTGGATGAGACAAAAGTCAGTATGGTAGACCTTAACATGGATGGAGCAATTGATGAGTGACGTTCATGGGAACAGTAAAGATGGTAGTAGAGATAGGAGAGTAACAAGGAGGTGACTGACTGCCGGTAAGCTAGTGACCAGTGATGATCCAGCGAGTGCTGGATTAATCAACCCAACTGCTTTACATTAAATTAAATCAAGTGGAGTGGGGTGCTCCACCATAGATATAACAGTGATCCGCGGACAAATGTGTGTATAGTAGTCAAAATTCAAAGTTTAAGAGGGCTTTGACAAAGAAAAGCAAGCAAAGCTTATTCAATGTCTCCTTAATCAGATGCATAATATAGCCATTCCACTAAAGGTCAAACAGATGAGATAACACATGCAATCATGTGCAAGTGTACGTGTTGTGTGCGCATTGCAAGCAGTGTGGGTCTATTGCATGTGTACTTAGATGTGTATATGCATTCACGTGTAAACGCATGCAGGTATGTGCAAGTGCATGTGTGCGAGTGTGTGGCGGGTATGTGTAAACACCTGCGATGCCTGCACGATGATGGGCACACCCAGCAGCCTCTGTCCCGTGAGCCCGATTGCCAGTGGCACCGAGTCAAGATCCACAAATTCAATGTACGCGATGCCCTTGGAGCGGCGCGAGTTGCGGTCCGAGATGAGGCGCACGTCACGCACCTGCAGGGCAGCACAAAGGCCAATGATCGCCGTGCACATTAATATTTAATCCATGGCGAGTGTGCACAGCCTAAGTAGGACGAGATTAAGCTGTAAGGAATTTGATTACTACACTCTGCTTTAAACAAGTATCTCTGGCTGGTTGCCATTACTGTTCATCAGGAATAATCTTCCCACTATTGGATGCAGCTACTTGTCCAAAATTAGGAGGAAATTACTGCAAAGTAGCAAATTGTTTCAACGTTCCAAGAGGCCTGAGGTTAATGTTAATATTAGGCATGTAACTATTCACCCTCCTGCCCATAAGTAATACAATTATTTGCAAATTATTAAATTCATTCTTTTTGCATCTATTTTAATTATATGTATAATAAAAAAAAAATCTCTTTTGTACAGTTTTGTTGATTGCATTAGTTAATATGTAACATTAGTATATGATTTCCATGAAGCACAATTGAGTCTTGCGCACACTATAATATATATGTACCCAAGCATAGTAATCCACATGACTGCCGAATTGGTGCAGTTTTACAATGTCTAGGCAAGCCCATAATTAAGAGGTAACCAGGTCGAATACCTTTGATTTTACTACATCTCACATTCCTTTTTATTTCTACGTATCGAAATATTTTAACTGGATCCCTTGAGAGGAATATTTAATTTGAAATGGTGTCCAGGGGATATTGCTAGACCCCATAGCTCTTGCAACAGTCAATACTGGACCTCCATGTTCCATCATTACCATCATCACATCCCCCACATTTAATGTGTTATCAAGGACCACTATTGGAGTACCTTGCCAACAAGCATTACACTGGTCAACACACTTTTTCTGGCATAAGGTATTCCAACGGTTTTAAGGTAATTTTGGGGTGCTGATCACATCAGGTTTTTGATATATCAAATATTGCATTTTCAATAAAAACTGCAGAAGAAAAATATTAAATAAATGTGGATATCGACATAAAATTATATTATAAACACACTATCCTAAAAATACAGCACCATATTTTAACACTAAATCAGTCACTGACTCGCAACAACTTGCAATCATAAGTGACAGAGTTAATTTCGGGTAAAATCAATGAAAATGGGGTATGCCGATAGCATAAAAATTATGTGATAGAGCAAATCTGAGATCAGATTTGGAATCAGCACCCTGAAATTAGTCTAAAACAGCTGCAAAAGTCCAGGCCAGAAAAAAATGTTTTTTTTGTTGACCAGTGAATTATTCCTCCCCCTGGTTTACAACCTGAGTACTACTCTCGTGCCAATCTTGGTCACAAACTCACGTCTGCTGATTACATCTACAGCACTTTCCTGTCACGTTCTATTCTACGACATTTTGCTCTCCGTATGCTGCAATTATATTGTCTAGATCAAATGGTATTTCATTAATAAAAACGGGCACTAATTTATGGATCACTCTCCGATCTCCAACATGGTCAGCGTTTACCACTAGTGTACAAACCACATGGAAGAGGTACAAAAGTGTTGCCTTGAAAGTGCAATTTATTTAAAAGCATTAGACTATTAAAAAAATGTAATACAAAAAAAATCTATGTAAAACAATGACTGTTTAGCAGGTGACCAAGTTAGTCACCATGGTGGAAATTTGTGTTTTTGTTTGAAAAAGTGCCATTGACGGATAGGTTATGCAAATATAATTCGATGGATAAAATACGTAATTTTCAATATTTTTTTCTGAGTTCAGACTAGCATACCCAAGTCCTCATTAAAATATATTACCTCTTTTCAAATACTGTATGTAAGATACAGCAATTAGAAGATCACATTTAAGAAATCAATGTTTTGAAATTCTTTGGATATAAGGACATAGCCTTGGAATGTATGTCAAACTTCTTTCGCACTGTATGTAGCCAACCACGCTAATCGGAGGAATCCAAAAACAAAATGAACACTCCTTTAAAGCACTGGCACATCAGCTAATAACTGGAAACGCAGAGATTGATAGGTGGGGAATGGGTAAGAGAGTGAGTTACGGCACCTTGCCCACAGCGGAGAAGAACTCCTCTAGGTCCTTGGCACGGATGCGCGCTGCAAGCTGCATGCAGAACACGGTGCGGCTGTCTCTCTCCTCTGGGGTGAGCGTGCTGGTGGATGGCCTGCGTGAGCGAACACACAAAACCAAAACAACACTTTTACGATGGGAAAACAATGAGTTCATGCCAATGATGCCTTGTGGTGGGTGTTGTGATTACAATACTCGACTTCTCAGCCTTGCCAATTGCTGTTCTGGGATTGAAAAAAAAGTGAAAATCACCTGTGGAAAAAACTTGCCTCAACTTTGGAAATGTGCCACCACTGGCTTAGGGCCCCCAACAAATGAGAGCCACATCATTGCTCAATTGAGCAGAGGTAATTTGACTTGAGTCAATTTTAGCAGCAACAATTTCCAAACTGTGTTTATGTTGTAAGGCAAGGAACCTACATTGTGAGCCCCAACAGACAGCAGAGCAGCACATTAAGCAAGGGTTGGCCATAAAATATAATAAAAGAGATATCTTAACAGAACAGTAATAGTCATGCTCTGTAAAAAGTGGTCATCTGTATGTCAATCCTAATCATGCAATATATTTAACCATGTTATCACACAACTGGCTAGGCAAAATTAAGTGAACACAGTAGTGTTTAAATTATGTAAATAGCGATAATTTTGAGAATATAAAACTCTGTAAATTTGAAAACTCAATTTAAGTCAATGTCCAGATTCAAATCTGAGATCTCAGTCGTGCAGGTGTAAAAATGTACCTCAGAGCATCACAGCATTGGCTCTTTTTCTATGCACATTACTACGAGCCAAGAATGTCTGTTTGTGTGTAACGCGCGTCACTCCACATGCCGCACCCCCAGTCATTAATATTCATGAGCAGGTGGATTTTTACACTTACGCAGAAGATCGAGCGGAATTTTTTTTCACAAATTCAACGTTTCTTTATTGAAACTTAATCTAATAATTAATTATACGCAGCAACAAAGTGGATTTGGTGTCCATTTATTTCTTCAGCACTTGACAAAAGGTAAGTCTAATTCATGCTTCTACATTATGTTAAAATAGACATTTCTCGGTGATTTTTCAGATATTGTATTGAATTCAAATATTTTTCAACCCCAGCGACCGAAAGCAGAAGAGAATAAAGTATCAGAGCAGTGAATTTGAACAAATTGAAGGTCAGTTATATACAGTGCTACAGTGAACTGCAGTGAAGTGTTCGATGACGTGCTTTTGTGCAAGATTGACTGTCATTAAATTTACACAAGATACAATTATACTCTGCTCAATTTTTTCGTTAATTTTACAGCTTCCGTCCTCGGATGGGCAAACAAGCTAGTAAACAAATATTTGTATATACTGTGTATTTGTATGCATGCTACATACCTTGGAGCATTTCCAAATTTTCCTCTCGGGCTTCTGCTCTTGCTACGGGAGCGTTTGTGGCTGCAAGACAGCACAGGCAATGAGTCACACAGGTTTGGCAAAACTGAAAACTGGCTTTATCATGGAAGCATTTCATATTAACCACTGAGTTTCCGCGAAGAACTCGAAGCAATAAACTGAGCATAGTCAAGTGAAAAATCACATTTAATTAACTAGTTGCTTCCCAAGGTAGAAATATTTATCTTTAAGCAGCCCCCAATATTTTGAACTGTGATTCATGTATTGTTTTTACAGAAGCATCCTGAATAAACAGTCATTGGATAGAATCCATGTAGCTTATTTTTAGCTACAAGATATTCAGTGCTCTAAATCTGTCTAACAAAATATAACTGGTATAAAACATTTTTCTAACATCACAAAAAAATATCCATTGTAAGCATAAAAGTTATCAGCCTTATCCAGACCACCAGCTCAAATAACTTAACGCGTAGCCATTTTGGCATTAAGATCACCATGGTTTGAGAAAAATGTGACCATCAACTAACTTTTTTTGAGTTTGTGATCTAAAAGATAAAATGACCGCACATTATGTTCTTTTGAGCTGGTGGTCTAGATAAGGCTGAGAACCTTTGCACATGCAACGCACAGCTTTGTGTTGTTAAACTTATTGGGTTCGAGCCCGCATTCATTTTTCTGCTGATTAGTTTGCTCGTCATTTAGAGATATGAATTAAACATTTGTTTATGAGACAACATACACATTTGTATCCTTTCTGATAATTTTCCCCATTAACTTCGACACGAATATATAAATTAATCACATATAAAAGACAAATTGGAATCCTGATGACTGAGAGATAATTGGATCTCAGAGGAGACCAGGTCAGGTTCAGATACACATTGCTACCGATAAAGCTGTGCTCAAAATACTACAAAACAAATGGGTAAATGGGATAGCAATGCAGTTTGTTAAACACTAATCAAACACAAAATACATATACATTGATCCTCCATTCAGTTTCAGAGAAAGTACTGTGAGCAAACGTAAGGATAACACGTGTGCCTCACAGCAAGAAGGGCCTGGGTTCGTTTCCCGACTCGGGCGCCTTTCTGTGTGAAGTTTGTATGTTCTCCCCCTGTCCTGCATGGGTTTCGTCGGGGTTCTCCGGTTTCCTCCCATAGCTAAAAGAAAACATACAATGTAACTGGTAATGGCCAAACATCCCAATGTGTAAAAATTACCTTTAAATTACTCAATTGAAATTAAACATAGCAACATCTCCCCTCCTGAAAGGTCTTGAGACTCAGTGAGGTTGTCCTGGGTAAACAAGCATAGTAATAATACAACTGGATATGGCCAGCCCCACATCTGGCCACTTTTATACCCCCCAGTGCCAATATTAACACAGAAATCCAGGAGAGGACCAAGCTAGGTCTGGATACCTTTTGCCACCGATTATGTGCATTTACAGGAATTGTACGGCAAGTCGTTGAGATTGTTAGCTGTGGCCAGGTTGATAACAGATTATTATTAACCACTACAACACTCCTTTCACCACACCCCTGAGATTTTCACCACACACACACACTCCCCACACAAACTCAACAGAATCACCACGAACACTCACCACGCAAATCTTGAACAGACTGTTGAAGCAAGTGATGTTAGCGAGGACCTATGAATGCCAGAACGGCACACAAGGTGGACCAATGAATTTGTCTCCCCAGTTCTGTTTACACACCACACCAAGTACTCATTTTGAGGTGAGTCGATCAAGGCGAGGCCCAGGGCTGGTTCAAATATTCATCACTGATGTTTGCCATAAGCGGAAATTGAACTCTGATTACCAGGTTCGTAGCGCAATGCGCAAATAACTGTGCCACCGCCGCACACAAAGATCCCCCATAAAACCTTTAACAGACTGTTGGGGCAAGTGCTGTTAGCGAGCACCTATGAAGGCCAGCACGGCACAAGGGGGTGGGTTGGGTTGACAGCACCACGCTTGGCCGCCTTTTTCTCCCCAGTGGCGATGTTTACACACCGCACCAGGTACTAATTTAAGGCCGAGTAGACACAGGGGAGGTCCAGAACCAGTTCAGATAATTGTCACTGGTGTTGGCCGTGAGCGGAAATCGAACTTGTGTCGCCAGGTTAAGTATCCCAGTTCGTAAAACGTTGCGCCCTCGCTCCCCACATGTTACCCACACTCTCTCACACACTCACATTGGGCTGCGGAAGCGTCCACGCTCCTCGCGGTGCCGGGTTCGGTCCCGGCTGCGACTACGGCTGCGGCGGCGGCGCTCGCGGCTTTTCCTGCGCCGCCGATCTCGGCTGCGGCTGAGTTCACGACAAGCGTTAGCAAATTAACAGCGGGCAAGCGGACTGGCAAAGAATGAGTGGGAGACAGCTGTACCTGTGAAGGAATCGGAACACTGTCATTCTCATGGAATGCAGTCAAATAATCTTGACTGCAGTTTGTTTTGGAATCCACGTTTGGTTTTATGTGCGCTTGGCAACATAGTGGCCAGTGTGCCTCGTAGAAGGCAATACCTACAGACACAGCAGCACTGCCAATGCTTCAATACCAAAGGTGCTATTAATGCAACTTGTTATACCAGAGGTAGGCAACCTGTGGCTTCTGAGCCGCATGCAGCTCTTTATGGACCGTCTCATGTTTTGTTATTCAGGACCATCTCGTATTCACATGCATTGTTTCGTAACGAATTCGAAAAAAATGGCTCTTTGTATGATTTTTATTGCCGACCCGGTGGTATTCCATATAATAGGTGTTGCCTACCAATGCAGGGATCAACATATCTTGGCACTGTCTGCATCAAAGTATTGCTCAAAATAGTAGACAATATTAAGACAAAATAATCAAGGCATTTCCAATGTACGGTAAATATTAAGCAAAACCTGGCTAAAGAAGACCATGATCATCAGGAATTGACTATCCACTCTGGGATGAAGGCCACCCTCACTGTCACCATCCCTCTCAGACCTGCACATGAACTCATCTCATCGCTCCATCTCCACAGTGGTTGTCCTCTTGAACACATTCTCTACTGCCATCCATCACGAGTCTCATCCATCAATCATTATCTTGTATAGCAATGTGTCTTGCCCAAGACGATCATAATGTATTTATTATCCTATTAAAATGAATATAATTGCTTACCTAGCATTATTAATTTGTGTTTTGCTGTATATTTCTATTAGCATCAACAAAAATTAAGTGAACCCAAGAGTTGGGGCTACACCCACAATATCTATGAAAATAGAATTCATTTTAGAAGCTATCAAATTATAGGTCGAAATCAGTGGCACTACAACACTGTGAATATTAATTTCAAAATATAATTTTAGGAATTATTATTAAATTTCATAGCAAGAGATGAATTTGTCAAGAAAATAATCTTATTTGCAAGTCTAAAGTTCTAAGTTATGGCTGCCATTTACGATTTAAGATAAACAATTGTTGATCACCCCCAGGCTGCATGTAACCTCCACAAAATTCCACAATTAAAGACACGCTCACGGGTAACATAGTTTTCTAGTGACGATGAAATAATGTATGGTATAAACTAGTGGTTTAATGAGAAGACAAAATGTTCTTTCAGGAGAGAATAGACTTGGAACATGAATGGACCAAGTGCATCATAGTTCAATGGGACCTGGCATAACTGTAACAGTTTTATCAAAAGCACTCATTACATTCTATGTCAGGCTATCAACGTTTTTAGTACCCCAAATATATTACGACTGATATTGAAATCCCGTACATTAATTGCATATAGCATCCTACTGTTATCTCTATTATTAGGTTACCTTCACGATTCACATGGCCACCTCTGGATTTAGTACATTGATTTTAAATGGGTTAGGATGACAACATTCAAATGTTGGCAATGTGCATCTTGCTTTGAGCATGCTCAGATGGTGGCCGTTTGTGTAGAGAACCAGCACCCACCTCCTCTTCTTGTCTCTGCTTCTGCTGCGACTCTTACTCTTCTTTTTCCTGGGAACAGGCACAGGACACATGCACGAAATATAAGACGATGGCCTCCGCAGCCCACGTAACAAGAGCAGGCAGCGAACAAACCTGGAACCTGCGTTAAATTTATCTATACTGCAAAAGAGTAAACAAAAAGAACAAGCACGCTATTGTTATGCAACAAAGATGGTCTATTAAACACATTTGTAAGGCAGTGGGGGACCTTAGGCCTGTGACATAGGAATCAACAAGAGCAAACGAGAGTAAGATAAGTTAACTTTAATAATCTTCTTGAACTGTCAGACTGAGGCTGGAGACAAATTGAGTTTCTAAGAACGTTCCTCGATAACATAGCTAGAAAAATGAGACCCTGACAATGCAGAACTTTACAAGAAAGCCTTAATGCAATCATTATCCACTGTGCAAAAAAATCTAAGTTGCGAAACCAAATGGCTTTTCACTGTCATTAGTCATACCCGTGAAATTTGACAAGGGTCTTCGTAACACGGTCTCTTGAATAAATTTATAAATTCCCTATGCACAACAGAGCCATACATGCTGTGGAACTTAGGAAGCATTATTATAGAAATTTTTGCAATATATTTCAAGGGTGCATCATACTACAATGGTTAGATCTGTGGGGATAAGGGGAGGATTCTTACTTTGTGTCGGTTAGCGGGTGTCCATTCGCTTCACCCACTTTGGTGGCCTCCTAAGCAGGTTGATAGAATAACATCATAATGAAGCAGTCAACAGATTACAGGATACGCAGGGAGGGAGGTGGGGAGGAAAGGAGAAACAAAACATATAATGCAAATAGCATATTAGCAAAGTTGCAAACAAATACTTTTTTAATTCAATTTTTTTATTACCCTCCAACACCAGCAACCTGGACTGGACCACAGTATGTCAGGTGGAGTCTTGGCTCAAAAACCAGGGAGTGGGAGAGGTAGGAATCCAAGCTAGAGAACAAAAGCCGCCCTTCCATTTTCAAGTACCAAGGACTAAGTCAGGGTGCCCAGGATCGGTTAGTAAACCCTCAAAGAAGGGCCCTCTGATCTTCCAATGCTGCCAGTTTCCATCTTGAGCAGAACGACCGCTCGCGAGGAGCCTTTGCACTCCCATCTTGTCCTGAAGCAAAGGGGCATTTATATTTCTTAGTATCGTCAAACCAGGCAAACACGTTCTCTGCTTTGCTTGTGTCATTAACTTTATCATCATCATCATCATTACTAGAGAATGACTAGGCATGTGTCGTCGTGTGGCTTTTTTCCACCATTAACCACTGGGCTGAATGCCAGTTGGCCTCTTTAAATAACATGCAGTTATCACATTTTCAGTGTTCCGTAAATTGGGACACACAAACAGGCAGCAGTCATTTGCTGGTGATGCACAGTAGATGAAAGCCAACTGTCAAAAGCATTTGAGAATAATCAACTGCAGAGCAATGTATATTTTTGTTCATTTCAATTTTGAATGAATACCCAAGTGCAGATGTGACCAGTGACAGTCACTCTTACCAGTGGCGCTACAATTTTCCACGACTTTACAAATCAGCCTCGTCTGCTGTCGCTAGCTTGTGGTGTGATGAGACAGCTCAGTCCATGAAAGTCAACAAAAAATATTAAGGAACCCCGTTACCACACGAGTCTGAGGGTTTCAGACTGGGATCATAGCTGCACTCACGCCAGAACGCGACATATCATTTGGAAGGGTCTACGGAAAAAATAAATGGGCAATTCATTACAAACACTCACACTCATTACAAATGCATTGCAGCAGCACAGTCTCTCCTCTCCCTGATACAAGCTTTAAATCATTTGTTAATTTACTTTCATAATTTTTTTTCACCATAAACATTAACCACAAAGTTTAACGACACACATTTTAGAAGCTCCACAAATTAAACTGCAGGTATTTATAAAATCACAATCATTTTGACATCATTATGACAGCCTAAGCAATGCTAAAGCTAGTATTTGAGATACAATGCTGCTTCCTCTAGCCCACACACAGAGCACTGTTGAGACTCACCGTCTTTTGGAAAGGTGCCTCCAGCATGGCTTCAATGTCAAAGTCTTCAGCCATGTTTATTGGTGTGCACTGGCCTTAGGCTAAACTGTAAACACAAAAACACCACGGTCAATAAATGAAGAGACACACATTGCAGTTAGAAAACGTTTGGCCAGCAGTGACACTCAATGACAGGGTCTGAGAATAAATCGTAATCTGGTTGTGGTGAGCCCTTAGGGTACAAAGTTAACTATATTGGGTTTGCATTGGAAAGTACCTTGGTTGTCATGAAGGTGTAATTTAAATGATACCCAAAATAAAAGTAAAATCCATGGCATAAGTGCTACATCACAATGTAAAAGTGAAAACTTTGAACGTTTGAAATTATGGGCATTCTAGAATTTGTATATCCAAGAACAATACACCACATTGTCTTTTAAGATACATTAACAGAAGCTCTTGAACAGCAAATTCGAGCATATTTTGTGAATCTTAATTTTGTCCCTTTCAGTATGCATTAGAGTATGCCTGAGACTATTTACTGTCCAAGTACACAAGAGCATACATGAAGCAAATACAATTATAGTATTCAATAAAGTATGTTCGTATAATTTCAGTGTCATTATTTTAATATTTAAAGAATGCAAGTTATTTCATCATTACTAATACTTAATTGCAGTATTTAAATTACTTTGCCCCATAAGTTGACAGCTATGTGACCGGGTAGCACTGAGACAAAATAACTACTCACAATCGGAAGGTTACAAGTTTTAATCCCAGTCGAGGGTTATGTTAGCCCTTCACCTGCGGTTGCACTGTGAAAGAATGGTCTGCTCGACGAGAATGTGGAATTTCCACCACAAGACTCTGAACCATCAAAAGGAGCTCAGAACTGCCTACCACGCTTATTTGAGTAGGAGGGGAAACCTTTAAATTTTAAACAGCCAAGAGCTCGTTCAGGATATTTTCAAAATCTTCACTCATCTGGATCATCGCTATCACTCATCAGGAGTGTGACAGCACAATTGCCGAAAGATATGCACACCGAACCAGAGTAAATCCAGAGCCAGTCGCCTACCCAAAATTGCAACTCAAACTTATAATGACCCATGGAACACTTTTGACCCACCTATGGTTGGGTGGGTCTTTTTTGGAACGCCTTTTGGAAAATGTTTGGTCTTTGCTGTCTTTCCAGTGTTCACCAAGCGATGAATTAACAGTTGGCTTTAGTTTGGGTAACATTAACCGCACGGCCAAGGGTGGTGTTACGGTTGCCTGCTGCTTAAGTTCTTGCATGGCCCGAAAATATCCATAGATCATTCTATTTATAGTGATCCTGAAGACTGATATGCCTGTGATATTTGTACAAAAGTGCTAGTGTGCACTTCTAACAAATAAGAATGCGCGCATACACGACACTGATGGGGACATTCCACACGCGCATAGCAACATGCTATGCACACACAGAAAACATCTCAAGTGCGGCTACTTGTACAAGTATAGCACTTTTTTGTTAATCGTCTGTAGGATGAGGGCCTCCACAAACCATGAGGGCTGTGGGGGTTAACCGTACTTCACCAATGCGGGTTGAAGGCAGGCATGTATACGAGGTATGAATTCCTGCAGTCACGAAAGCCTTAAGTCAAGTTTTAAGTAGACGTAACATTGTTGGAACTGCCCTCGATGACCCATCACGTAGCGCCCCTCCAAGCAAATAAAATATTGCAATTCTACATTTAGCATACAATCGCAAAACAGTCAATGTCTTCACGTTATCACTAACGCTGAGTTGTTCTCATTGCAGCGAGGCAGCCTGACAAGAGCGTTCCACGTTCCTGTGACGGGGGAGTCGTGCACAAGCTTCCGCTGAAAACGTGGTTCAACCGGAAGTGTGCACGATACGTACTGTACTGGGTACCGTAAAGTCGTGTGCTACATCTTTATTTACCCATTTAGGTCATCATAATTATCATCTTTTTTTAAAGATAGATTTTGTTCGTAGTTGCCGAGTATCTTTTAAAACAATTTAATACTTAAAAAAATGGTGGTTGTTTTTTTTTTAAACGGGAGATTTGAGAAAACCCCTAATGGCGACGGTCTCCACTAAAGATGTCGACATACGTAGGTCAAACTCCAAAGTATTCTGTATTCACTATTTTTATTATTTTACCAAAGCCCACTGAGCTACGTAGCTCTTTTTAAGAAGCGACCTGGCCACAAATGATAGCTGAACAAAGTGGTTTATCACGTGGGCGTGCGTTCTACGTTAGCACAGCAGCTTTAGCTGTGATGCAGAGACCAATGTATAAAAGGGGGTTACAATGATGCTCCTACATCATACATTAATTACCTGAGGCTCCAACCAAGATTTAAAAGGATCTTTAACATTCTATTGAGGTTCTGTGTTGATGCCCGAAAGACAAGTTTGAAGAGCGGGAACTTATCGCGAAGTCACCCTAGTATTGTTATAAATATTGTATTATTGGAGTAATAACCAAACTAAAATATGTATGTACTGTATGGTGAACTTCTTTCGCACCGTACGTCACCAACCATGCTAATCGGAGGTAATAACCGTAATTATAAGCGAGTTGCAGTAATCGTAGCAGGCAGTAGTTATGAGGGCATTTAATAACAGTACCTCATGAACATTACATCAGCACTTGTGAGGGGGCAGTAACATAAAATAGCTTACCACATTAGTGAAGGAAACTAACAATAGTACTACTGTACCTCACGAATATTGGTAAATACACGAGTTATGAGGTAAATAGCACCCGCAACCGGTATTGTAAATACAGCAGCAGCGAGGAAAAGTAACCACAGCACCTCGCTAGTAACGTGTGGCAATGCTGTTAAATCGCTATAACATCGCCAACATCGTCATCATCGCAGCCATCGTCATCATCGCAGCGATCGCAGCCATCAACATCGTCATCATCGCAGCCATCAACATCGTCACCATCGTCACCATCGCAGCCATCGCCAACATCGCTCACCTCGTCGCTGTGGCGGCAGTTGTGTGTGGATGTGTGGGGGTGGGGAGGTTTATTGTTAGTTGAGGGTGGGTGGTGCTGCTGCTGGTGGTGATGATGGTGGTGGAAGTCTCCGCGGCCTCTCGGCCACCCGGGACCTTCTGGAAGCGCCTCTCGCGGGGGGAGCCGCTTCGTCGCTCGCCCCTCTCGCTCTTAATTTGGCGGGAAAAGACGATTTTCTCTCTCTCGCTCTCTCTTGCGAGGCAACAATACGTGAAGGGGAATCCGTAACGATGCGGCGTGCTTGCTCGGTTGGGGGTGTTGGTTTGTTTGCGCGAGGCCTTGCCCCTAAGTTGCCCCCCACTCCGTACGAGCGATGAAATTCCGCGCCGCGTCGCCACCGTCGCCGTCTCTCGCTGCGCTGTTCGGCCTCAAAATGGCGCCGTGACCCTTGTGGTGGTGGCTGGGTGGGGGGTGGGGGGCGATGCCACGTGCTTCCGGTGTGACGTCACGTCCGCCAGCTGGGTCACCCACCACGTGCTTCTATCCCACACGTCGTGTTGTGGGTGTTGGTGGAGCTGGGCTTGGAGGGCGTGTAGGGTCCATTCCTCGGGTTAGGAATCCACAAAATTTTAGTTGCCGAGAACCCGTTATTTAAAATGGGAGCCCCTTTTTTGCCAGAATGAAAGAAAAAATTAAGAATAGGTGTTACGCTTTCTAGCAATACAAACAGGTGTTATGGTATTCATATATATTCTTGGTTCTTTCGGTAAAGCCACGTAGAAGGGAAATAATATAATAATACAAATATAAAAAATAAAGATTCTCACGACGTTTCGACTGCAACACAAAAGAACCAAGAATATGGTATTCATATTCTTGATTATTTCGGTAAAGCAAGACACATTTCTTGCTGTGGATTTCACACTTGATGATTGCTTGTGTTGCAGTCGAAACGTCGTGAGAATTTTTTTTGTTTTATGTTTTTGTTATTTTATTATTTCCCTTCTACGTGACTTTACCGAAAGAACCAAGAATATGAATCCCTGCAGTCACGGAAGCTTTAAATCAAAATGTGTTATGGTGTTAAAACACAATGGAAATATTTTGCAAGGATATGTCTGCATTAATCACCCCACACACGTGTGGCGAACATGCATACATACATGCTTCTGATAATGCATGCATTCGTTTAACACGTAGGCTTCCACGACCAATATCCATATAGGTGTTTTGGGTTAGATCGCCTAAATATAAATGCGTCGTTAAACCCGTCACCACCCGACAACCGATTAGTAAGGTCACAACGCCAATTCTTTACTAGTACAACACACCGGTTTGTTGGAGAGCAAATCCACAAATGTGGATTTGGCGGGTTTAACGACGCGATCTAACCCAACAAAACCTATATTATGGAATATATGCATTCACTTTGAAACTGATTGGCTTACATCAGAGGTCTACACCAAAGGCAACACTTTTCGCCTTTTGGCGTTCTCTGGTCTGACACTGGTGAGACTGCCATATATAAGACTATCTCTATCGCTGTGATGTCTCCTTCGCATTTGTGGATCGGACATTGCGTCGTTATACGTTGTTACGCTCTGTTCTGTATGACCAAAGTCGCATCATGGAGAGTTTTTTTATTTTGCATTTGTGCATCAAGTATTCGCATCTGCCATGGTTTGTGCTTAGATGCGTTTTAGGATGGACCATGAGCTTCGTTAAAGATCAAACCCAGGGTCTTCTGCGTTGAGTCTTTCACGAGGTGTTTGTGAGTTATTTTGAACTCCATTCAGCTCTCCAAGCTTCCTCGGAATTGAACTCTCATTGTGGACATTGTGGAAGTGTTAAGCGCGTGGGTCCATAAGGGCTTGCGTGACTTCAAGCGATGGCGAGGGACGTTATTGAGGTCCTAATGTGAAGGCAAGCTCGTGTTTCAATGAGATGCGTGGACTCGCCTGTGTTGTGTTAATAGAATTAAAATATTTATACTGGAGGAATGCGATGAGCTATAAAGCTCTTTCCAAAGACGTTCAATAGAGAGAGATCAGAACGTTACAACAACAAACAATACAAAAACACAATAGGAGTCCAGGTAGGAGTGTAAAGTATAAAGTATAGGAAATGTACACCATTATAGGAAATGTAAACAAATAACTTAAAATATATACAAATAAAACTCAACTATTAGCTTTTTTCGCAGAAGCAAACTAGCCACAAATGATAGCTCAACGAAGTTACCTGTCACGTGGACATTTATAGCAGCAAAATAATCGAGACGCATGTTTCTAAATGTGGAGGGAAAACCCGGAGGACCCGGAGAAAAAAAATCCACGCCACTATGGAGATGGAGAGAGATATGCAAGAACGCAGTAAAGCTTCTGGATGTCTGACTATAGAAAAAAAGCAACAAATCAATAACACCACCTTAAAAGAAAAAAAACAAAGAGCAATATTTATGGTAATGGCCATTCATAACACAGGCCAGAAAAAAACTGGATAATAAGTTGGAGACTGCACGTTACACCCCTGAGGTGTGATGAGAATTACATTTTTCAAATGTTTTCTAATCAGTATTTAAATAGGAATGTGAATAGTTACCTAACTGTAGCGAGTCGGTAACATACAAAGCTTCAATAATCAACATTTCTAAATTAAGTCATAGTGAAGGTAACGTTCTAAAATATTGCTGCCTCGTTTCTTTATCGGGTTCAATGCATAATCCACGGAACAATGCATTCCCGGGCCCAATTACCCAATTACTTTTGGACAATTCCACATGAGGTGTTTTATGCAACCAGCCACGGCATATAAAAATATAACAGTACTGTTATACAGTAATTCTCATTATGCATACAGTACTCAATCAAGCAACAGTGAGCTGGTGGTTTTGTTATCCGTGACCTAATCTGAATTAAGAGGTCCAATATTTCCAAAAAGCCGAGTGATTATTTTTTTAACAAGCGTGACACGTTAGTGAGTGCCGCGTTTTAATATTCAAATTGGGCAAATTTGTGATTGCGGTTTGAAAACTGTGATGTAATTATCATCTACTACTACTTGATATAAGAAGATTTTTAGCCGTTTAGTGGTGTACTTTAATCAGGCGAGGGCCCTTCAAACGGGCACAATATTTCACAAGAAACACCTGATTGTTCGGCTACACTGCTACATTATTATTTGAATTGTCCACTTAATAATCTTTACAGTTGGGAATTCGGATACAACAATTACACTTATTGTTCCGTTCTTGCGAAAAACCACATCACATGAGTTTTTTTACGTTCACGTGACAAACAGACAATAATTCATAAATAATCTGGAGAATGTATCGGGTGGCAGCTAGAATCAAACCTTAGGCCCTCTGCAAACTACCCTTTGTAAACTATGAAAAATGCCACGGTTTCATGCAAGATGAAGCTAAACACTCATTACGTGCAATACAGAATGTTGACAATGTGCAAACCTGAACATTGCTCTACCAGGACGTGCCGCCTGGTGTCACTATTGTGTCAGCCTCAACTTTTCCCAGTAGCTCTCTGTAGCCTTGTGGCACAAGCGGTCAAAAGCACAGCAACATCGCCACGCACAAACACTTGAGTAAAACAGCAATGGGAATATCTGAGCAAAGACCAGGTTACAGTTGGCAACCAGATCTTCATCATAACGCAAGCACAAGTGTTTGTGTTTATATTTTATCTTCCAGCAACAACTAAGAGCAGAGACGCATATGAACAAATTGAGGAAGATGGACTTACCGTTAATCACTCATTTGTATTTCACTATCGTATGCTTAAGAATAGATTTTGATCGATGAATTGATGTAACACATCTTTCACTCTGTCTTGTTTACAAAGCATTCCTGTGGAGATGAACCGGAGCAAGTGAAATGCATTTGGCACCACGGTGGCGAGATGTAGGAGATTGTGTATTCGATCCCGACCATGACGCCTGTATATTTAGAGTTTGTGTGTCTCTCTTTCCGTCGTCGCGTGCATTTTTCCTCAGGGGCATTTTCCCTCGACATTTAGAAATATCCGTGTAGAGTTTTTGGCTGCTATATATGTCCACGTGATAAGCACTTCGTTCGGATATCACTTGTGGCTGTCGCTTCTGAAAAAGAGACATATAGCTTATTGAACCTTACCTGGTAAAATAAAATTAAACTTTTTGGTTTTAGTTTACATACTCTTAGTTCTTTCGGTAAAGTCACGTAGGTAAAAAATGAAATGTTTTTAAAAATAAAATAATTAATTACTTTCATGTTTTACCTACGTGACTTTACCGAAAGAACTAAGAGTATGAATCCTTGTAGTCACGAAAGCTTCAAATCTAGAATTTGGTTTACATTTTACATTATGTTTTTATTTATGCAGTCATTGGTGACTTGCCTTTGACTAAATCACCCGGAATTTGCCAAATATTGTCAGACCTCAGAAAAAAAGCGGGGCTGAGCCTAGATGCAGCGCTAGGATGGACGCTCAACATGCATGTTCATCAGGTGTGGTAGGTCTGCTGCGGCATAACATTGTCAGCAGAGGACAGTGCTGCTAAAACCCATTGTTGTATACGCTATTGTACGATGCTCCAGCATCGATGCTCCACGGCTTCACCAATCAACCCGCACTGCCAGTGTGGTAAAGTATGGTCACATAGCATCCATCGTCGGATGCCATGCATCCAGTGCATTGTAAGATGGCCTGTACCATACATGAAACTCAACACACTCATCAACAACGCTGCCATACAAATGTACTAGTCCACACTGATTGGTCCACACCAGAGACGCTAAAAGGGAGTCCCTTTTGGCGTCCTCTGGTCTAACACCGTTTTGAGACTAGGCTCAAAAGAAAGCTGTCTCTGGTGTGGACCAATCAGTTTCAAAGACGGAGTGTTTTTTCTTTGCATTCTGAGCACAAGTATTGTAGTTAATGCAGACATGATTCCTTGTAAAATGTTTCAGTTTGGTGTTTTAACATCTTAACACCTGTTTGTTGCCAGAAAAAAGGGGAAAACCTATTCTCATTTTCCAGAGGTCTGTTCGTAAGTCTATTTTTCGTTTTCCCACTTTACTCCCGTCGATTCCAAACATGTTATACGGCATTTCCACTAAACACGGGGAATGGCTTTAAAAGTTGTGTAATCTCCTGTAGACGTAGATTGGATCTTCATGTTCTGCAGATGTAGATGCCACCACCGCCATCTATTGCACGGCGGTTGAACTTACGACTCTCAGTCCAAACTGGCAAGTGGACATACGGACAGGTTTGTTCGTATCTCTGAAAGTTCGTAAGTCGAATTTTCGCAAGTAGAGAAGTCCCTATAATCGGTGACTTTTCGAACAATGGCCCTTCTTTATAGCCGATTGCCCGAGACGTTCACGATTATTTTCTTTTGTTTTTTAAAGTAGTGTTGTTGACGAGTGCATTGAATGTTTTGTTGTTGTTAATTGTGCTTATGCACCACTGCCAACGCAGCATCACACCAAATCACGTGTGCACGTGATTTGGTGTGATGCTGCCAATTGTCCACCGCGCAGAGGGTGCTCACCAAACAGGCGAGCATTCCGAGACGCCCTTCGCGACTCAGCAATGCGACTCCAAAGACTTGGAGGACGGTTATTAGGGGTGACTGCCTTGAATTATTTTTTCAAACGATATAAAAATGACAATCGGGAGACACGGCCAATGGACTTTGAGCAAGATTGGAAAGGAAATGATGGAAATAAAAAAAAACGTATTTGCCTAATGGATGTGCACAGACGTCACAGAGGGGCGATCACGTGACATTAGGCGGTGGTTGCCACATGTGTAATTGCTTTTCACATATAGCTACACTCTATCGCAATCTATTTTTGAAAATTGGCTACGTGGCACAGTGGTTAAAAAAAAGTGATTGGCGTCTAACTGGTAGGTTGCAAATGATGATTCCACTCCCTCGGCCTATTACGGATGAAATTACTTCTACTTTTGGAACTTTCTTCACCATCACCAGCATCACGAATGGAGATTAGCCTTGCCCCATTGCTCGTTTGAGCAGCCAAATGCTTTAGCCTTTGACATTATTGATTTGTCGACTTTTAAAGTGGCTCCATTTTCTTGTCAAGTTGAGACTAATTTTGTATTGATTGGTTAAGAAGTATTGGGAATACAAATGCCTGGTTCAAAATTGTATGACATTTGGTTTCTGCACGATAACATTCAAGGCAAACTGTAATGGTTCGAACTTTATTTTTAGATTTTGGAGATGCCATTTCGACACGGTATCTATCCTCGAGTCTGAATCAGCTTTGCAACAGACTTAAAACTGCGTTGTCATTCCAAAGGGGCGTACTCTGTGTGTGGTCAGCATGGTGCATTCGTGACGGGCTGGACTCATGAGAGCAACCGCGGAAAAGGAATGCTCGGCTTGACTGAGATTGGTGTGGCTATATCACAAGGAGGTTCACAGACTTAATTGGGGTTCGTGGAAAAAACCCAACACCTTCGCGCGAACTCCGGTCAACCTCGTAGCAGCAGCAGCTTTTGGCTAAGCCATCGAACAAAAAGCGGTCACCGTGTCGTGCACTTTCAGACGCGCTTCTGCAGCCGTCTGGAACGCTCTTCATTCTGATATTAGGAAGCCACTGGGAGCGATGTACTTTAAAATCTACACTTATTTCTTGAGAACTGCTTAGTATGTTGAGTTTGTTGTCCTTCCCCCGCACCTGCAATTAGCACGGTTGGCTGGTACGATGCATAAGAAGTTCAACATGCATACAGTAGAAAATGCTTTATAAACGGTTGATACCCCTCTCCGCTAAAATACAAGTGTCACTTACAAGGAAGATTTGCAGAAATTAAAGCCTAATAGACGAACTTCAGAGAGAAAGTGGTACGTTAGTGCAAAAACACTAGGCAGGGGAAAAAATTACGCCAAGATAAAATTACATAAATCATGATTACAATCCTAAAACGTGAAGAATAAATCAAAAGTACAGGGCGCAAAGGTCAACGAATACTTTAGACATTTTAAACGCTATTTTATATTATATGGTTCTATTCTTGCGTATGGCTATATGTTCAGGAGTTGTATGCTAATATATGGAAATATTGGTGTACGATAAAAAAAAATACAGTAAATTGTAACGCACTACTCTGGACCAAAATAAACCCACATGCTTAAAAATATATGATTATCTGCAACGTTTGTACCGTGTATATCACATCCAACGATTCACACTCCGATGTTCTCTTTGTAATTCAGCACCATGTGTCCAAGGAAACGAACTCTGGACCTGCCCTGTCCCTCCGGATCTCATCACGAGAGTTGGAGCTGCTGTTGTACATGCGGCACTGCACGGCTACAAAACACATAGTCCTGGATAATATTGGTTTGAAAGCCAATAGGCCGACGGGCTAAAATGTATATTTATTTATATGTAGAGACCCAGAGTGGAGTTCCGCTTACTTATATAGTATACACTTTGCCAATGGTGTACTCTGTAGCAGCAATGCAATATGCACTTTATATGTTCGAGTAGTTTATCTTCGCAGCTTAGCTTCATTGGTCTGCAGGCAACTCATTTCAATTTCAGCCAACTGGTGCCTGACCCTTTCAATTGATGTGCAGCGTTGTGGGATGCAATTGCATGAATGAGGTTATATAAAATGAGTGTTTGTATTATTAATAGGACGAATGTTGACTCCAGTCATAATCAGAATGAGGAGTTAATTCCCGAGTAAAGTCCACTGAGGGGTGTCGCGGTGGCGAGATGTTCACTACCTCGCCTGGTGGGTTCGATCCCGACCCTGACGCCTGCTGCTGTACATTTCGAGTTTGCGTGTCTCTCTTACCGTGGTCGCATGGATTTTTCTCCGGGTCTTCCGGTTTTCCCCTCCACATTGAGAAACATGCCTTTGAAGTATTCGGCCTCTATACATTATTAAAAAGTATGTTCAATTAATTACAACGTGTTGTCTATATTTATTTAAAGTTACACATTTTGATGTGACGTCACATTTCTCAACCCCCCCCCCCCTCTCGTCACACATCGTCACAAATGTCTGACCCCCCCCCCCCACTCTAGGTGCTTGACGTCATTTATGGACGGCCCCTAAGCCAATTCGTTGGGCTATTATATGTGGCTTACCTCGCTTCTGTAAAAGAGTTATACAGCTCAGTGGGCCTTACCTGGTAAAATAAAACATAGTTTAGTGAGTATATAGCCAGAAGCGACAAGTCTTGTCGCAGCAGTACAGGTAGTCCTCTATTTACGATGGAGATGCGTTACGACGACCCCATCGTAAGTCAAAAATATCGTAAGTCGAAAATGGCCTCGCCTACCCAGGAGTCTTAAAGAATGGTGATAATTTAGCAAAACAGAGCAATTTACAGTACCGTACTGTATAAACTATATGCTGTATGTATTTATTAATAACAATACTGTATTGCACAGTCAAATGTAAAGTAAAAAAACAAAGTAAATACTTAGCCTACCTATATGAACTGCAATTTAATAGAAAGTTTTTGCAGGAAACAATCTTATCTGCTAAAAAAAAACCTTTACCATGCATACATGCCGGCAGCGTCCCAACGTACAGTATCGTACCTCGTACGCTGCTGCGTTTGCCTGCCGCGCGAAATGTAAAATATTTTACAATTTTGTCGTATCGCCATCGTAAGATCGAAATATCGTAAGTCGGACCATCGTAACTCGGGGACTACCTGTACTTATATTGGCCCATAGGACGTCGGGGAATCATGACCGTAGCGTGACCCCGGGTGGACTAATCGTGTGATTGTTGGGTCACACGGGGGCAATGCAGTTCCAGTAATTACGATCCCATTTGCTCGCCGCGTCATGCCTGTTATGAGGAAGAATGCAAGAGCGGCTTTGGTGTGAACACGCGACGAATACATTTCCATTCGACACAACTTGTCAACTTTGATCATCCAGCTCGTGTATCACGTCCTCAAATGTCATGCTAAATAAATTCAGGGATTTTTTTTTTTACCAACGTACAGAAAAACCGAACGGTGCAGACACGTGCCATTGCATGAAAGTGTAAAACAAAATGTCGGGCCGTTCTCGCCAAAATGCAAAACTTTAAAATGTATCCTCTTGTTCGTTGCGATTAATCCGCGGTGAATCCACTGCTGCATGAAGGCATTCCAAAGCCGTCGCCACCTCTCACGATCCTCCTGCGAAATAATTATCTCAGCAACTGCACGTGAAATGATTTCATGGCTCCATCTCCTCTGTGCACGTCCTCTCGGATGCGTTCCATTCCCTGGCTGCCACTCCGTTGTTACTCTTGACCATCGGCCATCATTCTTTCTAGCGACGCGTCCTGTCCAAGCCCATTCAATTTTCTTAACAATTCGATTGAAGTAATTCACCTGTGTACGTTCTGGAATCCACAATACATTTTCTATCTCTCAATGTAATTGTAAGGCATGCAGCTCTCTATCTTCGTCATTCATGACTGTGTTTCTGAACCATATGTTACAGCAGGTAGCACACAACTGATCAAACAATGTCTTCTGGAGACATTGCTATGCGAGCCTTCATAATCAAGTTCCTCTTTCCAAAATAACTCCAACCTCATCTTATCCGCCTCTTAATGTCACCACTTTTATTCCGGTCCAGCCTTCCCTATAGCTCTACGAGGCGCACATATTACGCTGCGGGTTTTTTTCCTGCCCAATGTTGTTCCTCCCTACTATAGACACCTCCACTCGTTTAGAAGACTCGTTGCGTACACGACACGCGGTCAAATGCAAAAGGGAATTAGCCACAATCCCTCGCGATGCTGTGCGTGACATCGTGGCTCACAAAGTGCTTCCCGCTCATGAATAACGCATTGTCAACGTGTGGCAGAACTTTGGATGATGAATAAAACGTGAAAGCAAAACATCTTTTCCTGCGAACTTGCCAAGCCGTGCGTGCCAGCGGAATTCGGCGTCAGAGCGGTGAGTCACCGCCGAAGTCAACATGATTGACTCTTACTCTTAGGTTTTTTCGGTAAAGTCACGTAGGGAAAAAATAAGTAATAATAAATAAATAATAGAAATATTAATAGAAATAAAATAATAAATCACGAAGTTTCGGAGGCAACACAAGTCTCCGTCATCAGGTGGGACCGCCACAGCTAAAATTTACGGAATCAAGTGAGGCAAAAATCCAAGAGACAAGCTCTTAAATACAAGTTAACGGGGAGGGGGGAGGGGCTTATCTGAATGTGGTAGCCAATGAATGGAACGTGTTGGGGGGGGTGGGCGGGGCTAAAAGAGAACAATCGGTGTACCTCGACTTCGGGTTGTAACCGGTGTTTGGCTGACAATCCAAATACAAAAAAGGCAGTACTGTTAAACGCTGGGGATGTCAACACTCGGTAAAGTAGAATAGTACCTGTCAAATAAGGGTCGGTTCAGATAATCGATTCACTCTTGCTTTACTTCTTCGAATCTTTTCCTTTAAATTTCTCTGTATATCCCACGCTTGGTCTCTGTGTGCGGGTACAAAACCACGCCTGCTTCTATGCAATGCTGTATACGTCATAGTGGCATTGCAGCATTGTTCGCGGCTTGTCACTTGTACAATCACAAGACGCGTTCTCCTCGGCCGCGAGAGGTCTTGTCTCTGGGTTTCTCCGAAACGTAGCCGTCGGCCAAAGAACCTTCCACGCTGAAATGTGGGGAGATGCTCACGTCCTTTTCTTGCCCCAAGCCACCGATGTAAATCCCACAATCCTACGGAGGGAAACTTGCCAAACTCTATATGATGGCCTCTGGTGACTTCCAAAACATCGGTCATTATGTATAGACCACAAAAGGGTTATGAGCAGGGGCGGTTTCTTCAATAGGGCGATTGGGCGACGCACCACCAATGTCATTCAACCACAGAGTCACGCTAGCCGTCACTGTGCCTCTGGATATAGTCCAATCAGTGTCATGCTACGTTCTGTGGAGTACCGCCTCTTTTTGGGCGATTTCCCTCCAGCTGAGAATCGCCCCGAGTGGTCCCATAGACTTACATTCAAAGATGATTTTTTTCGAACGGGGGCGCTGCAATGCATTCTCTATGGCTTCCGGGAGGGCTCGCCCTAACGTGCTTACGTCATCATACGTGCTTACGTCATCATACGTAAGCACGTTTCATCCAACAATATAATTTGTCGCCACCTAGTGGAATCTTTAATAAAATAAACTTGAGTGGTTTGTTTTAATAGTGAGTATAGAAACAAACAAGATGTATTGTAAGAGTCACTTTATTTTTCATTAATATTAAAGAAGTGAAGTTGCCTTTACATGCTTAAGCTGTTAATTTATCCATATCAATCATCCAGACATTTGCCCCCCCTGAGAGATTTTGCAGGAGCCGCCACTGGTTATGAGTTTGATTCAATCGCCCCACAACTTCAATATCCTTACAATTGTGGGTCTCAGACACTCCAACCGTAGTGCTTTCTCACCAGACGACTGACATGTGTGTAACCGAGTTCTGCATAGATAACTTTTTGGTCTTTTTATCAAATTCTCTTCCATCGGTATCACACCACGAGGCTAGAGGTGTCCATCCAAAACTCGAAGATGCACGTATTCGACTGCCCGTGGGCGATCCCTTCGAGTGGAACGTTATTGCACCAAGCGACAGAGAAGGAGTTTGTCGTATGGTAGTACACAAAGACAAATATCCCCCCCGCCCCCCGCGTATAGCCTTACCAGACGTTGCTATTAGTGAGCACCTTTGATGAAAATCGGCACGACACACGAGAGGCTGGGTGGCTAGCACCACACCCGACCGCCTTTGTCTCCCCAGTGTCGTTATCTACACACCGCACCAGGTACTGATTTGAGACTGAGTCGACCTAGCGGGAGGCCCAGGGTCGGTTCAGATAATCGTCACTGGTTTTGGGCGTGAGTGGGAATCGAACTCGGGTCATCGGGTCCGTTGCGCAGTGCGCCAAGCACTTTCACTACCACGCCCCATGTCACAGACGCCCTACAGTAATGTTTAATGATCATAACTGTGGTTCTCGGAGCTGGAGGAAATGTGTGCATTATTGGTGTCTGCTGAGACCATCAGACTCCGTGTCTGAGAAATGTGTTCAGATCATGAATACGAGTCCCAAGGGCTCTAACTGATACCTTCAGAGATCATGGCGTGGTGTTCTAACACAAAGACTTTGCGACTCTCTTCCATCACCTAGCCAGCCACGTGAGCTACTTAAAATAAACTATTAAACCAGATTCTATATTCTACTTGATTTTTTTCTTTGCTGTACAGTCGCTGACCTTGGCTATTGAAAATGCAATTTAGTGTGTATTAATGGGTTTCTTTTATGGCATTTGAAGGAAAGGCATAACGGCACATTGATTGCGCACATTTGCACATTTACACGGGTCTCTGCACAAAGGCGATGAATCAACAGCACGTGGGCAAATTGTGAAAGCGTGTTTGTGCCACATTGCTTTCCCAAAATAACTACGATGCGTTAAGAATCCCCGTCCTGTTTAATTACATGAATTGCAGCCTTATCTGTGTAAAGAGCCCACACATCTGTTTACTTTGCATACATGTTTAGCACTAATAATGTGTACGTGCACACATTTAGGCATTGCACGCTTTCCCTATAAATATATTGGGCTTTTTTTGAATGTCAGAGTCTTCCACTGAGCAATGAGCAGTGCTAATTTCCTTCGGTGACCATGAGCAAAGGCTGCAATTCCACACTCCTTTGGCAAGATACTGACGCGAAAATGATCAATGAAGGCAACTTATTGTGTGTGTAATGATTAAATAGATTGTAATACATAGGTGCAAACACACGTATGTTTGAGTGGTAATGCAGTGGTGAGCGTGCTGTGCTTATTAACCCAGACACCTGAGTTAGATTCCCAACCAAGGCTGGCATCAGTCGCAAGTAATGAACCGGACAATATATGGGCACCCACGTCACTCACTTGCACTGAATGGCGCGGTGAAGTATAGCAAGTAGAGATTACAGCGGTGCTGGCTTCAGCGAAGGACTACTTAAGCCTCAGTTCAACATGTGGTAGTTAAAGGAAGGTTAAGTGCTAGTTAGTGGAAGAGTGCTGGATAGTAAAAAAAAGCTAAAAATTGACCTTCAATGGGAAACAACTGCGAGTACACGGGGCGCAGTGCAGGGCCAGATTGACGAGCTGGAGGGAGGAGAGAGACGTGAGCGTTATACTGGTAGGAACGAAGTGAACCAGCCTACAATAGATTATATCGTCCGTCTGTCCGTCCGATGTCCGATTAGGTGTAGCAACATCGCCCCCTACTGCAAACACTTGGCAGGACCCTACAAAAACCTTTAGACTCAGTGAGGCTTTCCTGGCTAAACAAGTGTAACATTCCCTTATAATTCCCTGAGATAGTTTTTAATTAAAACATTAAAATTAAAAATTAACTCACAGCGGCCTAAAGCCTACAGCTAGGCCTAAAGCCTAGAACTAGGCCTCAAACTCTCCCTTCGTATCGTACCCCCGCCATTTCATTTTATTATAGCCATTCATTTGTTCGTTCCTACCAGCCCACCCCGCAGGGACCTGTTTGTAGAGCGCAAATGTCGATCTAGAGATAAACATTGTCTGCGAAGTACGTCTCACGTTTGATTAGATTCATTGTATACGCGGGTTCTAAATTTCATTGACATTGCGCATATTAGATGCTCTTGTTGTGTACCTGTAAGGGGCCGGCCGTCCATAAATGACGTCATGCACCTAGGGGGGGTTCAGACATTTGTGACGATGTGTGACGAGGGGGGGGGTTTGAGAAATGTGACGTCACATCAAAATGTGCAACTTTAAATGAATATAGACAACACGTTCTACCTAATTAAATATACTTTTTAATAAATGTTTTCTCCTACAACATCAGAGTACAGCGCCACATTTAATACGCACTACAATGACAATAGTTTAAAGCGATTTGAAGCATGTTTTATATTTTTTTTGGGGGGGGGGGCAAAGCTTTGTGACGTCATATTTGAAGGGGGGGGTCTGACTTTTTGGGGGGTCAAAAATTGTCTAAAATCGCGTGACGTCATTTATGGACAGTCCCTAAATGGAATTGTTGAACCCCCTTTATTATCAAAGTCTCTCTTTCGTGCCAAATTCGGTTTTTGCAGGTGGTCATCACACAAGCAGAGCGAAAAATGTTAATCGGTTTGGGGTTAGTAGCTATTCTAGTGCGCACAATCGACAGCAGGTACACGAACAATGGGTTTGCATAATGCACGTGCATAACGTACGTTGATTACCATACAAATAACCCAACCGGCAATTGATACCCATAGTCGTTTATATGCATTCATTAACACCCCCCCCCACCTTCCCACACGTCGCGCAAGAAGAAGTGCTCACAAGTGATTTAATCACATCTACCCCTCTATCTAAGGAACGAAACAGGAGGATTTCCACACAAATCTATCTGTCGCCCGATGAAGCTAATTGTAATTACTGGCGAAACGTCGTACTCAGATTGTAAATGTTATGGCTTGGCTCTCCAACACACAACCGGTTAGTGCTGTACTAGTGACGAATTGGCCACGTTCTGTTTACGTGACAACCCTTACTAGTTGGCTGTGTCGGGTGGTGGCGGGTTTAACAACACATTTATATATTTACGCGATCTAACCCAAACAAAACCCCCTGTAGAATGGCAGTTTGAGAAAAGTTAAGTGGTCTTGCGACCGCGAGTCTTCCCCCGCCATAGGAATGTGGAGTTTTCACCAACTGCTCCCAGGGTGGTGAAGTATGGTCATACAACTCCACCTGCATGGCATGAGGCCCTCGTCCAGCAGTGGATTCAAAAGGGCCTGTACATGTACAATGATGATGTGAGCTTGTTTTACAGGTAGACCTTTTCAATGTATCATCATGCATTGCTATAATTAGACTTTGATGTAAAAATAAGAATTTACTTCTAAATATAGTCCCAAAATAGCTTAAGGAGATATATTCACATTAGTCTTTGCACAGAACATGTAATCAACACCATCTCGCGCACATCTGAACCACACCCATTGCCCAACAGCTTACAAATAGAACTGCTCGTGAAATTAGGCAGCACACCCGCTGCACGGTGTAGTAACATAATCCCCTTAGGGCTGCCGCAGATTTTTTCAAACGTATAAATGAAAGTGATACTGGTCTCAGCTCATCGAGAACCCCGTGCAAATGTCTCCTATCTTTGGAGAACACCATCCGCGGTTTGCTGGGTGAGGTGCTTTCCACGCCACCAAGCGCTCTCTATTAAATGGGTTTTTTCAGCAGGATTCCGCGGATTTCTGAGCGGGGAACTTTCTACGCTACCAAACGCTCTATATTCCATGGGTTTTGCGGCAGGCTTCCGCGGATTTCTGAGTGGGGTGCATTCCACGCCACCCAGAGCTCTCTATTCCATGGGGTTTGAAGCAGGCTTCTGCGGATTTCTGCTGTCGTGCGGCCGCAGTGGTTAGCGCGCACTGCGTCGCGAGGCCCAGCGATCCGAGTTTGATTGAAGGCGACGGCTCGAGGATGGGTAGAGAAGCGCAGGATGGAGGGCATGGCTTAATTCATCACTTTGATGTGTTCCAAAACGCTTCTAGGCTGGCTTGCAGTCGTAATTATCAGCGTAAGGCACTACCACTAGGGTACGTCTCACCCCAAGGCGCTTCGTCACCTGTGTCCACTCATTACCATCGATATTGCCATCAACCTCGCCTGCGGTATCGACTTCTGTAGTGGCATTCTCTCCAATTCATCAGTCATCAGGCAACATCCTCAAATCGCAACGGGTACAGAACACAACCTTGCTCCTGTCATCCCTGGCGTCCATCATCTACGACTCGACTCGGCCACCACTCTGCGTACTCTTCATCGGCTCCTTTTCGCCAGCAGGACAAATGAACACATTCCTGCGGAGGGAGCTGGTAGGAACGTTGGGTTGCTCGGTCAATGGCCAGGGTCAACGGCAGCGTGGTGTATTCCGCAAATATGCCCGACTGTGAGGGCGGGCACAAGCCGGCGTGAGTAGGTGAAACGTTGAGTTTTATAAGGGCACCACGGGGTGACCAGCCCCTCCCCACCCAGCCCCACCCCTCCCATTTTTGGAATCACGACGGACGGACGGACACAATAATCCCTTGTGGGCTGGTGGAACCAGAAGGTTCCTACCAGTATAAACTCGCGCCTGCCTTTGCCATTGCCCCTTCACCACCGGCTCCCCACCACCAGACCTCGCCTCACTTCTCTCCACTTGCAATGAAGGCTTACGGTAGAATCCCACGCAGCAGTAGCAGCAGCAGCGTCACTAAATCTGCTTCGGGCACCAAAGGTCTCGAACTGTTACAGCCTCACGTCACTCTACATTGCACTATACACTACACTATACACTACACTGTACACTAGACTAACCACTACACAGTATACACTACACTCTGCGATACACTACACAACTATACACTGCACTACTCTACTACTATACACTACACTATACACTACTATACACTACACTACTATACACTACGCTACGCTACTATACACTACACTACTATACACTACACAAAATAGTCGACAATTTTAACCTTCATTATTTGGTTCTTTCGGTTAAGTCACGTCTAAAGATAAAATAATAAATTAAATTAAATAATAATTATTTAATTTAATTTATTATTTTATCTTTAGACGTGACTTAACCGAAAGAACCAAATAATGAAGGTTAAAATTGTCGACTATTTTGTGTAGTTAAATTAAATTAAATAATAATTATTTTAATTTAATTTATTATTTTATCTTTAGACGTGACTTAACCGAAAGAACTAAATAATAATTCCTGCAGTCACGAAAGTTCTAAAATTAAGATTTAACCTTCATTTTTCTGAAGCTGGTGACCTTTTGATAATGTATTGGCAGTCACCCCTGCTCATGCAATTTCCTACACCCCTGTCCAAGCATTAAACGAATTTATTTTCCAGCCTATCCACGAAAGTCATGTTCTGAAACAACTGTCTTAGTACCTCAAAGGGTCCTCCTCTACTGGAGCGGATAGTATTCCCGGCTTTGCTCTGCTAACTGTTGGTCACCTAATAAACAAACCTATAGCCCATATTTTCAACCTGTCCATCAAAGAAGCATCGGTACCTCTAGAATAGAAACATTCCTATGTTCGTCCACTTCACAAAGGGGGCCCTAAAGATGTTCCAAATAACTACCGATCTATCTAAATTTTGTCCCCGTTGATGTTATTTTTAGAAAAATGATTGAACGACCAAATCAGCAGTTTCCTGTCCGACAACAATCTCTTACATCGAAACCAATCTGGGTTCCGAAAAAAATACAGCACCACATCTGCTGCATTAGACTCTCTAAATAACATTTACAGTAGCATTGATAATAAGCAGTACTGCGCCAGTCTTTTTCTTGACTTGTCCAAAGCCTATGATACAGTCGACCACAACATCCTGCTTAGTAAACTAAGTTGCCTTCGTTTCTCCAAACATGCAGTGGAATGGTTAAAAAATTATCTCTCTTCTCGCACCCAAACTGTATTCACAGATGGTTGGAGGTCAAACAGTGTTAAGATAAAAGTGGTTCCACAGGGTTCCATCCTCGGCCCCTCTTGTTCTCTTTTTATGTCAATGACTGGGGCACTGACCTGGATCATTCCAGGGTAAATTTATTTGCAGATGACACCATACTGATTACTGCTGTCCGTATGACGTGATTGCTAAGCTCCAGGGTGATTTCAACAAACTACAACATCAGCTAGTTGCTCTTAAACTAATCCTGAATACTTCCAAAACCAAGGTGCTATGCTTCTCACCAGGACTAAATCAGGAAGTTATGTTTCCCCAATTACATTCCTTAAATAATTATCAAATAGAGCAAGTCAAGATCTATAAGTATATTGGGGTCATCTTTGATTCAAAACTGAGTTTTCAAGATCACATTGATTATATTGGTAAAAAGACAAAATTAAAAATTGGGTTTCTGTATCGACACAAGCATTGCTTCCCCCCTATTTTCCGTTTGGAATTGATAACAGCTACAATACTTCCTCTACTTGATTAATGTGACATCGTATATAAATCAACCCCCAGTACTGTACTGAAGAAGCTTGGCCCAATGTATCACTCGGCCTTAAGATTTGCATTGAACTGCCCATATAGGACCCACCACTGCGATCTCTACATTGGGTCAAACTTAACATATCTTAATGATCTACGGCTTGTGCATCCGATCGTATTTATTCACGATGTACTTACAAACAAAATCAGCAGACTACCTGCTGGATCTCCTCACTGTTTCGAAGAATAAATGTGACTTAGGGTCTCTTGCTCATTTACCAGCTTTACATTCCTTATTGCCGTACAAATTCTGGAGGAAAGTACTTTGCTGTTGATGTCCCCAGGGTCTGGAATGCTATCGTCAATAAAGTGCAACTTGGATCACTACGTGTAAGAGCTGCACTCAAAACTGCTCTTGAGGAGCTGTACACCCCCCGCTGCCACTGCTATGCAGAGTGGCCTGAAATAAAATGCACCGCTCCGGATGTCCGCTGGAAAGTATGATCTTGAGTTTCGATTATAGTGTGCTGAACTTGAAAGGCGCATTGAAAATTGTTGATGCTCCTGCTGATACTCCTGTTGTTATGGAGTGATTCATGCAGCCAGCTATGGCTGCAAAGTTTGGTCGTACACGTTGTGTATATCGTTTATTGTTAAATTTTAATAACAGTTCTTATGATCACTGTTGCATTGTTTGTATAGCTTTATTTTTATGATTTCGAAAACGTATGGTTTAGCCATGTTTGTTTGTTGAAGTACGGAGTGAGCCTGATAACTTTATCTAAATTGTCTTATGGTTGTTATTGTTTGACTTGCATCCCATTGGGATTTTTGCACACAGCGTTGATATGTGGTGTTTTTTTCTGGAAGATTTTACAGTTTTGTCCTAGATGTTTCTGTTTCGCGTCGTCACTTTAAGATGTTCTTTGTTCATGTTTTATTTGTTGCGGTTGCACCCGAGTCAAGAGCCTCTTGGCTCACAGGGCTATACCTAAATAAATGAAGAAAAAAAACCGATATGCTATATTGTTACAGTCTCACGTCGGTTCTCTGCCGTCACCCCATCAGTGTGGATCTCTCTAATCCCTATGCATTACCGCAAGATCAAATGCCCTCTGACTTTTTAGAAACATCTCAAGGGTTGGGTCAGGCTTTCGAGTTTCCCTGAGGTTGGCTCCACACTTCTGAATTCTTGACTTGTCTGCAAAAATCTCGCGCGTTATGAATGCCATTATCATTATCAAGGCACGTCTCTCCACAAATACTCCGAGATAATTTTACCCTTACGCTCCTATAAACCTACGGAACATGTTCAGGACAACACGAGACGAGATGGATTGCGGCGTGCCAAAGTAATTCCGGGAACAGCGTTCTGTTCCGTCTGAAATTAAACACTGGGCATAGTGTAGATGACAAAGAGTGGGGAGAAGAAACACAGTCCAGAGGGAATCCGCTCTATACCAGGATAGACTTGCGCTAGTGGAAAGGACAGCGCTTAGTGGACCGCACTTATGAACCCAGCAGTCACCTGCGTTTGATTCCCAGCAGTGGCTAACATGAGTGCCAAGTGATATCTGTCCTCTATGCCATCTTCATATCTGCGTCTCTTCTCGCCGTTGCAGGTAATTGGGAGTTATTGACCATACTTCCCACTAGAGGTTGCGGGTTGGTGAAGGCGGGCATCGTTGTAAGGCACATTTCGTCCGTAGATCACCCATCGATGCACTGCCATCTACTGCCCATCGCATAGCATGCCATAGCCTCACAGCCCTATCAGAACCTCAACAATGCACAAGACATGTCCATGGAAAAAACACAGTGTTGTTGTATGCGATTGGATGCATGCATCGACAAATCAATGCTTCGTGGCATCCCTCGTGTTTAGCACCACACTCAAAACAAGTAAGTGGTTTCCTGCTGTAGAGGAGCAATGCATGCCCCGAGGCAGTGGTGGAAATTCCACAGTCCTGCGACGGGGCAAATCTACCCATTGGACAACCACAAAGCGGTACTCATGTTATCGACCACGGTAGTGTGATCTGCTGAGTCAACCCCGACCAGGATTTGAACTGTCAACCTTTCCCACTGCGGACCCCCGCTCGCTGCACCGCAGACCGTGCGACCAGAGTGTCGTGGTACGCGCGCCGCTGCGAAGATTTCTATGACAGCTGCCAACGGGCGGAGAGAGACAGAGAGAGAAAATAGCCACGCGGCTGTGCCGGCAGTGACCCCGAGATTAGGGCGACGAGGTGCAGGCGTTGCCACAATAAACGCGCCACGCGCTCCCCGTGTTTACCTCTTCACTTAATCCCGACTCGGGGTCACAGGCAGGAGCAGGTGGATGCACTGACACCCATCCGCTTGCACAGCACAAAAAACACCACCTATCTACGACCGAAGAGAACATTTAAATGTCACAACATCGCCCAATAAGCCGGTGGACTAAAATATATTTTGTGTGTGTGTGTGCGGAGACCCAGAACGCAGTTCTGCCTGTGTGTGCATTTACAGCTCTTACAGGGTGTTTGAAAAAGATGGACCTGATTTGAAATCGCTATATCTCGACAACCACGAACCGCCCATGAACGAAACTCTTACCACTTGAAAGGGTGGGGCATAGAGTTTCAAATAATTATCGCGAGACGCCTCTCCCAGCGCAAAAACAGCCCCTAGCCTCAGTCGTTCGCAAGACGGTGACCCCGCAACACAAGGGGCGTTTTGCGTTTTGCAGTTCAGCAAAACTGAAACCATTATTGCGGTGCAGCGTGCGTTTCAATGGCGTTTTGGCATTGATCCACCAATGTCAAAGAGAATTCATCGTTGGTACCGACAATTTTAGGAAACAGGCTGTTGATGTAAGGGGAAGAGCACATGGCGACTACGCACCTCAGAGGAAAACGTGAGAAGAGAGGCGTTTGGGACGAATTCAACTATCGTCTCGATGTTGTCCGTACAGCAGGTGGAGGGCACATAGAGCATTTATAAAATGGTTAGTAAAACATTATAACTTATTAAACCGTTTGTAACTTTTTGTGTAGTTGTAACATGTTGCCATCGTGAAATATACTGCTTTGAAATTGGGTCCATTATTTTAAAACACCCTGTATACTGCTTCACAACAAACTCGTGACGTGTTTGTATACGAGTTTACTTTTTTCTTGCATTGAACAGGGCCCCAGAGTTGATATGCAGCGCTCTCGCCAATAACATCTGAAAACCAAGAAGTATTTGTTCAACGAGACTGCACGATTCTGCTGATGAGAACCAAAAGATTTAAAGTTGTCTAGAATTGGCTTGCTTGAACAATTGTTTCTGGATAATATTGGTTTAGAAAGCCAATAGGCCGATGGACTAAAACATCAACACATTTGTAAATAATTATTTTAACAGTATTGCATGCACACGTAGAGCCCTTATTGTTTCAACTACAGCAGGATCATTGAAATCACCAGCCTGAAATTTCCCAACATCACAACAGGCCTTAACAGGCTGTTGGGGCAAGTGCTGTTAGTGATCGCCTATGAAGGCCGGCACAGGACACGAAGGGGGTGAGTGGCCAGCACCACGCCCGGCCACCTTTGTCTCCCTAGTGGCGATGTTTACACACTGCACCAGGTACTCATTTGAGGCTGAGTCGACCTAGGGGATACCCAGCACCGGTTCAGATAATCGTCAACTGGTGTTGGCCGTGAGCGGGAATCAAACTCGGCTCGCCGGGCGGGTTCGTAGTGCGCTAACCGCTACACCACCGCTCCCCATAGGCGCATGGACACACACGACTCTCCTTCTTCCTTCCAGGTCGTATGGAGGCCCCTGGATTTGTGGGCTACACGCAGGAGAGTTCCCCGTCTATTTCTGTCGCAGGCAAGCTGCTGGTATTGCATCCATGTCACCACCGCTCCTCTTCTTTCAAATGCCAACCGAACGACAGCTTATATAATAGTAGTGGCTACTTGCAACGTGCACAGTATTCGCTCACTCTTGAACCGAGGAAACGACTCAGGGGAGGAGGAGGAGGGGCCACATGCGAGCATGAAGGCAGCCACGCCAGTGGGCTGCCACCAACAATTGTCCAACGCTCTGCAGTCCTCTATATATCAAGGTGTTTTTGGCCGACACCTTCAGTGCTCCTCTTCAGTCGACGCCGTCTGTCTCTGTTGCCTTGGTGTTATCATTGCTTTTGCTAGAAGGCTCTTTTAGATGGCCTTGCTTATGTAACCTCCCGATACCACAGCACCGGTGGTCTCCGTTCCCCAGTGCTTCGTATAATAGCGCATTCCGTTTTCCAATTCTTCCCTGAGGAATTCATTCCTCATTCCACACAATGGCGTTGCCGGCAAATAGAAATCTTAAAATCCACACTCCCGTGGCACCGTCGCTCGCCTGAGTTGCGTGCAAATGCGTGCAAGACAATACACATTACTATTATGGAACAATCATGAACGTTGAACTTCTTTCGCACCGTATGTAGCCAACAGTGTTAATCGGAGGTGAGGGGGAAGGACAACAAACTAACACACAAAATGCAGTTCTCAAGAAATGAGTTTTCAATCTAGACGATTTAAAAGTGCAAAGCTCCAGTGGCTTCCTAATATTGGAAGGAAGAGCGTTCCAGACGGCCACAGAAACCCATCTGTCTTGATCGATGGCCAGCCAAAAGCTGCCGCTGCGAGGATGACCCGAGTTTACGTGATGGTTTATGATCCTTGACGAGATCAGCGAGGCAATTCACGTGTCCGCAAAATAGCACAAGGTTAAGGCAACGATAAATAGAACATCAAATAAAATCAGGCACCAATGAACACGTGAAAAAAACTGTTTCACCTTCACCATCAGTAGCAGCAGGAGCAGCAGCAGCCATGATCTGTCCACTGCTGAGTGAAACCCTCACCACGCCATTGTCATCTCTCGCAGGTCCGCGATGGCAAGAATAATGCACGCGCACGCGAACCAACTTCGTCGTTTCAAATTAACCACGGCGCGTATGAGAAATGTTAATTACAAAACAGACTTTGAACGGCACGGAAATATCAGACGTGTTAGAGATTCGGTTACCTGTTAAGGTGATGGATATTTGATTGGTATTTAGATGTATATTTATTCTTCATTTATCACGCTATTGTTAATGTTTCGTAAAGGTCTTTGTACCGCAATTTGTCACGGAGTGTCTATTTTTACAACCGCGATGGCTGCTGGTGCATCGTAGTAGTAGTACATGGGCCTCTGCCGGCTCGTATCTCCACAAAAAAATAAAATGTTCGTTTTGCGAATCAGCCAAGGAGCTGTTAGGTCAATATTATCCAGCAGAAGCACGTGTTTAAAAAGAAACAGCGCTGCACCAGTTTCGACCTGGGTCTCATCAGCACACCCAGGCTTGCTAAACAAACACTGCTGGGATGTCAGATAGTATTGACCCCCCTCCCCCTTTCCCGTGCCCAGCTCATTGTGGAAAAACAGCAAATGTGATATAATATGTTTATAAACTCATTCTACATCGGTTGTTTTTGTCTATAATCTTTTCTGTAGAATCCACTGCTGTATGATTGCACCACACCCCACGCACCCCCCCCCCCAAGCACGTGTGGGTCGTGCGGACTCTTTGACCATACTTCACCACGCTGATCAGCGCCGTTTGGTGAAGCCTGGGAGCATAGACGGGGGGGGGGTATATAAGTACGGGACAACAGCGGATGTGGCTACACTGCTGCCCATAGCGTATCCCCCCCACTTGCCCTATGACACGCTGTGTGTAAAACGAAGCTATCTTTTTATTCGACCAGGTGAGGCCCACTGGGCTACACAGCTCTTTTTCAGAAGCGATCTGGCCATCACAAATGATAGCTCAACGAAGTGGGCTTATCACGTGAAGATGTACAGCAGTCGAAATATCCTGAGGGCGGGTTGTTGATTCTAAATGCGGAGGGAAACACCGGAGGACCCGGAGAATAAGAAGCGCATCTGAGAGCGCGCGATGCGGTGAACTTGTTGGTAAGTGCAACGTGCCGACCATCATCACCGCCACAGCAGCAGCATAATCCCGTATTAAAATTATACACGCAGAAATCACTGCTCATCAATTACAACCCTAATGATCATCACCAAGCGTTGTCAATAATAATATTGGAAAATAATCTCACCTGGAGGGTCCCTTGCCTATAAATCTGACAGTTCACAGACCATTGGAATACAATAAAGCAAGCCTGACTCTGCTTGATGAGGCAATGAAAATCGAACAAAATAGAACCAATGCTGCAGAAATCAAGCACTCAGAGGAGTGCGTTTGGCAGATGAGATGTGCAATGATTATTTTTTGGATGTGAATGGACAGCTCTGGAGAGTAAGGCATGAGTGTTGTCTGCTAATGTACTCATGGCACACAAAGTGCTCGCCACACATGAACCACAATACCCTTGTTGATCTCGAGCAGCATAAAGCATCGCGCCAACTCCGATCATCCTCGTAGCAGCGGCGGCTCTTGGCTCACCATCGAACAAAGGCGGCGGTCACCGCAGCGCGTGGCGCTTTCAGATGCACTTCTGCGGCCGTCTGCAACGCTCTTCCTCCCGATATGACAACAGCTTTTTGTGTTTAAGTTCGTCGTCCTTGACCCCCCCCCCGCACCTCCGATTAGCACGGGGTCAGCGGCTACGTACGGTGCGAAAGAAGCTCAACGTACACACGCACAAAGGAGTATCGTCAATTCAGGCCACCTATCGACTATATCCGACTGCAGACCACGTGTAGCGAAGGGTACAGGAGCGTGCGGCCCCGTGCCTGGCTCTTGTCGACACACGGGGTGGGAGCAGGGGAGGCGGGAGGAGGCGGGGTGCGGCTGTGTCGCTCCGCCTCACGGTGGAGTGGGGTGGTGGTGGGGGGGTGATAGCCACTACGGGGGGAACCCTCGTCGCGCATCGTGACGCATGGAACAGCAGGCTCGGGTCTCCCCCCCCACCCCCCAATCCTCTCCATAAATAGCCGCCCGCGCACTTGCGGCGACTCACACAGCATCATTCAGCTCACGGGCACCGGGGAAGCTCATCCTGCTTGGCCGTTCTACACGGACTCAGCCAGCCACATAAGCAGGGATCGTCAGTGAAGTCGAGAGACAGGCGGCTTGGTCAGACAGCCGGTCAGATAAACAACTGGTCAGACAGCCGGTCAGATAAACAACTTGTCAGACAGCCTGTCGATCAGCTGGTCAGACAGCCAGCCACGCGATCAGCCAGCTACTTAGACAGACAGACAACCGGTCAGACAGACAGCCAGTCAGCGGACGTCTCATCCATCCCCACGGTGTTCTTACCACGTGTGCATGCGTGCTGCTGCTGCTGCTGGTGGCTGCTGATCGTGGCTCGCGCGACGGCGAAACTCATCGTCTGCAAGGTCGTCTACGTCAGCTCGCCTCCTACGTCAGCAGGTACGTGCAGAGCGCTTCTCTCTGGCTATGCACGTCGAGGGACACGGGGTCTGGGTCGGCTAGAGCAGTGGCGAATGTACCCCCGGCCACACGAGTTGGATTCCCGGCCACGGTTAACATCAGGTAGGGGATTGACTTCTGACATGGGTCATGGGTATCCCACCCTGCACCAACCCTGCACTTGACCGGTGTGGTGAAGTGTGGAGCTAACAACGCCAATGGCACGGCGCGGGGAGGACTCCGTAGTACGTTTCTGTACGTTCGTGTTACATCATTTTACAAGACAAAGATCCCCCGTGCAGCCTTAACATACTTTTGGGGTAAGTGCTGTTAGCGAGCACCTATGAAAACGGGCACGGCACACGAAGCGGTGGGTGGCCGGCACCACGCCCGGCCGCCTTTGTCTCCCGAGTGGCGATGTTCACACATTGCACCAGCTACTCAATTGAGGCTGAGTCGACCTAGGGGATACCCAGGACCGGTTCAGATAGTCGTGAGTGGGAATCGAACCCAGGTCACCAGGTTCGTAGCACAGCAGCGCGATAATCGCTGCACACGACCGCTCCCCCGTACATCATTGTACAAAGACACACACACGCGTGTTAGCTTGATTTCCAAGCACTGCTGCTCCTGACATAGACTGCGCCTTTGAGAGGCGAGCATTGCGCTGATGCTCAAGAGGCAGTCGTGTGATGGGCATCACAACAATGTGTGCGATGCACGCAGAGGGACGTGTCTGTACCAACGCGTTAACTGTGACTTCGGCTTCGCGCACATCATAATTTCACCGACTTTGCAACTGCAGTATGATGGTTTGATGTCTCTTATTCACACCGCAAGGCCATAACCGCCGCGTGTTAAATGTAGGCTAACAGGATACCAAATATAGCTCGCTTACTGAATGCTCAAATAAGCTGCGTTTGTAACGCTTAATGCAATGATATAAACTGAAGCTATCCCGTTATTATGCAAATGCATCAGCAGATTTATACGCGCGAACAGCACACGAACTGCTCGTATGTGCTGCGATTGTGTTTCACGGTTAAACCCGCACCAGTAACCGCCTCCAGTCGGTAGAAAACAATGCGAACAGCACTACTTAGTAGGAAGCAGTTGCCACGATGCAGACATTGACACCCCGGGCCACACGATTGTGGAATGTCCGGCACGTGCGAAACAGCGATGTGTCATGTGTTAAACTTTTAATGAGTTTATTGTATATATGTATATTTGTATTATTGGTTCTTTCGGTAAAGTCACGTAGAAGGGAAATAATAAAATAATATAAATATAAAACAATAAAAATTCTCACGACGTTTCGACTGCAACACAAGCAATCATCATCAGGTGTGAAATCCACAGCAATACAATTTTATAACATTTTGATGATTGCTTGTGTTGCAGTCGAAACGTCGTGGGAATTTTATTGTTCTATATTTATATTATTTTGTTATTTCCCTTCTACATGCCTTTACCGAAAGAACCAAGAATATGAATCCCTGCAGTCACGAAAGCTTTAAATCAAAAATGTATATTTGTGTTCCTTAGAAAGTGCTTGCGAGTCTCCCTGCCTTTCTCTGCCAATCCGTGTGGGATAGTCCGGTGCAACATCTCGGCAGGGTTGGGAAAAGGGGGGTGGGTGGGAGAAGGCCCTTCCCCACTCCTTTGTGGGTCGTAGTGGGAGGGGAGGGGGGGTGGTGGTAATTTTTACCATCCCCGTTGTGGCCACCACGCTGCTCAGTTGCGGCGGCTTGCGGCGGTCAAATAAACCCTCGGAGCGCCCCGCCCGCAGCTCGCGTTACACACGGACGCACCGCACCAGCGCACGTGCGACACAGCGGCTCTGGGTGTGTTTTTTTGACAGCAGCCGTCAACTCGGGACGCGGGATTCACGGCTCTCGGCACCGTTGACACGAGCCGTGCCGTGCTGTCTCACATTTAGTTTGTTATATATATCAAGTCAGGCACGAAACACGAAACCCGACGCCTGCCACGGGCTAAAGGGAACCAAACCCCTCGTGTTCCTTCCCGCCTGCCCGGGGCTCGGTGTGTCTCGCTAAGCCCCCCCTCCTCCCTCCCCCTCCCCCCCACGTGGCAGTAGAGGAGGGCTGAACGATTAATCGATTTGAAATCGAAATCGCAATTTGAAACTATGCGATTAGCAAATCGCAAAGGCTGCGATTTTTTGCGATTTGAAAAGTCATGTTACTTTTTTATTGGAATTGTTTTATTATTATAACTTTATTTATTTTACTTAACAATTGTTCTATGTTTGATTGTTCTATTTAAATTAAACCATTGTAATAAATACATGTTGGAAGCAATGAATATATTTTAAGTTCTCATCCTTGCATTAAAATATATATACAGCAGTTCATATTTTGATGGTATCATGTGGTAATGCTCCACCACATGTTTTAAATCTATTACACAGTGAATATTCAAATGAAGCTTGACTTTGAAAAATATTATTGTTGGTGCCCTCCCCCCGACCCCGCGGGGCGCGGTTATTTTTGTGACGTCGTGACGCGTGTGCAAGCCGGGGTCACGTGCTCTGCTGCCCGGGCTGTCGTATGCCCGCAATGTGCACGTGGTCGATGCTACTGCTGGATGAGGATCTGTCCCCAACGCCGCCGTGGGGGCTGGGGTTATTTGAGCGTATTTCACCACGCTCGTTCGTGCAAGAGATGGTGAAGACGTGGAACATAGAGCATACTACAGTACAATGCAACAGTGGTTGACGATGTTGCACCGCAGTAGCCCACAACACCTTGATTTATGAGTCGTCAATCGCGTGGTAACGACATTATCAGCTCAGAGGGTTACGGTAATTGGTCGAGTGGGGCCCCCAATATTGTAGAAAACGTATCTCACGGCGATTTGAAGCTTTCGTGACTGCAGGAATCCACACTCTTTGGTTCTTTCGGTAAAGTCACGTGGGTATAAAATCAAATAAATCACGACGTTTCGGGCGCAACACAAGCGTCCTTCATCAGGTGGGAAAGCGTGGCCTGCTGCTGAGGCAGACTGTTCAGCAGCAGGCCATGCTTTCCCACCTGATGACGGACGCTTGTGTTACCCATGTGACTTTACCGAAAGAACCAACGAGAACATCTCACGGTGGTTGTCAAGGGGGCCCCATCTCGTAGCTTTGGCCACCAGGCGGGGGCAGTGGGGGGGGGGGTGGGGGGGGGGCAAGGCACTCCACTGCCCCCATGCTCGGCACGCCACGGCTGGTCGGGCATCCTCGCCGCTCTCCAAGCGCAACCCAACTTTGCTTAGCTTCTGAGAGCTGACGAGAGGGGTAGGGGCCCCCTTCCGAGCGATTTGGTCAATGGGAAGTTGGGAATTACTTGGGTTGTGGCGGGAAGAAGGGGTGGGGGGGCGAGTAGAGAGAAACGGATATATAAATGCGAGTAGAATTGCTGTATACCAGGATAGCAGGAATAGGAAAGAGGAGATTGAATAGTATAGGGGAAATATTTAAAAGCAAAGATTGCGGAGGGCAGGATACAGAGAAAATATTTTATGATAGAACAGGATTATAGTATACAAGAACGGATAGAATAAGTAGGAGATAATTTGATGTGAATCATAGGATTGACAGGTAATAAAATGGGATATAACATCATTAAACTTTTACAAAATGTGGTCAATTGCTGTATGGATGGAGTGGTGGTGGCATAGCGGTGAGGTGAGCGCACTGAGCCCCATGAGCCCAGCAACCTGCCTGGGTTCCTCGCGGTTTGGTCACAGGCAATGAACATGGGACGCAATACAAGGTCAACGAGCACGCGATGCGACGTGCAATCGACTAGTCGCCGTAACAGCGTAGCAGAGTGACTGGGCATCGGGGAAACATCACGGGATGTTGCGGGCGAGAACAACAGGGCAACGCAGCGAATAGATATGATTATCCATTTGTCTCACAACGATCAGAAATTTCACTCGGACTAAAAGGCTAAGCCGTGCGTACGGGCTTGCGTCATTGCACTCTTGAGCCGCCTGATATTTTGCGGGCACAATGCGCGCGCTGCGCGGAAACACGACACCGGCCTGTGCTCCAACCTCGCGGGGATTTTTTTCTTTTATAATTTCTTTTTAAAACAAAAAACAATCTCGCGTCGTTCGTGAGCATTATAAGAAAACGGCGACGCACGCAGCCGCAGAGACGTTGACGTAATGGAACCTGATGTAATCTGACTTGGGTAATGAGCTCGCCAAAAGTGCAATTGGGTTTCTCCACTGGGGGTGGAGGTGGGGTGAAAGGCGCGCCGCGTGTTACGTGCGCTGCCACCTTTGAATTAAAGTCAGACGCTGCTGGCCAAGGAACGAGGGGCCGTTGAGGCTTCACAAACTTCCCCAGCGGGGGAGATTGTCGCCTGATGTTAATGTGTGGGGCACCGTGGGCTGCTATGACTGCCGGCTGTGAACAGCCCAGGGCGGTTTTGTCGGGCAGCGTAGCAGAACCTGTTGGTTGAACCGGCTCAAGGTCACGAGTTTAAATGCACAAAGTCAGCTCAAGCCCCTTATCCTCGTCATCATCGTGGTGATCATCATCACCACCGGATATCAGCGTTTGCCATCGTCGCCTACTGTCATCAAAATCAGTGACATCCATCATCACACTTTTCATTGTAATTGTCATTACCATTAACATCTGCCGAACTTTGCACCTTTCATCGGCAGCAGCAGCAGCAGTATCAACATCATCAGTGACGGTGCAATCTGCCGCAGCATCAGCAACAACAGCAGCAGCAGCACCATAATCAGTCTCGTCATCATCGGTTGGTGTTGTGACCGCTCGAACGTTGCGCTCCCCACCAGGATGACGCTCAACGTGGCCGAGCGCGCTCTGACGCCGAAGAGCGCCAGCGGTCCGCAGCTGCCCCTGCGCCACGCGGCCCCCACAGCCACCGCCCCCGGCGCCCGCCTCGACATGCCGCCGCGGCGGCTGCGTCCGGCGCAGGGCACCGGCATGCGGCCCCGGGCTCGGCGCGCCGTCGCCGGAGGTGCCGGAGGAGTTGGAGCGCGAGCGCCAGCGGGCGCGGGCGGCGATAGCGGCGCCCAGCGGCCCAGGTGGTCGACCGATTCGGCCGACTCGCTGCTGTCCAACTCATCGGGGGCGAGCGAGCGCAGCGCCAGCCCCGAGCTCGCCGTGGCCCCGTGTCGCCTCGCCCGCCAGTTCCAGCCGCCGCCGCCGCCGCCACCGCCGCATTCGCCCTCTTACAGGGCCATGCTGCTGGGCGAGCCGGGCGTCGGCAAGTCCACCCTGGCTCGCATCTTCGGTGGCGTCGAGGATGACTACGATGCCGATTTCGGTGAGCCTCAACCTCTTCTCGATTGCCCCTCCTCTTCCCAATGACAAGCCTTCGCTCCTCCACTCCTTCCCATCCTCTACCCTGTAGTGATCCCTAAGTACCCCTCTATCGCGGTCACTCATTGCTCAATCCTTGCAGCACGCCCCTGCCATCCCAAATCATTCAATTCTGTGTCACCCGTCGTGTAAGCCGTGTCGTGCGCCTTGAGTGAAGGTGTTCGATATAAATGCAGCGTTTGATGAGATCAGAAGGGGACAGTGCTCGTGGCGCTCACGAAACGAGCGGACGTGCTGCTTAAGCGCGATGCCCCTCGGGGTTTGCGTGGGCTCGTTAACGCGTTCCTCGTCTCTCTCCCCCGCCAGCCGCGGAGGACTGCTACCAGCGCAGCGTGGTGGTCGACGGCGAGGAGACCACGCTCGCCCTGCTCGAGTTCTGTGGCCAGGTGAGAGAGAGGAGCGTTCGAGGCAGTGTCTTCAGCCCCCGTGTAGCCTTAGCAGACTTGTGGGGCAAGTGCTGTTAGCGAGCACCTATGAAGGTCGCCACGGCACACGAGGGGGTGGGTGGTCAGCAACACGCCCGGTCGCCTTTGTCTCACCCAGTAGCGATGTTTACACAGCGTGCCAGGCATTGATTTGAGGCTGAGTCGACCCGAGGGAGACTCAGGATCGGTTCAGGTACAGTATTTGCATCGATGTTGGCCATGGGCGGGAATCGAACTCGGGTCATCAGGTTCACAGCGCTGTGCGCTAACCGCTAGGCCACCGTTCCGCACACGCGAAGACGGCGCTGCACGTGGACAATCACACACGGCCCCATTGCGCACGCCGCTCAACCCAACGCCACACATGTGGTACCATTTAGCGTCGCAGCGTTCCTATTTTTGGAGCGACGTTGTTGTTCTGGGTTTTTTTTTTCCACTGCACGTGTGTGTGTGTGTTTAAAACGGCCTATTGTTCCGCTACAGGCGCGGTTAAACGTAGTGATTTTTTGTCAACGGACGGCTGTGTGTGTGTGGTCGTTTCGCAAAAAAAATCGACGCTTTTGTGCGTCATTGCCCAATTGGCTGTTGTTACATCGCAACAGTGGGGTATTGTTTTTGCTTTCACAAGTCCTCTTGTTCTAATGAGAAAGTGGCATTCATCTCTGTTGGTGGCCCTGAGCCGGCATTGGACATTCCAGAGTCGTATCCGTACGAAGACAACTGATAATTTTCCACAAAGTGGTGCTAATTTTATCTAACAGGGTACTCATTTGAGTTTTGTTTATCTATAAAGAGGAGTCAATTTCCAAAGCAATCAGGCTACTCCTCGACACAGCATCAACGTCAGCACCGCCTTGTGACGAAAATACAATCATAGCGGGCTGAAGTTTCGGGCAAAAGGTTATTCTTGGTTCTTTCGGTAAAGTCACGTAGAATGGGAAATGATAAAATAATAAAAATAAAACAACACAATTACATTCTCACGACGTTTCGGCCACAACGCAAGCAGCCGTCCTCAGGTGAAGAAACAGAGCTGTCGGAAAGACAGCGTCTGTTTCTTCACTTGTATTATATGTAATTTTTATTATTTTATTATTTCCCTTCTACGTGACTTTACCGAAAGAACCAAGAATATGAATCCCTGCAGTCACGAAAGCTTTAAATCGAAACAAAAGGTTATTCTCAACATACAGTTGGAAATCACACCTCACACCGCAGGTCTGCGAAGTTGCAGACATTTGACAAATGCACAGGTTTTGATATGACACCTGAGACGTTTTCCCACTGGAGTGCGCATCGAGTATCCAACAGACCAATAGAAAAAAAAGTGCCACTGCCCAAAACGTCAGCCTATTTATCATGACACGCACCGTGAGAGAGTGTCCATGATGACTCTGGTGAACTTTTGTGGGTTTATCCCTCCCCACCACCGAGACAAAAAAATAACCCTCGCAAATTGTCCACGCTATTGTTCCGTGGCCAAGCCAGCGGTGATGACGAGGCATGGCGAGACAGGCGTTTTCAGCCAGCGCCTCTTCGGGTGTGCGGACGAGGGTTCTTTGTTGACGAAGCGTCACCTCCGCGTTTGTCTCGGTGTGGGGCGGCAGGCGGGCGAGGAGTGGCTGGACGAGGAGTTGGCCCGCGCCGGAGACGCCTACATCATCGTGTACTCCATCGCGGAGCGCGCGAGCTTCGAGCGCGCGGCCGAGATGCGCATCCAGGTGCGCAAGGCGCGGCAGGCGGACGACGTCCCCATCATCCTCGTGGGCAACAAGAGCGACCTCGTCCGCTCACGGGAGGTCAGCGTGGATGGTGAGGGCCGATCCCCGCGACGCCAAACGCCCGCCCGCACGCCCGCACTCGTGCCCGCTAACAAAGACAAAGACCCCCCGTAGAGCCTTAGCAGACTGTTTGGGGCAATTGCTGTTAGAAAGTAGCACCTATGAAGGCCGGCACCGAGGGGGTGGGTGGCAAGCACCACGCCCGGCCACCTTTGTCTCCCCGGTGGTAATATTTACGCATCGCACAGGGTATTCATTTGAGGCTGAGTCGACATAGGGGAGGCCCAAGAGAGATCGTCACTTGGTGTTGGTCGTGAGCTAGAATCCAACTCGGGTCGCCGGCTTCGTAGCGCAGCGAGGTAACCGCTACACTACCGCTCCCCACACGCGCACATAGAGACAACGGTCCCCCCGTATAGCCTTGAACAGACTGTTGGAGACAGTACCTATGAGGGCCGGCATTGCACTAGAAGGAGTGTGTGAAATCTACGTTTCTCAGACGGTGCCAGGGAACAACCTCCATTAACCTCTCACGAAGTGACACTCATGTTATTTGATACCAGATTGATGGTTATCATCCTAGGCCAGTTGCAAGTTGAATGCCCTGACCGCAGCGCCACCTGGGCAGATAATGTAATCCAGGTTTCCTCATTGTATCGGGTCGTAGAGGCATTCCCAAAAAGAGGGCGCACGAGACAGCTGCTTGCCGAGTAGCGCATAAAGTATACAAACAGTGTTGACCCACATCTGACCGCATAGCCGCGTTCGAGTGAATTCAAAATCGGTGAACCGCATACACAGCGCGAAATTGCACAAAGCGACCCGCGCGTACAGCGAAGGAAGCCTCTCTACGGGGCAATCTCTCCCTGGCCGCTCACCGCCGCTCTCCCTCCACAGAGGGCCGCGCGTGCGCCGCCGTCTTCGACTGCAAATTCATCGAGACGTCGGCGGCGCTGCAGCACAACGTGCGCGAGCTCTACCACGGCGTCGTGCGCCAGCTGCGCCTGCGGCGCCGGCGCGGCGACCTGGAGCGCGAGCGCTGGGACGAAGCCGGCCGCCTCCTCCACCCATCCGGCCTCGCCTCCTCCTGCGCCTCCTCCGCCTCCGCCTCCTCCTCCTCCTCGTCGTCGTCGTCGTCTTCGGCGGAGTCCGCGCCGTCCTCGGCCGGCGCCGTCTCGTCCTCCGCCTGCCCGCGCCACCACCCCTCCTGCCACCACCACCGCTACGCGCGGCGCAAGGAGAGCCTCACGAAGCGCGCGTGGCGCATCCTCAGCCGCTTCATGGTGGCGCGCGGCGCCGGGAGGCTGGCCTTCCGCGTCAAGTCCAAGTCGTGCCACGACCTCTCCGTGCTGTGAGCGAGGCGGCGGTGGATGCGCCCGACCGGCCTTTCCGGGCTGGAGGGCAGCTCGTCCGGACAATCGTAAACGCGGGGGAGGGTGCTGCGTAGGAAGCCACGAGGCTCGGTGGTCGGGGGGGGGGAGAGTCTCGGTGCCCTCGCTTGAACTTGTGAACGGACAGACAAACCTCGCGCGGAACCTCCTGCTTCGGCCACGGCCGCGTTACGAGATGCGCCGGCTCATTTCTCTCGCTCCCTCCCTTCATCCCTCACCCCCCCTCCCCCCTCCCCATGCCTTCTGCCACACAAATATCCGTCTCTGTCATTGTTGTGACAGCGCAATGGATGAAAAACTACAAGAGTTTTTAAAAAATGTGATTCTGATCGGTGTCCCGAAGCGCAGCCCGTTGGGTTTCGAGCGACTGCGTCGCGCTCACCTCAGCGTGCTGCGCCGTGGCAAAGGTACGGCGTCGCCTAACAAGTCGGGGGCAATTGATTTGCCTCGCTCATCAGCCAGGCACGTAAAACCATTACTGCATCAGGTATGCAATCTGGCTGTACGGCCCAGTTACATTTCAATTGCACCCAACGTGTGACAACGGACGGAATGTCGCAGCCTTTTTTGTAAACGCTCGGGTTGTTTGAGCCACGCGCGTGCACGGACTTGTGCAAGTTCAACCTCACCCCTCCTGCCGCAAAATTGACAATTTACGAGGATTCGCCGGCACTTCTCAGATCGCTCAACTTCACAGCGGAATCAGTCGAAGGGGCACCCCCAGCGGCAGCTGCCCCTGGCGGCACAAAGCGACTCGGCAGTCGGCCTGCAGAACGGGCATCAGTCTGCCAGTGCCAGTCGGAGGGGTGGGGGCGATGTCTTGCTATGGATCATCACGATTGAGTCATTTGCGTGTCGTTTTCAAATTTGGACACGCAATGGCCTACTCTCGCGAACGGCGTCAGGGGATTTCGAACGTTCACTGTGAAGCAGATGGCGCTTAGTGCTGCTACGGTTGTTGCACACCGCAGCGATAACCAGGGCGGCCGCTGGATTTCGAACCGTGAGCCTCTGCAACAAGCGGCGATTGGGAGTGCTTGTCTCATGATTAGAGCGTCATGAATTAGAATGCCGGTTGGGGTGTTTTGCTACCCCCGTCATCCCCCTGGGATCAACACAATTAGTACCGGGTTTGTGTAAATAGTGATTGTTTCAATGGTTAGACTGACCCCCACCATGGCAATGTGAAACTTCCATTAATGGGCTCAGGCCATCAGTAGATATCAGTACTGACCAAAATCGCATTTTGTGCAGGAGGGGGGTGGGGGGGAGAGACACCTCGGCTTGGCTAGAAAAGAACAAAATTCGAATTTATTGTCACTCATTGTTATGATGTTCAATTAAAACTTCCGGAGGGCATTTCCTGCAGGATGACAGTGAGTGGCTTTAGACAACGTTGTCAGTCATCCACAGCTTCCAAAATCATACTTTACATTTTACAAAATGTATATTTCAGAAAGCCGCTTTCAATCGGTGCTGTCATTTTTCAGCAGCGAGTGCTTGAAAGACAGAGGTCTGTGCGAAGAGGTTAACACTCTTTTTTGACACCTCTACCAGAATGTGTTTTAACCGACCTGCGTTTCAGCCGCCACCTCTGTGTCTTGCATCCTGGATATGGCCACCACTGGCTGACGGCGGAGTGGCTCCCTCTCGCTTGCTCCTGCTGGAGAATTATGAGCAGACGTATTGAGGTCACACGTAATTTATGGTATTCCTGGGGCACCCCCCCCCCCCTCTCTCTCTCTCCAGTCTCATACGAAGTGGCTCTTTCTCCCTACGGACAAGGATTACCATGACAAATGGGCATTTTGTTCACAAAAGCGCCGTTTCTTTCAGCATCACGATGCACTTAATATTCGCACAGCGTCAAACCAAAACACAATTCGTATTTCGAGTGTTTTCCCTGCTCAATCGAGACGAGACCCATCTGTGTCCCGCGGCCTTGAATCAGCAGTGGGATGTCCACATTAATTTGGGAGGGGGCCAGTCTCTCCATGGGACATGCAATTAATTTCAAGTGGCACTCTTCTATCCTGGAGTTAACCCCGAGACGGGATTTGAATTCCTAAACCGTCTAAATGTGAGTCAAGCAGCCTAACCCGGTGCCACCTGGTCAGATGAACCCATACACTTCACCATCGATACACTTTAGTTACATTAAAAAAAAAGTTTTCTGCTTACGTTTCAGATAATGTTTTTTTGTTAGTTCCATCTCATCAGCATGCCGCACAAACACGTAACAGTGAGAGTGACGTGTCATTTCACTTTACTCATTACAAAAGTGACGCCCGACTCTCTGGCTAAGCGACAGTTTCTCACCTTGGCTTGACCGACGCCAAAACGAAGAGCCACAGCGCTACTGCTGCTAAAACTAAACTAAGCAATTTTAATTTTACTAGGTAATGCCCTCGGAACGATATAGCTCTTTTCAGAAGCCACCTGGCCACAGACGATAGCTCAACGAAGCGGCTTCACGCGTGGAAATATATAGCAGCCAAATCCTCTAAACGCGTGTTTCTAAATCGGGAGGGGAAAAACCGGAGGGCCCGGAGAAAAGGCCACGCGACTTACGGGGAGAACATGCAAACTCCAAATATACAGGCTTCAGGGTCGGGATTGGGATCGGGATCGAACCCAGGACCTCCTGTATACCAGGCGAGGTAGTTAACATCTCGCCACGGCGCTGCTGCTGCTGCTGCCGCTGCGGCTAAATATGCAACGGTGCGACGAGCGGGGTAGCCACTCCGCGTCACCGCGAACGATATCTCCTTTCTGTGTGGCTGTGCCGCTATGGATATGGCGCGTTAATAATTGATCGGCAGACACGTATGAATGGTCGCAATGAAAACACAACATTCGATACGCCCCTGAGAGTGTTGCGGGTTTATGCATCGTGTGCAGGGTTGAAACCGATTGCCTTATTGCAGTACATGTACATAGTGTACACACACACACATCTACATGCTTTAAAAGTTAGATTTTATATTTAACTGTATGAGCAAATATTCCTCAAGAGTTTTCTAAGAGTTGTAGGTTCTGATCCGCCGCTTATACCTATGCTGTGTGTGTGTGTGAACACCTCACGATATCTTGATTGTGCAGAGGTCCGTTGGATTGTTTTTTCTCCAATTGGAAATAAACCGTTTTATAAGCGTGCTTTGAGTGCGGTGTTTATCCTTTGTGTATTTACACAAATGTATCTTGATCGCGAAACTATTATGATACAGGCTTTTGGGTTAGATCACGTAAATATAAATGTGCCGTTAAACCCGTCACCACCTGACACAGCCAATTAGTAAGGTTTGTCACGTGAACAGAACATTCCAATTCGTTACTAGTACAGCACACCGGTGTGTTGAAGAATCCACCTGGCCACAAATGATAGCTCAACGAAGTGGTTTATCACGTGGAGATTTATAGCAGCCAAATACTCTAAATGCATGTGTCTAGATGTGGAGCAAAAAACTGGAGGACTCGGAGAAAAATCCACACGACCACGAGGAGAACATGCAAACTCCAAATATACAGGTATCAGGGTTTGGATTGAAGCCATGGAATGTGAGTCAAAGGTTATTTTTGTTTCACTCCAGGCCATCCATTCAGTATAAATCAAAATAAGCTCGACAAGTAAAATATGCAGCGGACAAGTCAATGCATTTTAATAGCACGATATTCCTTTACCAGTCCGTTAAACACCTCAATCGAGACCCAAACACCACAACTCTTGGCTTAGACATTCCTTAAATACACTGGTGTAGCCATCACCCGCTTCAGAACATCAACAGGCTGATGCACATAAATGGGAACAAAGAAAACAGTGCAATTGTGGCCTTGTGGTCCGTATAGTAATCCACTATATTCTGTGCTCTTTCAACGGCGGAAGAGCAAAACTACACCAACTCTCTCCCGAAGAAGCCCTCTCGTGGCTAGCAGACACTGGCATTTAGCTCCTGAATGTATTGCCATCATGCACAAAAACCAGTCTGTGGAATTGCTTAACCCCTGTGCCACTGTTCCACCTCTTATAAATACAGCCTGGGTGTATTCCTGTTAACTGTTACATAATTAGAGTGTAACCTTTCATCGAGAGTCAAAACGGCTCCACAAAAGAGCGTGAGACGCCGGTCATCTATTTGAGGCGAGCCGTATCCAGGGGTGGGAATTCCACGTTGTTGTGCCAGGGGCAAGTTTGTTTGTGGAATTTCAGGCAGGGGCCAGGCTTGGGCAAGGACATAGGCCCACTTTTGACCTAGGAAATCGGAAAGCACACACTTATCGCAAAAACAACAAATTAACAATTTTAAATAAGATATAACAAATATACAATAAGAATTGAAATATCATATTTAAAGACTTACAACCTTATCGACTCACATACTGTCTGGTAAGACTATCTTTACTTCCCGCAGAGTGGTACCCAGTGGTGATGACGCTCGCGACAGTAAACGAATATCGCTGTGACTTTACTTTGAAGTTTAATTCTCATTCCAAGTTGACTTTATTATTATTATTCTCAGTTGCGTGAGCGTCCAATAACATTGAAAGTGTTCTATTTATGTCAGGCGTAGTACATGCAGGCCCTGATGTCAATCCACTACTTGGACAAAGGGCTGTCCTCTACGCTGTCGGTCATGGGGTTTGTTTGACCATACTTCACCACAGCGGTCAGCATAGGTTGGAGGGGGGAGGGGGCAGTGGGGGATTGTAACCAAGACCGGTAATTGAACTCAGCTCACCAATATATTATTTTATTTAAAATTATTAGTTTATTTTATTATTTAACCAAATATTATTATGATATTTTTTTATCATATTATTTTATTATGTTTTATTTTTATTATTTTATTATTTCCCTTCTACGTGACTACCGAAAGAACCAAGAAGATCAGCTCACCAAGTTTATCTTGCTGTGCGCTAACTACAAGTTCATTATGAGCACCACTTTTAGATGAACCAAAAGTGGTTGTATGTTGAACTTCCTTCGCACCGTACGTAGCCAACCGTGCTAATTGCAGGTGCGGTTGTAACTACAGTATAGAGATATTGACCCCCCCACCCATAGGAATGTGGAATTTCCACCACTGGCTCACGGCCGCCAAACAGCGACGAGCCTCACCCCAAAGACGTTCTTGTTGAACGTCGGGACAACGCTCAGAACGTGGTACCCATTACAAGAAGCGAGCGGCTCGATGTTATTGTTACTGCGCGTCGAATGTGTTTTGCAGCACGGCATTCTGCAGTCTTGAGGGGGCAGGGGTGGACAAAGCGATATCGCTGAGGCCAAAAGCTTCATTAAGCCGCACACTTTCCATCTCTCCTGCTAATGGTTGCGCGTGACCCCGGACCCCCCCACCCCCAGCACCTCCCCAGCTCGCTCCGTCCTCTCCTCGCGGTGCCGCCAAGCACATCGAGAGCCGGCCCCAAACCCCAACCACAACATCACCACCACAACCTTGCACCATTTTTCCACGAGACCCCCCCCCCCGCGCTGTTCCAAAACAACCTCAATTATTAACACACCTTTTCACACCCCCCCTCTCTCTCTCAACTCTCCCCACCTCCCCTATCCAATGCACGTGCCCGTTGTTTTTTCTTTCTCTCCTCCTTTTTTTCCACTGGAAACTGCACGCGGGTGCTGATAGGGGACACCGCGACGATGATGTTGATGTGGAAACCCGATGGCGCGTGGCTTCGCTCCTCTTCGCCCCACGCGTAGTAAGTGGGCGGTCGCGTTGCCCGTTGGCCTGTGTCGCTCGACAATGGGACAGGGTCCATCACCTCACCTCACCCTCCCTCAACTCACCCTCTCGCCTCACCCCATCGTGTGTCACTCGGCTATGGAACAGGGGTCCCACCCTCCCTGACCCTCCCTCACCTCATCCTCACCTCACCCAAACCTGTCGACCCCTTATCAGTGCCCTACCTGATTACAGAACAATTCAGACCTTATTGGTCACCCCGTGCACCTTATACATCTCAACGTTCATCCTACAAAGTCTCATCGCAAGGGAAAAACACAAACAAATAGACACTTTCTTTTTGCCCGTATTGAAACGGCCGCACGCCGTATGGACTTGAAAACTCAATTTCCCAATATGGGATAAACCGTGTAGGTTTGCAGCTATGCCTCACCCCATCGTGTGTCGCTCGACAATGGAACAGGGGTCCCACCTCCCCTCACTCCCTCACCTCACTCTCGCCTCACCCCCTCGCCTCCACCGGCCTTTTAGTTTTCATCGGCTAACCGGACGCGAGCCGTACCGGACCTTGTTGTTTGGCTGTTGTTGTTCTTGATAAGTGCCCCAGCAAAGTTTGTTGCTTGTCCCACCGCACGGCTCCGTGGGTTTTAGATCTCTCCCTCCACTTCGTGACCCCCGTCCAACCGACCCTTCGTGTCATGGCTGCAGGAACGTTGCAACGAGTTCACATCCCAGTTGGGTGGTCGACTGAGCCATCATCACCACCACCACCATCGATCTGAGGTCGATCGACTCAATCCATTTTTGTGGGACATCAACAGCAGTCGTTCTGTGGACAAGACTGTCGTGGAAATGTGTAATTTTCACCGATAGCCGGAGTAAATGTCTATAAAGTAACTTGTGCTTTTAATGTATTTATTACATATCTGTTGATTTCGTAAGCCTTTTTGTTGCACGGGTGGATCATTTTTTTTCAATTAGAACTCAGCTCTTGAAAGTTGACCTGCAAAGTGTGAGAAGGTTCAAACGGCCCCAAAGCGTCAGCTCGCAACCATCCGCGTTGATGCCTGCGACGTTACGAGTCTTCGCTGAGGACGGCTCGGCTGAGGTCGGGGTTACAGAGTAGCCTCCTTTGCCGAGCGAGCTCCAACTCAACAACAAGCGGAGCCTCTCTGGCTCGAGATGCCCCAATCGCTCGCTTGACCCCCCCCCCCTCCCAGAGGCTTGCCATGGGAACCTTGAGGGTGGCCGTGCACACCCACGAGTCCCATAGCAGACCCGAGTAGGCCTCGCTTTTAAGTGTCTGGCAGAAGCCGTGGCAATTTTGGCGGTCGGTTCATTATATTTTTTCAACCAAATCCCAGCAGACTCTTGAAAGTTGACCTGCAAAGTTTGAGAAGGGTTCAAACTGCCCCAAAGCGTCAGCTCGTGCCGTCCGCGTAGATGCCTGCGACGTTATGACTTGGCTGAAGGTGGCCCAGCGAAGCTCCAACAACAACAAGAAGAAGCGAGGCCCCTCCGGCTGGGGATGCCCCCTCGCTCCGCAGACTATTATGGGAACCTTGGTGGGGGGGGGGGTGCTGTAACATGAGGGGCGATGTAACATGATAAAATTAATCCGCTACAGAATAAATAATTTGTTTGGGCCCGATACATTAACATAATCTATAATTCATTCATTATTATTCTGTCACAGATCCACACCTGTTAACCCCTTATCAGTGCCTACCTTATTACAGACCAATTCAGACCTTATTGGTAACACCGTGCCCTTATAAATCTCAACGTTCATCCTATAAAGTCTCATCACAAGGGAGAAACACAGCCAAATAGACAATACATTTGTTTTGCCCGGATTGAAACGGCTGTACGCCGTATGGGCCTGGAAACTCAATTTCCCTGAACAAGAATACGGGTAAATCGTATGAGTTGCCACGGTATGGAGACCCGAGTAGGCCTCGCTTTTAAGTGTCCGGCAGAAGCCGCATCAATCTTGGAGGCAGTGGAAGCGGTGGCACTTGGGTGGACGGGGGCGGAGGGGTGGGAGAGGGATCCGCAACTTAACACCCGATTTCGTCAGGTGTCCCAATATTATTTGTATTGCAGCGCAAAGTTTCCTGCATTATCCCGGCCTCTGGACGTTCAATGCAATAAAGTTAAAAAGAAATGTCCCACCTGATAACGGTCGCTTGTGTTGCAATCGAAAGGTCGTAGTTTATTTTTATTTTTTGAACCTAACTACGTGACTTTACCGAAAGACCCAAAGAATATAAAGTAAATATCAATTCCCCCTGGCTCTGTCCACTCAGCATGTAGTAGAAACAGATACGTCACAGTTGATTGGCAGGTCACGTGTGGTGGGGTAACGTGTGGGAATTCCTACATTTCCCAAGACGTACTTGGGTGCCGCGGTGCCTAGGAGATGTTAACTACCTCGCCTGGTTTTCAGGAGGCATGGGTTCGATGCCGACCATGACGCCTGCTGTATATTTGGAGTCTGCATGCGTCTCTCCGTGGTCGTGTGGATTTCTCTCCAGGGCCTCCGGGTTTTCCCTCTATATTTAGAATCACCATGCGTTTAGAGTATTTGGCGGCTATACATTTCCACGTGATAAGCCACTTCGTTGGAGCTATCATGTGTGGCCAGGTCGCTTCTGAAAAAGAGCTGCATAGCTGAGTGGTGCTTACCTGGTAAAATGAAAGTAGTTTAGTTTAGTACTGCCCAGGAATGAAAAGTAGATCAGACAGCCTCCAGAGGAACTCTGTAGAGCTCCCTCTGGTAAAGGCCCTTCTGCCAGCAGCGGTGTAAGCAGGCGTTTTCAGGGCTACACCTTTGCCTTTCATTAACCATTCGAGGAACGAGGCCGCATCAGTTGTCCATGAAGTCAGGTGACCGCGTTGACAAACACGACCGGAGCCGACAGCTGCAACGAGCACTGCAGTTTAACTCAAGGTCCAAGCGAAGGGCTTTCATCCTTACATAACATCATTCTTATTATTATTCCACCGCTGCACCAGCTTTGAGTCACATCAGGGATGCACTTTTCGGAATACGTTGGCCTAATGTGAAACGATAAGTGCCTGCGCTCTCTGCATTTATCATGTTGTAGAGTTTAAAACCTTGAACCACAATAATACCAGCAACGATAAGTGCAACATCGCATCCCCGTGCTCAAACGAGCGTGGGGTGGTGCTCATCTCAGTTGGTGGCTCTAGCCAGTGGGTGGAAATTCCATATTCCTATAGCAGGGACCAATATATCAATGACAGAACCACTGTAGACTGACAATGATGATGGGTTAAGTTGAGCCCCAACTTGGATTTGAACTCATGCCCTTCTGACTGTCAGCCACTCTCACGATCGCACCACCCAGCCAGTTATAAGAATAATAATACAGGCTCCCCTTGCTTCATACGGTGGTAAATTTGTTCCAAAACAATAGGGCACACGACGAAAACCCGCCGAGTAGCGCATTCAGTACATATAATGTTGCATGATTGAATTCAAACGGCATATAGCAAATTTTTGAGTAAAAATAAGTTTTTCTGCATTTCCGGGAAATTGTACAAACCGAGCCCGCATACAGTGAGGGAATCTCTATTAGGGTCTGTCGATGCATCGATTCATCAGTTAATTAATCTCACGATGGTACGTGCACTGAATCACATTTGTCAGAATCGATGTTTTTTTAATGACATACATTGTATGCAATGAGTTAATGGGACTTATACAACCAGGAGGGGCCGTTTCATTCACAACGTTGTAAAACAACGAATTATGACCGCGAGTCGAGACAATTCATTGAGTTGCATGAGGGAAAATCGTTCCAACAATAATGAGTTTACCCGGGAGAGCTTCTTTTTCACAATCTTTCTGCTCAGAATATTTGACAAATTCCTCGGTGATTTTTTTTGTTTTACTTCAGGTGGAAAGGGAGACGATGACCACATCTCCCGGAATGCATCTGGTCTCATGATACCCTCGGAAGCTAAGCAGTGTTGAGCCTGGCTAGGGGTTGGAGGTGCGATTACGATGCATAACAGGTTGCGAGAGGCTGCGGGGATATTTTGGTGGTCACCAAATGGGCAGTGCAGAACAATCCTGTGTTATACATTACTTCTATGTTCTCACATCAATGCCTCCGACATTCACCAACACGCGCTGGCCAGCCTGGTAAAGTATGGTCAAACAAGTCCCATGACCCGCACGGTGTGGGGAGGCCCTCATCCAGCAGTGGATTGACAAAGCGGCTGTGGATGTACATGCGACAAATCAACTAGAACGCGTGGAGAAAACCCTTCAGACAATAGCACTGAGACACCTCAGACTCAGAATCTTATTCTTAGGTTTTTTCGGTAAAGTCACGTAGGTAAAACATTAAAATTAATGAAAGTAAAATAAAATAAAAATCACGACGTTTCGGAGGCAACACAAGTCTCCGTTGCCTCCGAAACGTCGTGATTTTTATTTTATTTTACTTTCATTAATTTTAATGTTTTACCTACGTGACTTTACCGAAAAAACCTAAGAATATGAATCCTTGCAGTCACGAAAGCTTCAAATCTAGAACTCAGAATCTTTATTTAGACCGGAAGGAAGCCGATGAGCTATGAAGCTTTTTTTCACACCTACTTGCTGTACTGCCTCCCACACGCGTTTAGTTTCCCAGAAGCTGGGTTCTTCACGGGGTCTACAAATGGGGTATTATACCATCAATGATTATGCTGCTCTGATGCAATGGTTAGAAACACTTAGTCTAATGGCAGTACACTGCACTTGCAATCCAGAGGTCAACGATTCTATTTCTTGGGGCCACAGTTGAAACGAACGGTGCAACCTTCTTAAATCCCCTCCACCTCTGTCCACCCAGCAGTATGAATGGGTACAGCATGGCTAGGCGATCAGCCGGAAAGTCGTGTATGGTGGGGCAAAGTGTGGGTCTTCCAAACTCTTACAATATGTCTGGCCAGCTTAGTAGATTAGGCCACATACCCTCCAGCGGGGATCTCTAGAGCTCCTTATCGTGTATGTATGTTAAACTTCTTTCGCACCCTACGTAGACAACCGTGCTAATCGGAGATGCGGGGAAGGACAAATATAGCGCCTTTCATCGTATCATCTTAAGGCACTTTACGTCAATGGAAATGGGTCGGCGGTGGGGGAGGGAATGTAAGAAGTGGATAAGTGAAAAAAAAATTCTGCAAGAGGAACGATTTTAGGCTGGGACTTAAAGGTCCCAACCAAACCGGACTCCCTGAAAACCCTCGGCAGAGAGTCCCACGGCCACGGTGCCACGGACGCGATGGCCCGATCGCCCGTGACAGCGAGAACACGCGTTTCCACAGCACGTATCACACATGCGGTAATGTACACCTCGGCGATGTGACTTACAATGGCGTTACTACAATGCAGGCTGTCAGAGGCGCTCACGATCAGATTTCAAATTGATATGGACACAAAGCCGCTCGAAGCCTGCTGCTGCTGCTGCTTTTGAAGACGGTGCAATATGTGCTGTTGGCCCAATAATACAACATTGTCTGCTTTCTCTTCCCAAAATAGTGCTCGTGTTATTCCATAAGATGCTTAGGAATTGATGGGCGTGTCTAATCCTTGAGATCCTAATCGTCGCAGTCTATTGTGCAGCGAACTAAAAAGATATGAAAAAGGGACATGGCATTTTTTTTTATCTGGCTGGGTAGCCAAGCTCACAGCTTGATCGTTGCGAGGTTCAGGTCCCTGTCACGAAGGGACTCTATCATCTCTCCAGATTCAGTCAAATGGGGACCGCTTTGTTAGAAGCCAACGGTGGTTGTCCCATGAGAAATGTGACATTCCCACTTAACGGGTTAGGGTCACCAGGAGAGATTAGCCACTCATTCGAGCATGGGGAAGTTCGAATGCTCTATTTTAATTTGGCCGTCACAATGCTTTGCTCTTTAGTTGCCAAAGCGGCAACATTGCCAAATCATATTAATTAACGCTGCCCACTGTCACACCTCTAAACTAATTACATTGTTGAATAATCCCTTCTTCAATATGTGCAACCTCCGAGATAATAGATCTCCCAGCTATTAATTCTCTCTCACGGCTATTGTGTAATTGATTGCATTGTACAACAGTGGACGAGTGGACTCAATTAAGAAATGAGTCTGCCTGCTTTAAGGTAAGTCTGGGATTGCTGCACTCTGCACATTACTTTTTTTTTCCCAAAATGAAAATCCTCTTCTGCCTCGAGTCTAAGCTGCATTGGAGGATTAGCCGATTTAGTCGACGCATCAACTAACAATTGCAACCCGCTACTATATTTGTGGTCGATTACCGGGGCTTATTCACCACATCCTGCTTCGTGAAGGCGGGAAACCCTCCCCTTTCATGCCACGCCCAACGGGTTTGCTATGACGTCATCAAGCCCCGCCCATCACCTCCATTTATAGTAGCACACGTGGCAACAGATGTGAGACTTTGTCTTCCCTTCAACTATTTCCGTGTTTTCTGATTGGTCGCGTGATCAAACTGGTATTTGGTAGAGTAATCGATTACTTCAATAATCGGATAGTCCAGAGATAATCACCATTCAATTCGGTGTTTATTTATTTAAAGAACCGCTCATTGAGACAGAGGAGCTCTCTTTTGTAAAGGCAAGACATTGCAGCCATAATTCCACCAGGGCAGATGTGACATAAAGCATTTGGAAAATTATCCAGTGCAATAAAGGAACCCCGTTTCAGTTACGTAAGTATTGTCATGATCAACTTGTTTAGTGGCACTGATAATTATTGGAATACTATACGTGCACAACTCGCCTATTTAAGGATGCAGATTCAAGTCCTAGTTGAGAGTTGACTCAGGTTATCGCTATTGTTTGTTGGTAGTCCTGAGCTAGGAGTGAAAATTCTACATTACTATGACGAGGGCCAGTCCCTCGATAACACGACCACTATCTTATACTAGCTTTTTGCCCGTCTTAGGACGGGTGTACATTGCAGTAAATCTGAAATATTCAATAGAAAAATTGTTCATCTGATGATTATTAATGAGGGGGGGGGGGGGTTGCCCAATGTGGAGTGACGTCACCCGCTAATGAATGGTTATTGGAAAGGGGTGCGGCATGTGGAGTGACGTCACCCCCTCATAGTTATTGTGGAGGGGTGCGGCATGTGGAGTGCGTGACCTTCTTGTGCGTCAGTGTAAATGTCCACGCGGGCATGAATATTAATGAAGGGGGGGGGGCTCTTTTGCAATGACGTTACGCACGGATGTAGCAGTGTGCTGCGTAGATCTATTTTTTAGCGTCACTTTCTGTAAAGAAATGTCATATTTGAAGCGACTTTGCATATTGAATTATTAAATCAGCTCGACCTTCCTCTGCGTTAGTGTAAGAATCCATCCACTCATGAATATTAATGAGGGGGGGTGGGCCTCATGTGGAGTGACGTCACGCGCGGGACGGACGGAAATTTATTTGTGATTATAGTCGGTAATATCTGTAAACTTGTGCTCAATGGGCCTTACCTGGTAAAACATAATAGTCATAAGATCTCTCTTTGTTTAACAGCACAAAACCCATCCAGTGCAAATATATCCGCACACAGATGCCCTCTTGCAATACAGGCTCATTGTGAAACACTACTCCCGTTTAATAGAACTACTGCAACGACTTGTTCCAAATGTTATTAAAGAGGTGTCATCAGTTCAAGTTAGGGCTCAGCGCAGGGATGACCAACCACTTGACTGTACCTTGCATAACTGTGATCACCTTACGGACGCACTGGACCCCACTATGGTAATGTTACTGTTCTATTTGATGCTCATCTGAGCAAGGGGACTCTGACCTTTTCAGTGCCCTTTTTGGTACCTCTGCTCGCAAAATGCTGATAACACTTTGGCTTAAATTAGCGAGCACTTCCATGGATTTTGAATCCCCTCTCCAATTACTGATAGCTTATCGCACCTGTTGGTGAGATTTTCTCAGCGCTCGCTCGTACTTTAATTGGATCACCTCCACTGTATGCGAACTAAATATAAAGTGGTCTGTCTTCGACACAAGCTGCAGTTCTCAGATTACTGACGCAGAAACAGCTGAACCGTCAGTTCATTTCAATGACCCTTTGACAACAAGTGAAGCTCACCAGACTTTACATTCAGGACAAAACATTTTGACTGCAGCTATTTCATGAAAGGTTCTATCTCAGATGTAAATTAATAGGAAAAAATTGGCAATTAAGTGGCCTCTTGAAAACAAAAACATCCAATGACCTGTGTGCAAATGGGGTTAACCAAAACATAACAATATAGGACCACCGATCTTGGGCAATTGCTCGTGGCGATTTTGGCCACTTCCTGCTTGTTTGTGGTTTCCTGTGCCTCTCTGTCAAACCCGCACCCAAAACAATCCTCAGCGTTTAGGGATTGAAATTTGCACGAATGACGCTGTATAAAATAACAAAACAGTATTGTCAACATCTATCGGGAGTCAAAAAAAGGAAACACCGTCTCGGTCAACAGCGGCTGTCCAATGGAGACACTGGATTCGGCAAAATAATTGTGCAAGTTTCACCACGGCCATCACGACCGGAGATGAGTGTTGCCCTAAACGCTCATTCGAGTCTCGAGAAATTGACCTTTTGTGGCTGATTAGGATTGTGTGTCGGGGCTTGTGTGTATATACCGTAGCTGGTTAATGAAGCAGGAGCATCAATTAGGCAAATAATTGTCGTTGGGACCCCCCCCCCCCCCACACACAACGCAGGCCCCAGTCCCTTGCGCCAGCAGTCATGCCACTCGTTTGGTCAAGTTCCGGCTGAGACGCTGCTGTGAAATAGAATGTGCACAACGTGGGGCTTGCTAATGTAATGGGTTCCGGAGACACTTGTAGAGGTAACTTCTTTATTACAATCCAACAGCACTCCAACAGTCCAACAGTCCTGATACTCTGTAACAACTCCCAGGTACACAGCCTAGGTACACAGCCTAGATATACTACTCTGGCTACGCTCTGGAACTCGCCCTCACAAGGTCGTAGAGTCTCACAGCGTCCCAGGGTCCTCAGATGGCTGGTCTTGGGTCTTGA